>NW_028258301.1:5140800-5443200 GCF_053883595.1 Heterocephalus glaber
AGAGGAGATGGCTAATTGGCTATCAAGTTCTGCTTAAAACTTTTCAGTGGCTCCCCACTGTCCTTGAACAGGGTTAATGCAAACTCACTACAACTTCCTAAGCTAGTGTGATCTCACCCTAAAATCGCCTCCAGCATCCTCCAGCCCGCTCCCTGAGGTGTGCTTCTTGGGCCTGAAACACCAAAGTGCCTGGTTTCATTCACTTATGGGCTCTCTCTCCTCTCCACTTATACGGTGCTGGCTCCAGTGTCTTCTTCTGGGAGGCCTTGTTTCTCAGGATCCAGTCTGGCAAACTACCTGGGGGAAGCACTCCCATCCCATCCCACACTGGCCTCCAGAGCCCCATGCTGGCCTTCTGGCCCCTGGCTGGTTGTTTCTGGATCGTTCTGCCCTTCTCAGTCTGTGCCTTCCCTGTGGGGGCCAGGATGGGGATTTTCCCAGTGCATGGCCTGGGCCAGAGCGATGTCCAGTGACACATTGTGGAATGAAGGAAAGAAGGAAGGAGTGATGACTCAAGAGGAAGAGGAAAAGCAATCCACTGAGAAAGGATTTAAGGGAGAGGAGCAAGGGGTTGGAAAGCTGGAGTAAGATGAGGTGGAGCTTGACCACCTACTCCCACTGAGTCGCCTTCATGGACATCAGAGCTAAATCAGCTTGCCAATGTCATACAGCCAGGAAAGTTTGAGAACTAGCATGCTGAAACCAAAGCCCACCCTTTTCCCTTCCCCTGCAGGTTACAAAGTGAAGGTAGGGATCAAAACACAGGGTTCTAAGTTGTTCTAGCCGAAGGTGCTTTCTCCTCAACCCAACTAGACCTGTGCTCGTGGTCCAGGAGAGAAAAAGATAATTCCATTCCACTGAAGGGGATGTGGCAGCCCAGGGAAGTTAAACAACTCACCCTGATCATGCTGTACATGAGCGCAAAGGGCAGCATTTAAAGGAGGAGGAATGTTTTAGAATAATACTGGCATCTAAAAATAGTGTGCAGCTTGGCCTGGCTGACTCAGGGGGTCATGTTTTATGGCTGCCCCCATCGGCTTTTCTGGGACGGTGTAGCACAGCCTGCACTGGTTATAGATTTTCCATGATCTCGGCTCTGATTTCCCTGTCCCACTAGTGAGCCCATGGGTCAGTGCCTAATTTTCCAACATTTATCTTTCCCCTTTACAATTTCCCCATGTAACTGGCCTACATATTTGGTGCCCTATATTTCTGACTCTGGAGCTGAAATTAGGGGTAGCCAGGCAGCAGCCCTGCCCCACTTCTCAGAAAGTCCTAGAGCCATTTGAACTTTAAGGTTACAGATTAAGTAGATTTGATGCATCCAAATACAGCAGCATCTTAAATAAGGCCCACACTCAGACAGGCACAGACTGAGCTACTCCCTGTACCCACTGAGACAATATGCCAACCTGCCTTCACTCCACTTGCCCTGTAGCTCCAGAGCCTGGGGCTTCAGTCTCCCTCTGCAGGCCAGTATGTGGGGAAGATGGGGACTTTGCCAGGGCTCCAGTAGAGACTTTGGTTCTGCATCTTGGACGTGAAGGTTTGGATTCCAGAGGAGAGGTCAGGGTTGGTATGGCTGTCCATACCAGCCAGTCTACTGTTAACCCCAAAATTTGACCAAAAGAAAGATCTGGCTTCCATAGTCCAAGATAGGTTCATTCCCCTCTTGACTATTCCCAGTTACTTCTCATGTGATTGTCTGATCTCCCCAGAGCCCATCAAGGGCTCTACCCAGAGGAGGTACAGGTACAATGGGAACTCTAGCTGTGTCTCTCTGGCCAACCTACTGGCCTCTCTAGGGAAGAAGACAAATGAGAGAAGAGAAAGGCCCTGGAGTTATAGATCTGGCTCCTGGACAACTCTCTATAAACATCTAGATGCCTAAGGAAGGGAGGAGCTGAGATGCTCAGCTGATTCCTTTTCTCAAACTCAGCAATCAGAGAAGTACCTCCTCTCTGGTCCTTCTCCTACACCCAGGGAGCCACTAGGAGTAAGCAAGTTAAAAGATCACTGCAGAGGAAAGATCAGAGAAAGTCTCACATGGAGGCCACTCAAGGATGATTTGAAGTTGGCTGGGATCTCCAATGACCATGGTCTACCAAAATCCTGACAGAAAGCAGTATGAACCTGAACATGAAATCATCTGAACCATCTTGTCCCCTTACCAAGACATCCCAAAGGGACAGAGTAGTCCCTCATACTAATATTGTTTCCATGATCATTAATTCTCTGGTAAGCAGCATTGTTCCACTGTACAGATGAACAAACTGAGGCTCAGTAAAGACCAGTCACTGAAGCTAAAAATAATAGCAATAACAGAGCTGAGACCAAATGCCAGTCTCCTCCCTGGAAGCCCATATTACTTTCCCTATGGTTGTCCTGAAATTCCCTGCAGGCTTTGGACTTTCTCCTTTGAAGGGGAACGTAGCTGACCTGTAGATATGCATTGGGTATTGGATCACTTTAATGTTGTCCCCCACTATCCTTTAGGTGATCTCATCCAATGTCTAACTAAATTTTCCCTCTATGCTGATGACTCTAAAATCCAAATCCATAACTATGAAATCTAGACACATCAATATGGCCATCTAATTAGCATCTTTTACTCCCCTGCCCAGCTCCTGATTTGCCCCCAAATCCTATTCCTCCTGAGTTTTGCTGCACCTCCCACTGTGTTGCTCACCTAAGAATCACCTTGGATTTCTCTGCCCTTCATGCCCCTGGTCTGGTCTGTCAGAAAGCACCATTCCTCAGAAATGTGTCCTGAATCTGTTCACCTCTCCTGACCTTCACCATCTTAGTCTGATCACTGCCGTCTTTCTCCTGGACTCCTCTGCAACTCCCTGGTAGGTTTCTGTGCTTCCACATTGCCCCACCCCTCCCTCAGTAGCAGGGCACTCTGCAGCCAGAGCAGTACTCCAAGTGTGTATTAGGTCAAGCCACAAGCCACATCTTCATTTAAAACTTTCAGTTGGCTCCTCCACTGCAATGAAAATAAAACCCAACCTCCCCCTGCTGGTCTAGAATGCCCTAGTTTGTCCAGGCATCAGTCCCCTGGACTTCATCTCTTCATCTCACCCTCACACAACAGTCTGCCTGGCTTCTTTCTGGTCCTCAAACACACCACGTCCAGTGCCAGGACCTTTGAGGGGATCCCTCTCTGCTTGGAATGCTCCTCTGGAGAACATCATATGATCAGCTCTTTCTTATCTTTATAAACACCTCTTCCTTCCTAAATCCACCTCCCAAAGTAGCCACTCCTCAGTCAATCAGAGTCCTCCTGGTGTCTTAATTCAGGAGGATATCATCTATCTTTGGTGATGAACCTGCCTTGTGCTCTTCTCTGACGTCTCATGATCAGGTGTCCGCAACACTTGAAGTAAGTCTGGGCCCAGGGCAGGTGTGGAGAAAACAAATGGATGAATGAGTCGAGCTCCTCACACCTCCCAGCTTGAGACCTAAATGCAATCTTTAGAAACAGTCACCATTTATACTTCCCTGCCACACATGCACATAATGTCTGTACTATCCATGAAGAAGCAAGGGCTGGGGTATCAGAAACATTTGTGATGTGACTTTAGAGGATTTAAGGATTTAAAGTGAGAAAGGGCCAAGCTCAAGCCCTGACTCTATAACCTACCGTTTTCTAATCTCATCTCAAACAAGGTTCTTGACCCCTCTGAGCTCCATTCTCTATACTTAGATGGGGCTAATGACAGCACTTGCCTCATAGGGGTGTCATGAGGAGTAAATGAAGTCACATAGAGTAAATGCCTCGCTCCAGGACAGATACACTGTTGGACCTGAAAAATGACCTCCGTGTCCACCTGTACATGCACACCTGTGCCTGCACATGCTCACACACGTGCACAAAACTCTGCTCTCTTGGGTGGGTCTGAGAACTACTGATCTGAATGCTAGGGATGGAATCAATTAGATTTATTTTTAAAGCCTCATCTGTTTTGATTTAACCGGAAGCTTCTGTTCAATGAAATGCAGTATTAGTCAATGAAAAATCAAAGTCCCTGGATTTGGGGGCTCAGCTGTCAATGAAGGCTGCATAGAGGCTCCCAGACCCTGTCACCTGTCCCTTTTCCTTGAGCAGTTTTGTCCCTAAAGAGCTCTGGGCGGAGAGGGGCTTGTCTGCCTCTGGCCAGGGGCACCTGTCCGCTGGCCTGAGCCATAGCCTTCTGAGCACAGGCTACCCTGGGGGTGTAATCACTGGCATCTGTTTATGTCTCCCCTAATTCCTGTCTATATTGAGGGTAATATGATTTGTCTGATTTATATCTGTGTCCCACCCAACACCCAGCACAAAAAAGGCACTAGATGAAATTTTTGTGGGAAACAATGAGTGATGATTGAATACATTACCAAATAATTTAGTTACAATAATAATAACAACTACTATTTACCTGCCACTTACCATTTGCTGTGCACCCTTTTAAGTGCTTTTCATGCACTGACTCATTGAGTTTTTATAACAATGCCAGGAAGTAGGCTCCCTTATTCATCCCCATTTTACAGAAGAAAAAACCAAGGTAAGGAAGCTTAATCACTTGCTCACAGTCACAGACAGTAATGAAATAAGTGGGATTCCACCCCAGCAGGCAGGACCTCAAGCACTCATGACCCTACATCATGTTATTCATGCATTCATTCATTCATTCATTCACTCTTCACTGACTTCAGGCCAACACCATGCAGGATGTGCAACTAGAAACACACTGACAGCTTAGACCTACTTTCTGACAGGAGGGTGCAGTCCAGGGCAGAAGTGAGAGACACAGAAATGGGCCCTTAATGTGCAGCAGAGGGAGGGTGAATGTGGGAAAGTGCTCAGAGGTCAGCATAGCCAACCAACTCTGGTCAGCTCAGGGGAACTTCCTGGAGGAAGTGGCTCTTGCCTGTGTTGGTCAGTCACGAGGGGAGGAAGGACATTGCAGCAGAAGATCTTGTACAGAAGCATAGAGGTGAATCATCATGGTGCATTCTGAGGATGCACCCAAGGAGAGGGAGTGCAAGAGGTCACAATTTAGGGACGACAAGAAAAGAGAACCAGAGGCCATTAGGCCAGGTCAGGGAGGTCAGTGTAGTCTACAGAGGAGCTGGGACACCATCACAGAGGTGTGGGATCCAGGCAGTGGTCTGTGGCTCTCCTATGGAATCTCACCATTTAGTGAACAAATGCAAGAAGATGAAGAAAAGCAAGGCACTTCACACAGCCTAAACTACCCGCACACACCCACCATAAGCACACACACACACAACCAGATAGCACCGGAGTCAGGAATATAAATATGGGTATTAAAGATGGGAAATAACGACTTTTATTGGCAGTATTAGGGACTGAACCCAGGGCCTTTACATTGAAATGCATCATTCCCAGCCATTATTTTTCTCTTTCTTTCTTCTCTCCTTTCTTTCTTTATTGATAGAGTCTCACAAAGATGCTAAGTCTCCCCTACTTGAACTTGAAATTCTTCTGCTCAGGCTCCCAGAGTTCTAGAGATGATGACTTGTAACAGAGTCGATTTGGCTCCCCTCCCAACTGAGGGGTATGCCTGGAGCCTAGAGGCATGTCCCTCCCTGAAACATTTCATCCACTTCACAGGAGGAGGTCAGTGTGGAAACCAGAGAGGAATATTCCTGAGGTTAGGGTCAGCAGTCAGGCTTGACATAGAGGTTAAGACGGTTGGGATGTGAGGAACATGGGTTTAGATATGAAGAGCTGATGTTCCAGACAGCTCAGTGAGCCATGGACTTGAGCACTCACAATTAAAAGGAGAGTGGGCAGCCAAGACCCGATGACCCCATGTTCTGAGATATTAAGGCTGGGGCCTGGACCAGACCCTTTCTTGAGAGCCCTTCTGGTGCAATCTCCCAGGTCCTGCTCTAATTCTATCTTTACTTTTCTGGCTCCAATCTCTTTTCTCACATTCTGAACTCCACTTCTCCAGACAATAATTCTACTATCATTTTCCGCCACGTGATTCCAGCATACAGCATCATGAGATAGTACAGAAAGAGCTGGTTTTTCAGTCAGATGTCTTTAGGTTCCAACTTTGACTCCATCATCACCATGGGCCCCAAACATTCACTATATTTCCATAGCATGTTAATTCTGTGTCCTCAGCTGTGAGCCTCAGTTTCCCCTTCTATGAACTAGAACTAGGAATGCCCACTTCACAGAGTCACTGTGAAAACCAGAAACAGAATCCAGACCATCATAAGGACACCAGTGCCCCTTCCTGGTCTCTGCTCTATCCCACCTTCCCCTAGAAACAAGCCATTTCCTTTGCTGCATGGGACATGCTGCCTCTCTTCTGTCTGCGATTCTGTTCCCCAACAAGAACGGCCCATTTCAGTCAGGGAGTCTGCTCTCATTTCTGCTGAGTGTAGATGCAATGGAGTCCCCCAGATGGGGCAGATGAAGTGGCAGTGTGGGGATGGCTGCCCCAGCAGGTGGGGAGCTTCCCTCAGGCCTTGAGATCCTTAACAAGAATCTTGCTGGGTTCATTTAGCAAAAATTCTCCACCCTTGGTATCTGATCACCCTCAACATATGATCAAATTCCTCATCCCCCATCCTCAATATGTAATCACCCTTGTCTGCCTTCAATCAAGTATCCCTCTCGCCCCTGATGTTTCTGCTTAGTAATTTTCCATCCAATGACCCCCAACCTGCTCCTTGGCTCTGACTCCTCACTTGTCTTGATTATATTCAGAACTGAGCCCAATCTCTGCCCCAACTGCGAAACCCCCATCCCCCTAGTCCTCTTCCTTACCATCTTCAACAAGTGTCGTGGACAATCTTGCTTTAACAAAAACTCCCAGGAATTTCTACACTGTATTTTTGATCATTGAGGATCTGCTGGTTTTCCATAGGATTGCAGAGATGTGGTCAGTCTTGGAAGTGCCCAGCTGGTTAAAGGACCCCACTAGGGTCCCACTGGGAAATGAAACACCCATGTGAAGAATGCCAAGAGGAGCTGGAAGGGTCCCTGAGAGGAGGAAAAGAGCAGGTGCTGCCCCGTCACCAGCAAGCCAGCAGACAGACACAGTGGTGTGTTACCTTCTCCACGTCCCACCACATCTTCTCTTCACAGGTCTACCATACTTCACAAACCATGTGTGCTCAGGCGCACACACACACACACACACACACACACACACACACACAATGAATGGGTGGTTTATTATTTATTCCAATAACATTCATGGGACCCTGACCTTTGAGAGATCTTTGGCAAAATCAAAGTGCCACATCATGGGGTGTGGACTGAACCACTTAATCATTCCATTTAACCTGTGTTTGTATGAGAGACTTGGGGATCAGTGCTTCAGAGATGTTAGCTCATCCAGTTGAGAAAATGTTGGTTGTCCTCATCAAAGAATGGGGTTGGTATTTGATGCTACACTGAGTTTTTATTTAATTAGGAGGAAATTAACAGCTACGTGGCCCATCAACATGGTGTTTCTATTTATTAAGATCTTCTTTTATGGACTTTTACCAGAGTTTTACATTTTTCCTCATAAAGTTATTGTACTTTATTTTTTTCTTGGTGCTGTTGATCACACTCAAGGCCTTATGCATGGCAGGCTACATGCCTAGACCTCTATGTCCTTAATAAAATAACTTGATTCCAAGATATTTTATAGTTTCTATTGTTATTATAAAATACATATGTTCTATTTTGTTATTGCAAAGGAATACTTAATCTTTGGAATTATAAAAGATATGTGAGATCGGAAAATATAAACAATACAAAGCACTCACATACCCACTGTCCCAATTAGGAATAGATTGAAATTATGCTGAAGATCTCTGGGAACCTCTTGCCAGTGCCATTTCCTTCTTTCCCCATAGAGGAAATCACATTCCCTGAGATTACGTATCCTTTCTTTTCCTGTGTTCCTGCTCTTATTATACTTCTCTACACGTTATATGGTATCTTTTGCATGTTTTTTGAGTTTATAAGAGCACAAATATTACATAGTACCATTCTTTCTGCCTTTGAACTTCATACTGTATATCCTTCTACAATCTGCTGTTTTGTTTTGTTTTGTTTTTGTTCCATACTGTTTGTGAGATTCTTCCCTCCCTCATTGATTTATACAGTTCTGTTCTTGTTTTGTTTCACTGACATTTATGGTACCTTCCAGTGTAGTTAGACCACAACTAATTCATCAGTTCTGCTTTTGCTGAACATTTAGGGGCTTGGGGGGTCCTCTTTCAAATAATGTTGCAAGAAATATTTCTGTGTGTTCCTCCTTGTGTGAAAATTTCAGAGAGAGGAAGGGATGGAGGGAGGAAGAGAGTCATCATATGTCACCAACTTGCTCTTTAATGCAGTTTTACAAATTTACCTTCTATCTGCAGTGTTAAAAACTTCCACTGTTCCATAGTCTCTTCAATCTGCAACACTGTCAGATTTCCAGTTTTTGCAGAGTTGATATATGCATAATATAATCACAGTGTGATTTTTATTTAGATTTCACTAATTAAGTGCAACCAAGTATTGTTTCCAACATGGATAGCCTTTCATTTTTTTTCTTCTGTGAGTTGACTGTTGGTATATTTCAGCCGTTTTTTCTACAGGATCTTCTGCTATAATTGATTTTCTGCTCTTCTATTTTCTGGATAGTAATCACTTTTTTGGTGCTATGTATTGCCAACATCTTCTCCTACTATGTAACTTTTCTTTTTCCCGTGTTTATAGTGCTTTATACATAGGAATGTTTAACTTTTAATGTAGTTAAATCTTTCCTTTTTCCATCCCTGTTTGTGTTTTCTGTGAATTGTTTTTAAAAATTGTTTCATATCCTAGGCTAATAAAGAGCTTCTATGTTTCTTTCTAAAAGTGTTAAGCTTTGTTTTTCATATTGATTCTAGAATTAATTTTTGTGCAAAGTAAGGCTTAGTCCAATTTTACTTTTTTCATGTTAATAATAGTTGTCCCAGTAAAACTGACTAAATTCCCCATCATTTTGCCATTGGTTTGGAATGTCACTTCTGTCATGGTGAAAGTGTCCATATAGGTAAGAGTCTGTTTCTGGGCTATCTGGATCCATTGCTCTATTTCTGTAAACATAGGCCAACTATTATACTTTTTCACTTACAGGATTTTTCCCCACTTTTTATTAGTGCGTGTTGATTTTATAGATGAATGGTTTCATTTTGATAGATTTGTACACATGCCTAACTTACTTTAATCATCCCCATCGCCTTTCTTGCCCCGCACTCCCCCTTAGTTTCACAGAGGGGGCACCTCAATGTCTATAAAATAGTTTAATCACATTCTTCCCACCTTACACCACCTACTCCTCTCCCTTCTTCGTTCCTCTTGTCTAATAATAGTCTTCCTTCTACTTTCTTGTCATCTTTTTTATATTCCACATGTTAGGGAGAACATACAATATTTTTTCTTTCTGAGCCTGGCTTATTTTGCTCAAAATGATGCTCTCCAGATCCCTCTATCTTATTGCAAATGACAAAATTTTGTTCTTTTATGCTGAATAATACTCCATTACATATATCACATTGTCTTTATCCATTCATCTGTAGATGGGCACCTAGGCTGATTCCATATCTTGGTTATTGCATATTGTCTTGAAATAAACATGGGTAGGCAGATATCCCTATGGTGTGCTGACTTTAACTCTTTCTGGAGTATACCAAGGAGTAGTATAGTTGGATCAAATGGTAGTTCCATTTTTAGTTTTTTAAGAAGCCACCATATTGATTTCCATAGCAGTTGTACTAATTTAAGTTCCCACAAGAAGTGCAGAAGGATTCCTTTCCCCTTCACATCCTTGCCAACATTCATTGTTTTTTGCATTCCTGATCATAGCCATTCTGTCTGGGGTAAGATGGAATCTCAGTATTGTTTTGATTTCCATTTCCTAATAGCTACAGACATTGAATATTTTTTATGACCACTTGTAGCTCTTCTTTTGAGAAGCGTCTGTTCTGTTCTTTTGCCCATTTATTGATTGGGCTATTTGATTTTTTTTGGTGTTAAATTTTTCAAGTTCTTTATACATTCTAGATATTAATCTGCTTTCGGAAGCATAGCTAGCAAAATTTGTCTTCCATTCTATAGGTTTTCTCGTCACTTTGTTGGCTGTTTCCCTTGCTGTGTAGAAACTTTTTAACTTGATATTGTCCCATTTTTGTTGATTCCTGCTATTATCTCCTATGCTATTGCTGACCTACTCAAGAAGTATTTGCCTGTGCTTATGGCTTCAAGTGTTTCCCCTGTGTTTTCTTTAGCAGTTTCAGATCTTATACCTAGGTCTTTGTACCATTTTGAATTTATTTTTGTACAGGGTGAGAGATAAGGATGTATTTTCCATCTTGTAAAAGCGGATATCCAGTTTCCCAGGCATCTCTTGTCAAAGAGGTTGTTTTTTCACCAATGTATATTTTTGGCTCCTTTGTCCAGAATCAGATAGCTATAGTTGTGTGTTTCTTTCTGTGTCCTCCAATCTGTTCCATTGGTCTATGTGTCTATTTTTTGTAAGTATCATTCTGTTTTACTTACTATAGATTTGTAGTATAATTTGAAATCAGGTATCATGATACCCCCAGCCTTGCTCTTTTTTCTTAAGGTTGCTTTGGCTATCCAAGGTCTTTTGTGTTTCTACATGAATTCTAGGATTATTTTTTCTAGTTCATGAAAGAATGTCATTGTGCTCACTTCAGTAGCACATATACTAAAACAGTAAAGAATGTTATTGTACTTTGATGTGGTTGCACTGAATCTGTAGATCATTTTTGGTAGTATGGGCATTTTAATGATATTAATTCTACATATTGATGGACATGGAAGGTCTTTCTATCTTCTCGTGCTTTCAATTTCTTTCTTCACTGTCATCAAAATTTCACTGTAGATGTCTTTCACCTCTTTAGTTAGATAGGTCCCTGGGTATTTTTTGAAGCTATTGTAAATGGAATTGATTTCCTAATTTCTTTCTCAGCTAGTCCCTATTGCTGAAAAGAAAAACTATTGACTTTTTAATGTTGATTTGCATTCTGCTACTTTGATGAATTTATCAGCTCTAAAAGTCTTTCAATAGAATCTTTAGGGTCTTCTAAGTATAAGATCATATCATTTGCAGAAAAGGGTAATTTTGACTTCTTCCTTTCTTATTTGTCTCTATTTTATTGCTTTCTCTTGCCCAATTATTCTAGCTAAAATTTAAAGAACTACATTGAACAGGAGTGATAAGAGCGGGTATCCTTGCCTCATTCCTAATTTAAAAGAAATGCTTTCGGGTTTTCCCCATTTAGAACAATGTTGCCTCAGTAGCCAATTTCTTCAGGTCTTTTATCAAGAAAGGATGTTGAATTTTGCCAAAGTCTTTCTGCATCAATTGGGGGGAATCATATAATTTTTTCCCTTGATTCTATTTCTGTGGTGTGGTGTATTATATTTAGTGATTTGTGTATGTTGAATCCTCCTTGCATCCCTGGAATGCAGCCGATTTGATCATGCTGCATGATCTTTTTAATTTGTTATTGAATTCAGTTTGTAGGTATTTCATTAAGAATTTTTTCACCGACCCCCACAAGCACAGAGGAGGTGAGCTCCATGGGACCCAGCAACACCCCCACTCCCCATCAAAATGAGAAGACATGGAAATAAGTCACAAAACCAGACTTCCAGAAAACCTAAAGTGACGCCAAAGGGAAATGAGGTGGAACTCTCTGATACTCAACCACCTGGACTCCCTGAACTGACAACAAAAGAGGGTCTGGAAAAAATAAAATCAGAAATAATTTCTCAGATAACAGCAGAGATTGTGCTCATAATGCAAGACATGATTAATAAATCTAGAGAGGAGCTCAGGAACACAATGGAATCCCAACATAGGAAATAAATGGAATCCATAAAACAGATGCAAACAGATTTCCAGAAGACTAAAAACTCCATTGAAAGTCTACGCAGCAGAATGAGCCAATGTGAGGACAGAATTTCAAATATAGAAGATAAGATTGCAATTAGTGACCAGGAAAAGAAAAATTGCTTTAAAATAGTAAGGGACCATGAGAAATTAATCCAGCAGCTGCTAGATGATGCAAAGAAGAATAACATAAAACTGATTGGCATCAATGAAGAAACAGGAAAGAATGCAGATGACATAAAAAATTGTTCACAGAAGTGATGGCAGAAAACTTCACAAGGAGGGGAAAAGAACTTGACATACGGATAAGTGAGGCATACGGGACTCCAAATAGCCTTGAACAACAACAACAAAAAATCTACACATAGGCATATAATTGTCAAGATTCCAGAAACTCAACAGAAGAACCAAGTTCTACAAGCAGTTAGAGAAAAGAAACAAATCACATACAAAAGAAAGCCCATCAGAATCACAGCAGACTTCTCAGTGCAAACCCTCAAGGCAAGAAGAGCGTAGAGTGATGCATTTCAAGCCCTAAAAGAAAACAGCCTCCAACCCAGATTGATGTACCCTGAAAAAGCGTCTTTCAAAATTGACAGAGAAATAAGATGCTTTCATGACAAAGAGCACCTCAGGAACTTCAGGAATACCAAGCCAGCACTCCAAAAACTTTTAGACAATATCCTAGGAAAAGACAACGAGGATCACAACCCCAGGAAGCACAGCAGAATGAATCCATTTGGTGTGACAAGAAATTAAATGCAAAGAGGGAGAATCCAACAAACAGAAAAAGTCATGACAATGATAAATCAATATGTATGAGTAATAACCATCAATGTTAATGGTCTCAATTCACCAATCAAAAGAAATAGACTGGCAGAATGGGTCAAGAAGCAAGATCCAACAATATGCTGCATACAAGAAACACCTTTAATTCAAAAAGAAACTCATAGTCTGAAAGTTAAAGGATGGAAAACAATACTCCATGTGACAGGAACCCGAAAAAAAAAAAAGCAGGAGTAGCTATCCTCTTTGCAGATCAAGTGGATTTCAAACGAAAATCTGAAACACTGTGGTCCCAAGAATATAAGATGAGGGATACTCAACTTGTATGTACAAATCTATTGCGAACATGTGTTTTCATTCCTCTCAAGTAAAAACTTAAGAACAGGACTGTTGGTTCTTAACAGTAATACAAGAAATTTCTATATTGTTTTCTGAAATGGTTTTATCATTTTACATTCACATTAGCAGTATTAGATAGTTCTAACTGGTTCACACCTAAGCTGACATTTGTTCTTTTAAAACTTTTAACTTCATCTCCCTAATAAGTGTATAATTCAATCTTGTTATTGTACTGACTAATATTTTTCTGATTCTAGTATTGCACACCTTTCCTTGTGCTATACTGGATATTTATCATCTTCTTGTGTCTACTTTTTAATCGGGTTGTCTATTAATGAGCTGTAAGAGGTCTTCATATATTCTGGTCATAGGTTATATGCATTATAAATATGGTCTGTTTAAGGACTACTTTTCATTTTCTCAACAATGTCATTTGAAGTTCTAAATTTTGATGGAATCTCATTTATCGATTTTTTTCTTTTATACATCATGTTATTTATATCCTAGGAAATTCTTGCCTACCCTAAATTCATAAACATTTTCCCTTATAATTTCTTCTTAACGTTTTATACTTTTAGGCTTTCATATTTAGGTTCATAGATCCTTTCAAGTTATTTTTATGTATGGAAATAAAGGGTTGAGGTTAACTTTTTATATACAGATACCAGGTGTTTCAGTGCCATTTGCTGAAAACACTATCTTTTCCTCTGCTCTTGAATTGAGTTTATGTTATATAAAATATTAATGCTAAATAATCTTTCAAAACTCAGTGGACCATATATGTGTGGTTCTATTTCTAGATTCTCTGTTTTATTCCAATGATCTATATGTCTTTCCTTACACCAACAATGCCTTGATTACTGTAGCTTTAGAAGAAGTCTTAAAATTAGGTACTAAATGTCTTTCAATGCTGTTTTTTTTTTTCTTTTCTAGGTCCTTTGTACTCCTACATAACTTTTAAATTTCAATATCCAATTTTTCATTTATAGCAAGTATACATAGACCTAAATTCAAATACGAGTTCTAGGGGCTCCTAGAGATTTCTTAGTATTTTCTCTGTAGATGATCATTTCATCTACATATAAAGATTTTACTTCTACTTTGCCAATCCTATCCTAATTGTGTCATTTTATTGCCAGACTATTTTGGTTTGGGCCTATGTTTCAAAGTTTAATGGACAAATGAAGAGTAGGCATATCTGCCCTTCTTCCCCACCTTAAGGAGAAAGCATTGTATCTTCTCCATTCATATAAGATGGTTTTGCTGTAAGTATGGAGTACATGACTTCAATCTGTTGAAAAGTTTCTGTTCTACTTCTAGTCTCCTGATAGCTTTTACCATGAACAGCTGTAAAATTTAGTCCTATACTTTTTTCCAAATACTGACAGGATCCTATGGCTTTTTCCTTTCCTCTGTTAAAATGGTGACTTTTGAGAATGGATCTTCCAATGCTGAACCAACACTGCCATCCCTATAACAAAACCACTTTCTACATACGGGCAGATCTGACTTCTAATAGTTTGCTTTGTTAAACAAATTTCTATCTATGTTCATACTTTTTTCTTCTATTATCTTTATCCAGTTTTAGGATTAGCACAATGCTGATTTCCTAAAATGAGGGGAGAAGTGTTCTTTTTTTTTTCCTGCTTTAAATTTTTGATATAATTTATCAGTTAAAATGTATAAGAGCCTGTTGTCATATAGGTAGGTTTTCAAGCTAGGAGTATACTTCCTTTAATAGGTGCTATTCAAATTTTATATTTCCTCCAGAGTTAGTTTCATTAATTTGTCTTCTAAGGTACTTCTTAGAAGTTATCAAATTTATTTCAAAACATATTTTTGTAATATGCTTTCTATATCCTTTTAAATTCTGTAAAATCTGTGGTAATATCGCCTAGATCTTGATACTGTAATTTTAAAAATGTATAATTGATATTGTGTAATAGGAAGTAAAGGTCTAAAGGAACAGGGGAAGTGGGAGGGGTAGGGGAAAAGAAAGAAGGGGAAAGAAAAAATATGAGAAAAGGAAAAAAATGGAAACAAAGTCTTTGCAAATAGGGAAGGGTGGAGGGGATGAACAGAGGGCAGGGAAAGGGAAAAAAATAAGAACCAAGATACTCGTATAAAGGTACAAGATCCCAATGATGAATGTAACTGTATTTTATGCCTAAAATGTACCAATAAACTTAATGGGGAAAAAAAAGAATTTTTGCACCTATGTTCATCAAGGATATTGGTCTACTTATGAGATTTAAAAATAGATATTAAAATACTTAATTATTTGAACAAGTAATAAATTCATACAAGGCAAGAAAAAAAGGTATAAAACAAAAAGTATCCCTTCTACATCCATCCCCATCCTAGTTCTAAAATTAAAACAAGAAAAGATAAAAACTATATTCTTTCCTCTTTTTATATAAGTGGTAATTAACATTTACACTACAAGATTTTGCCTAACAGTATATTCTGTGGGTCTTTTCATGTCAGTATATTGAGAGCTTCATCACTCTTTCAGTATTTTTGTACAATTTTAGTCTACATTTCTATTATTAGTGGATAGAACATTTTATATGAATCATTTGTTCATTTCCTTTGCATATTTTTTATGGAGCTCTTGATTCTTTTCTCATTGATTTCTAAAACCACTTTTAAAAATTAAGAAAATTAAATGTTTAATGTGAGCATCAAATATTATATTACAGTGAGTTATCTTTTGGCTTTAAATTTGACATAAAGATTTCCTTAATGTAATTTAATTTTTCTTTTCTCTACTATCGTCTCTATTTTGAGTCATAGTTTGAAAGCTCTTCCCTATTCCAAGATTATAAAAGGATTGCCTCATGTTTTTTTCTAGCATATTTGTGGCATTATTTTTGCTTTTCAATTTTGATTCAGTTGGAATTTATCCCGGTCTATGACACTAGGTATGGGCCTAACTATATCTTTTTGCCATGTGTCCAACCAGTGACCCCCCCCAACTATTTTTATTGAACAGTTAATCATTTCTCCCACTGATTTTAGTGGCCCATATTTTCATATCCTAACCTCCCACATGTGTAGTTGGTTCTATTTCTGGTCTTTCTGCTATGGTTGATTGGCCTGTCATACTATTCATGCATCAATTCCTCACTGTCTCAATTATTGATATTTTTAATATATGTCTTAATATTTGGTTGAGGTAATCCCCTGATATTACTCTTCTTTTCAGAGTTTTCCTGAATGTTTTTGTTTCTTTATTTTTTCACATGAACTTTAGAATCAGCTTGTCTATTTAAAAAAATACTTGGGATTTTTGGGGGATCACATTAAATTTAGAAATGTGCTTAGAGAGAAATGACATCTTTATGATGTTGAGTTTTCCTGGCTAAAAGCATGGTATTTCCATTTATTCAAGTCTTCTTTTGTGCCCTCCAGAAGTGTTTCAACATTTTCTTTGTATAGGCCTTGCTCCTACGTTTAACTTTATTGCAAGGCACTTCACTTTGTTGCTGTTGTCATTGCCATTGCCATTTCTCTTGTGAATGTGATCTGCTCTCTCACTATATCTTCCAAATGGTAATATTTCCACATGAAAATAATTAATTCTTCCTAGATAACTTTATATATCCATCTTACTAAGTTCTCTTGGGATTGGCAGTGGTCTTTTCTGTAGGTTTTTTAGGTTTTCCAGGAATATAATCATCTGCGAATAATAACTACATCCCAGCTTTTATCCTTCTGATGTTTTTCTTCTGCCTCATTGCATCATCTACCGGTAGTAATTTTGGAGCAGCCCAACGGATAACACAGCTCTTTGACCAAATTCTAAACCTGTTTAGAGCAAAACAGGTGAGGCTCAAAATTTCACTGTAGTGCTAATAAGTTTCATGTCTCAGAAAGCATTGATATCAATCTGACTTGCTCATCCT
The DNA here is from genome assembly GCF_053883595.1 of Heterocephalus glaber. Lineage (NCBI taxonomy): Eukaryota > Metazoa > Chordata > Mammalia > Rodentia > Bathyergidae > Heterocephalus > Heterocephalus glaber. Next base: position 5,157,749 of record NW_028258301.1, read on the forward strand.
GCACTAGAAGCCTGGCCTGGAAGCATCATCACTTGAACCAGGCCGTGGGCTCTGACATAGACTGTTTTCATTTGAATTAACGTTCTACACATTCTGCAGCTCTGATTTGGGTTTCCTCTTTGACCCAAGAGGGGTCCTATTACTCCTATTATTGTTTATTTGTTTCGGTTCACAGGTAGAAGGGCCTTTTTATTGTCTGATCTCAGTATTGATTTCTAATTTAAATTCATTGTAATCAGAGAATATTATCCATACTATTTTTACTTTTTGTAATTTATCAAAGCATTCTATGTGGTCTAATATTATTTTCATGAAAATTTTCTGGACAACTGAATTTTAAAAGGTGAACTGAAAGTAAAAAATAATAAAATAAAAAGATGGACTGTCTTTAGAATATAGATTTCAAAATATTTGGTCTTTTCTATCCTTAACTATTTCTTACTCACTTGCCTTATGCAATTATATTAAGACCACTGAATTAAGATGCCATTACTTGTGCACCTGTGATTCATTTCCTATGAATCCTGTGATTTTCTAGAATTCCTTTATCTCCTATGGCTTTGGTTTTCTGAAGGCTGATGTTACATTATTTTGTGCCTAGATATTCATAACTGTTATGGGCATTGAGTCCTGCTTCCTGGTATTCAAACACCTGTATAACCTCTCCCACATTATACTGGTCTTTATGAACTAGACTATGGCAGAAATGCTGGATATATCTCTGTATCAGTTCAAAATTAACTCTCTCTCTCTCTTTCTTCTGTCTCTCTGTCTCTGTCTCTCTCTGTGTCTCTGTCTCTCCCCCACATCTCTCTGTTTCTGTCTGTCTCTCTCTCTTTCTGTCTCGTCTGTCTGTCTCTCTCCCTCCCTCCCTCCTTTCCTCCCTCCCTCTGTCTTCCCCCCTTATTCCCACCTAGCCAGATGAGTGAGCTTGACAGTGGACACAGCCTCAGTGAAGGCTTAGCTGGCTGCAGCCCTGGACTAGCAGCAGGAGACCAACTTCATTAGGAACCTTTAGCCAGCCACCACCACCTAGCTAAGCTGCTGCAGGATTCCTGGTCTTCAAAAGCTGCTTGAGATAACAAATGTTCATTGTTTTAAACTGCTAAGTTTAAGGGCAATTTGATAGGCAGCACTAGATAACTAATAAATATGCTCATTGTAAATCATAATAGCCTGTCTACCTTTGGCTGATTTAATGCTTTGGACAGGCAGTCCTCTTCGTCCCTCAGGGTCTGTACTTCCTTGGAGTCTGCATTGGCCCTATACACCTTTCCAAGTGACCCCCGGTGATTTTCAGCCTATCTGAATGGCTTTGCTTTAGGTGTGTCTCTTTTATATTGCATAGAATTCTTTCCTTTTCTTTTAATAGGTATTTTAGTCTATGTACTTTTATTAGTATGACTGATGTGTTTGTTTTTAATTACTGCATATTTTCGCATTATCTTCTCATTATGTTTCTTTCAGTAGCATATCTCTTTGCTTTGCTTTGTTATTTTTGTGAAGTTATGTGATGGTTAGAAAAATTGTATTTTTGTTTCAGTAGTTATATTATAATTTCAACTTCATGTAATTTTTACTAAGAAAGCATTAGTTCCTTCCTATGAACAAAGATAAAGTAGTGTGATTCTCCTTTCTTCTCCTTTCTTTTCTTCCACCCTCAACTTCTGTCCCTAATAGTACCTTTTTAAACTTATGATAAAATGTTTGACCCCAATTTCATCTATGGCAACCTTTCTCTGGGGAAGAGTCTTCACCCATTAGTAAACCTTTAAGGCTGGGGATTTAGCTCAGTGGCACTGCACCTGCCTGGCAAATGCAAGGTCCTGAGTTCGATTCTCAGTACCGCAAAAAATAAATAAATAAATAAATGTTCTGGGTAGTGGGTATTTAAAAAAATAATAATAATAAAAACTAAACCTTTGAATATTTTCTTCCTTCTTTTCTACCACTGTATCTTTGTGTCAATATGTTTGCTTCTTATGTACCTCTGGTGCTCTACAAGACCCTTCTTATTACTCTTGCAAATAGCACTAAAGATTTTTGTCGGCCCTGAATGAGTTGGGTTTGGTTTTCCAGGACTTTTCATTGACAAACAGGAGGATGCTTTAGTTAGGGAAAGGTGAAATCCAAGACTTGCTGGTTTTTTACAAATAAGGTCCCTCCTCTCCTACCACAGAAACAAATTGCTTCTATAAAGGGTTCATCCTTCTGGTTCTTTGTGGAGCCCTGCCAAATCTAGTCTAAGAAGTCTTTTCCCTTTAGCCCATTCACAATAGATATTGCACCTGTTTTTGAGAATGGGAGATAGAATTTTTGCATCTCTAAATATGCCCTTTGCTTTTAAGAAGGATATTTTCCCCTATCTATCTCATCAAATAAATCCTCTGAGTTCCTTTCTCTGCATTTCTTCCTTTTTGTTTTCTCCCTAATCTGAACCTCTTTGGATTGTTCTACATATATTTGGGGATTGCAGGTAATATTTATCCTCAAGATTTGCCAAAAATAGGGTTAACTTTTTATTCTTTTTGTTGCTTTCAGATGATTTCTAAGGAGAAAATACTGATTTACACAATCATATCCCAAATGTACACATATTAATTATGAATATTTTTAAATAAGTCATACTTTTTACCAGCACAAATCATAACTTATTCTTTCTTTTTCTAATTGTTTCTTAACTGTTACTGAACCCTAAATTTTTCCATATAAATTTTAGAATAAGTTTTTAAACTTATATACATACATACGAATCATACATACACACAAAGATACTGACATTTCAATTATAATTTCAATAAATTTATTATTAATTTAGAGAAAACTGGCACATCTATAACATTAACTCTATCTAGTGATATGATACTTCCTCATTTATTTGTATCTTTTTTTTTAAACAAGAACACCAAAATGAGTCTATTTTAACAAGGCCTGTGCTGCAGGACATTATTTGGATCTTTATACCTCAAAATAAACTTGTATCCTTTTCTTCCAAAAGGCCTCTTTACATATTTTGTTAGATTTGTTCCTAGGTGCTTTGTATTTTCTGTTTGTACTATAAATGTTATCTTTTTTAAATTTCATGTTTTAAGTATACTTGTGGTATACAGAAACACAATTGAGTGTTGCATGCTGATTTCATTTATGTCCAGGACATATGCTGAGCTTTGGTTCCTTTTAACAGTTTATATGTAGACACTCTTCAACTTCTAAATAAATCATTATATCCTATGATAATCAATCACAACCTGCTTTTTTTTAAATCTTGCCTTACTATATTGGTGAGGAACTCTATGACAATGTTGAATTAAAGCAGTGATAGCAGATATCTTTGGCTAATTCTTGATTTTAAAGGAAGTATCTCTAGGATTTTCCCAACACATACTGTACTTGCTCTAAGTCCTTGGTAGAAACTCTAGGGTTAAGGAATACTCCCTTATATTACTAATATATTACTATATTACTAACAATGTTATAAAAGAATACAGAATTTCACCAATTTTTTTCTGATTCAATTGAGATCATTGTTTTTTCTTTTAATTTGTGAATATTTAGGATTGAGCGAATAGATTTCAATACGGAAATCATCTTTGTTCTAATAGAATAAACACAGCTAGTCACATGTATTAGTAGAAAACCTTGATGGATTTGGTAATTCGGGTATCATTCATCAGTACTATCCTCACAATATCTTTTTCAAGCCTTTTATTTTCAACTTTTCCAAGTCCTTGGTAAACAGTATATGGTCAGGATAGGAGCAAAGAGTTAAACTCGCTCATTTTACCCAATCTATAAATCTTTATCTTTTGGCTGGAAATTTTAGTCCACTTGCATTTAATTTGATCCTTCATAGATAGAATTTATATCTACTATCTTATTTTCTGTTCACTCTGCTTCTTATTTAGTACTTTTCAAACTTTCCTTTCTCTCTTCTTTTGAATAATCAAGCCTTTCTTTAACTCATTTTTTCATATTTGTTTATAATTCATATATATTGTTTCTAGTTTTTTATAAGTTACCTTAAAATTTTTGCACCCGTAGTTAATGAAATCCAGAGTTAAATAGTACTTTCTCTCCTCCCCAACAATACAAAGACTTCGGCATGCTTCACCTTAAATTAGTCTACCTCCCGTTTTATATGGTAATAGTCTCCAGTGTCATAGTTCTACCTTAATTTTTTACCCTCTAATGAGTGATCTATTATGTAATTATTATTTGATAGTCAGTGTTTGCTCAAATATTCTTACTTTTCTTTACCTAGCATTTTTGTTTTGCATAACATTTCATCTTTCTGAGTTCAATATTCTTCTTCCTTTTAGAAGAATACATCTTTCCAAAGTTCCTGCAGTGGAGGGTTCTGGTGCTAAATTCTGTCATATCCAGACTCTTCTCTTGATTCTCCTCAACAATCACTTGGACCTGCTTCAGTTCTAATATCTCTCTTTGAGAACACTTAGGTTTCTTTTCATCTTGTCTGTTAGTTGACTCTCTCAAGTGCAATCATCTACATCGTGGGCAAGAACCAGTGGGGACAGAGGAGATGGGGAGCTGAGGGACTCTCCCATCCAGTCCTATGTTTTTATTGCTGTCCCTGGTGGCATCTGCTCTTCAGCAGCAGTGGGGGAGATTCTTTGATGCCACATCATCCATGCACCCTGCAGCTTCTCCATGGCTCTATGGCTGCCTCTTTGCCCTGGGCTCCCTCAGGAGAGATGTCTTTCCTGTGAAAGTTGGAATTTATGCATCAATTGCACTGCCGTTTGGGGTGGTTTCTTTTTAAAACAAAACGTGGCTCAAAAATGGTCTTGTTTGATGGTCTGGTTTCCAACTGCTGCCTTTTTATCAACTAAACCTCAGTTTGGGGGCAGTTTAGAAAATCATATGTTTCTTGTAGTTGTTTAGTGTCCTAATCAGGTCCTAGTCAGCTTTGCTACCCAGTCCCAACTTACATCAGAGCTCTCCACAAACCCACAACAAACCCCTAATACCCCCATAGCACAGAGCTTCGAGTGGTGAAGCCACCTACACCATACAGGCTCCCATGACCCACACTACCCCCCACGCACAGGCACAAAGCCAGACAGAGCCAGATCCTCCCATGGGTGCTACACATTGCCTGCATTACCCACAAGTGCACACACACATTTTGCACATGCATGCTCAAACACACACTCCCACACATGTTCACCTTGGCCAAAGCTGAGGGTCCTAGAGCCAAATCCTGGGATTCCTCCAGAGTCCTGGAGGTGAGGATGAAAGCCAACCTCCCTGAACATTTCCAAACCCAGAGAACAAACTCTTCCTGCTTTGCCTTTGAGGTCAGGAGCTTTATATATTTAGTGGTAACTTTAAAAGATTTTCATTACAGACATTTCTGTGTCATGTTTTTCTGAACAATAAAAAGTAAAAATATGCAGGGATTTTATAGATTCACAAATAAAGGTGCTTGGTGGACAAAAGATTTTGCTCCAAGAGAGACTGCAATGCTCCACTCACTCTCCAAGCACCCCTGTGACCAGCAGTGACCCACACAGGGTCAGGACTCAGCCTGAGACCAGGAGCAGGCTTAGTATGTCACTGCAGTTAGGGTACTTCCCACTCTGCCACATTGGTGGATCATGGCCTGGCATTTGTTTGATAAAGGGAAGTGGCTCAGAAGGGGACACAGCTGCCTGGCATCACCGTGACCTTCTGTGAGGGCAGCTCTGTCGATGTGAGGTGTGTGGCCCATCATGAGGTGTACAGAGGCTCCATGTTTGGGGAGATGAGCACGAAAGATGACTCTGAGTGACCCCATCACAAATAGGGATATAAAAGGTGGTTATATCTAGGGTCGGATGAGACTCAAATGAGATGTACACACTGCACCAAGCAAGCAGTAAGGGCTCAAAAAAGTGAGCACACATGCTCACTCATCAGCTGCCCCTGTCTTTGTGACTCTAATGCTGCCTCCCCCAGAGCAAGGGTGCCCCAGGGGTCCAGGTGCTATGATTTATATATAAATGTCCCCGAAGGCCTTATGTGCTCATAGGCAGGGCTTTTGGAAGGTGACAGAATCTTGGAGGTGGTATAGCTGACTTGCTGTTACAAGGTGAGGTCTGGTAGGAAGAGGCAGGTTGTTGGGGCCATGACCTGGAAGGGCACATCTCCCTGCCCAGTTCCTCCCTTTTCTCCCCTTTCTGGCTGCCGTGATGTGGCAACCTTTCTCCACCTAAGTCCTTCCACCATTGTTTCTGTGTTTAAGCCTCCCAAACATGAACTGAAACTTCTAAAACACGAGCTAAAGTAAACTTCTCCACCTTTAAATTGCGGGTGTCCAATATTGTGTCTCAGCAATGAGAACGTGACTAAGACAATTTTGGGGAATGAGACTGTTGCCATGACTACCTGACCATGTGGTCTAGAAGCCTTTGAACAGATACATCTCAGAAGAAGTACACATGGCCAATAAATACATGAAAAAATATTCAGCATTACTGGCCACAGGAGAAATGCAAATTAAAACAACACTGAGATTCCATCTTACTTCAGAAAGAATGGCTACCATCAAGCAATCAAATAATAACAAAAGCTGGTAAGAATGTCGGGGGAAAAAGGAACTCTTCTACATTGTTGGTGGGAATGTAAAGTAGTGCAACTGTGGGAATCAGTGTGGAGATTTCTCCAAAAACTACAAATAGAAATTTAATTTAATCAAGCTATGCCTCTTCTGGGTATCTTTCTCAAAGAGTTAAAGACATTGTATTACAGGGATATATACATACTCATGTTTATACCATCACAATTGATAATAGATCTTGGCAGATATATCCATCAATAGATGAATAGACAAAGACAATGTGATATTTATACACAATGGAGTACTACTCTGCCATAAAGAAAGACAAACTTGAGGCATTTGTAGGCAAACGGATGCAACTTGAGAACATAGTGTTAAGGGAAATGTCAGACACATGAGCTTAGTACAGTTAGAAAACCTGTCCGGGGAAGTTGGGGGAGTCACTCCTTCCCTTCATTCAACTATAAACACAACACTATAATTGTTCATATTTAAGCTTGGGAGGTCATGATGCCTGGTGCGGCAGATCACTAACAGCAGTGAAAGGCTGAATGGGAGGCACCTAGAGTCAGAGACATCTGGCCCTTTAAATACTGGAAGCCTGAATTGTATTAGTATTCATCAAGGGTTCCTCTTCTGGGCCCAGCACTAGCCCCAAGCTTGAGCACACCCGCTGCAGGAGTGAGCATGAAGTCAACACCACCACCAGTTCCTTCTCAGAGAACTTCACCACCACCACCGCAGCCTCTCCTATGACTGCAGGTTCCTCTTCCTCTTCCTTTTTCCCTTTGCCTTCTGCTTGTCCCTGCTGCTACCATCCAGTGATCTTCAGTAAACATAGCTACTTACTACTTACTATGAGGCTTGGTAATTCTTTCCTTGTCATACACAAGAACCTGGATTATTTTGGCCCATTCAAGTGTAACAAGCTTAAATATTGCATGGTTTCTTTTATACGAGACACTCAAAAAATAGAGAGAGAGAGCAAAGTAGAAAATCAATAAATAGGAAGTAGGGAAATCTTTTTCAAATGGATGAAGGAGCAAGCAATGGAGGAAAGGGTCAAAGGGGAAGGGGAGAGGATTGAAAAAAAAGAAGAATCAAAATGTATTATGTACAAGTACCAACTCCCCATGATAAATGTAATCATTATGTACTGCAAACATGTATTAATAATTTTTTAAAATGCTTTGGAACTGGTTCACAGGAGGAGTTTGGGGATACCAGCTAGAGAAGCCCTAGAATGCTGTGAGCCAAGCTTGGTGGGAGTTTCCGGTCAGAGAAGACCAGAGCATTGATAAAAATGCGGACAGTAACGACCAGGCTCAGGAGGTTTCCATTGGGAACAAAGACTCCATTGGCAACTGGGCTAGATGCTATGTGTGTTATCCTTTGGCAGAAAGTTTGTCTGCATTTTGTTCATGTCCTGAGACTTTGCAGGACATGTCTGCAAGGGTGGTGGACTAATTAATCTGGTAAAGGAAATTTCAAGGCAGCCCAACATCCAGGCTGTGGCACCAAGGAAAAAGCACATATCCCAGGAAAGGGTCCCCAGTCCTAACCCCCGCCCCACACAGCCACAGTACCTGGCTATGTTCCTTCAGACAGGCACCCTTACTCTGTGATCTTAGTCAAGTCTCTTTAAAAGCCTTAAATTTCCAGGAATAAAGACAGTGTCTGCTTAGAAGTTTGTTCTCCAAACTAAAGAAAATGAAACATATTAACATTGGCCAGAATGCCACACAACCAGCCCTCAGTGACATCAGGCCACTAGGACTTTTACTTTGAGAATTAATTTGCTTCCTGGCATATTTTAACAGCAGGGATTTGCATTGTGGCCTGGCCCAGAAGTGAGCACAGGGCACAGAACAGGTGATGCCATCAGATAGGGCCTTAGTCCCATGGAGAGGGCTGGAGCAGCAACTTCCCCTCTGAGGCCTATTCTGCACCGAGCACTGTGCCTGCTGCTTACAGAGGACTGATGCTATGAGAGCTGAGCCAGGCAGTGCAGCTGGTAAGCAGCAAATCAGAATTTGCATCCAGAGCCAAAGATAGTGCTCCTCCATTCCTCTCTGAGTTGGGAGTGGGGGGAGTAGGAGCCCAGCTTGGAGACCATGGAGCAGCTGTTTTCCGGCCTCTGCTCTGACATGAAGTCAGTGCTGGGTTCCGGCCCCAGTGGGAACTCCCATGTTGTGAATCTGCATGGGAAGGAAGCAGGAAAGAGATGCCCAGAGAGAGAAGTGTGGACGTGAAGGACAGCCTGGCTGGAAGGTGAGTGTGTGCCCAAAGCCTTTGGCAGGCTTCCCACGGACCCTCTGCTGTGTGGTGTTGAGCTCTGAGCTCTGAGCTAATAAGCTACCTCCGACATGGCCAAGGGTGGGGCGAGGGGCCAAGCTCCAGGAAACGTGTGGTCAGGAGAACCCAGTGTCCCCCTCTCAGAGGGACCAACGACCTCCCTGATGTCCTTGAATCCATGAGCCTTTTAAGAAGTCAGAAAGAGAAAAAGTCAGATTAAGCCCCAACGAAAAAGGGCAGGAGAGAGACCCGCAGAGAGTGGAGGAGACACAGAAAGAGAGCTGGCAAGCGCGCTCCTTGGTGCTCCAGCCCGCGCCACTGCGCCCTGTGCGCAGCCCACCGCGCTCCAGCCAGGGCGGCAAACTGGAAACAGCTGCGGAGGTTTTGGGTTTCCGCCCGGCCTCCCCCTGGCCCCTGGCTCGGCCCACCCGAGCAGTTCTCCTTAATCCCGCTCTCTCGGGAAGCTGCGCCGTGGAAATCCTCTGCCTGGCTCTGGCTCCGAGAGGTCGGCCAGGGCTGGCAGCAGTGGGCACGAGGCAAGGGCTTCCGGTCCCAGTCTGGCCCTGCGCTCTGCAGACCGCCCTGACCTCCGATGGCTCAGTGGGGCGAAGAGGGCTCCTACTCCTGTCAGGGTGAGGCTGCCCTGCACTGGCAGGTGCTCCCAGAGCCCTCACTGGTCACATACTGTGGGGTGCACCCATACACTAGGGTGCCCCGTGAGGACTAGGGGGCCCTGCCTCAACTTTCCCCTCTCTCCTACAGGCTGGGTCTGAGGTCTGGCCCCTAGCCCAGGCCCCCTGGACACAGACCCAGGGGGCTTTTCTCCAGGGGGTCAGTCGACCACCCTAGTTTATCAGGCACTGCCTGCACCCCTGCACTGGATCCCACTTGGCCCCTGCCCTCGGGAGCTGGGCGGTCACGCATTGCTCACCCAGGTCCCGGGATTTGGCCTCTGGAGCTTCAAGATGGACAGGCCTCACTGGCCCCTCAGAAGTTGAGATGAGACAGCATCCACCCTAATCCACCCATTGCCCAAAAAGGTCAAGCTTGTTTAAGGTCACAGAGCAGCTGGACCATGTTTCCTGCTCTCTAGTCAAGGTTTCAGTTCATTTTTTGTTTGGAGCACCAGGCTTTCTCCTCCACTGAAAGGCCCAATGGGATGAAAGTCCCTGCCCAGCTAACAGTCCCAGGCTCAACCTGCTCTGCAAGTTGCTCACTGGACAAGGCTTTCCTGGGCCCCTTGGCCCAGCCCTAGGCTCAGCCGCATGGGGGCAGGGTGGGGGGTGCAGCACAGTTCAGGGCAGTGGTAGCTGGCAAGGCCTGGCCAGAGGCAGCAACACTGAAGTTATTGCTGTGGGCTGGACAACCACAGTTGAAGGAGGGCATCAGAGGGCCTGTGCTCTGACCCCCACTGCCACCCTAAACTTCCTCCACCTTCCTACCACCTATGCAAATGAGCAGACCAACTGTCAGGAGACGCAGGGTCACCGGAAAGTAAGTCTGTCCTTCCAGATCTCCCTGCCTCTGCACTGCTCCTGGCTGTGTATGTACCAGAGAATCTCACCAACACCCTACATGTGGTTGCACGCACACACTCACCTTCATCTCACAGACTTGCTCCCACATGCCATTGCACATATCCAATCATTACCATGCAATTCACACTTGTTCACCCATGGACTCAAAAATCTCACTCACACTGGTAGGAAAAAAAGCACTTCGGTACCCAGCATAAGGGTCTAAGTAATGCAATCCAGAGAAAGTGTGCAGTTCAGAGCCCCTTACTGTTAAAACTGGGAAGGACACCAGGGCTATCTCATTTTCTTCCTTCCTTTTTTAGGTGCCACAGCAGAGGACTAGAACTCACACTTGTTTCCCTGAAGTCACGCCAAAGGGCTCAAGACAGCTCCTGTTCCCAGAGCTGTTTTTCTGCTGTTGCCCATGCTGGCCTATCCCAGGGAGTTCTCAGGGAGTCCTGTCCCTTCCAAGGCTACAACACAGGCATGCACATGTGCGCGTACACACATATGAGCGCACACACACACACACACACACACACAGCTCTGGTGGCTACCTCCAGCTCAGGACAAGGGCCAGCTCAGGACAAGGGCCAGCTCCCTGTTCACCAGACTGAAATGTAGAGCAGGTTCTGGAACCCTCCCATACCACCTCCCAAGGGATTTGGACTTAATTTTGCCTTTATCTAAACATGTCCTTATGCTGTATCTCACGGGAAATTGATGAACACTTCTCCCAGGAGGTCAAGAGGTCCAGGCCCCTGACAAGCTTCTCAGCCTCTGCCATCTGGCAGGATGGGCCCAAGGATGGGCAGGATGCAGTGGTTGCTCACAGGCACCCAGCTCCCCTCCACTTCCCAATGGTGCCATACGAATCCCCCCTAACCCGACAAGGGATAGCTGAGCAAGGGTGCTTTCACCAAAGATCTGCAAACTGTGCAGAGGAGCTCTTTGCTGCTGCTGCTCCTGTGGTGGCTGCTGCTGCTGAGATTTTAAAGCAACAGGCTTTCCTCCACTTTCTTTTCTCTCTATCTCAACATTTAAGAGTGCCTAGGAAGCTAAAAGAGATCATTTAGTCAGGACCATCTAACTCAGCGTACAAGGGCTCTGGAAGGGTCACATCAAAATACTGCAAATGAGACATATTCTTTACAACCTTTTCTTGTAAGAATAACAGAAAACCATGCAAAACAAACATACAATATATCATTATAAGGTGAATATCCTTATAATCATTACCAAGGTTAAGAAATAGAGCTGTGGTGGCCATCCCAGAAGTCCCTCCTGGTGCCTCATTCCAATCACAACTCTCTCCCTTCCCTAAAAGGAACTATAAATCCTACCTTTTATAATTATTATTTTCTTGATTTTCCTCATGATTTTATCACCCAGCTGCACATCCCTTGGTAACATTATTAAGTTGTATCAATTTCTATATTTGATATATATTTTGGGTCTCTGAATCTCCAGCTTTCCCTCCCACCCCTTGCTTTTCCTGAAAACTTGGAAGAAGAACCCAGCTCTTTGACCTAGAGAGTTTCCACAGTCTGGATTTTGCTGATAGCCTATTCTTGATCCCATTTTCCATGAGTATCTATCCTGATTTCCCTTCTGTATTAGTCACTGTCTTAGTTACTTTTTTTGATGTTGAGACAAAATACCTGACACCAAAAGTTAAAGGAGGAAAGGTTTCTTTAGCTCATTGCTTGTAGAGGTTTCAGTCCATAATCAAATGGCTCCAAGTCAGGTTGCCATGGCAGACAGGCATTGCAGAGGAGAAATGCTTCACAGAAGGCAGAAGGTAGCAAAGCAAAAACAGACATCCATCGCTCTTTCTCTTCCTTATATCTTATCCAGGCTACTGGCATTTAGGTTGGGTAGCACTTACACCCTTAATTCTAGTGCCCTTGATCCTAGCATTGCAACATGAATCAATCCCAGCATCACACACTCTAGATCCAGACACTTCTGAAAATGCCCCACCTATGACTGCATGAAGCTTTGGGGAGACATCTAGACATAACCCATAATGGTCACTTTCTCATCACTGGGATACAATACCCAACACCCACACCTTAAAGGACAAGAGGTTTATTTTGCTTCATGATTATAGCTCATAATTGGTTGGCCTCAAAGCAAAATGACATGGCAGAGGGTCAAGCAGATGAAAACCTGTTCACATCATGGTGAACAGGAAGCAGAGAGTGAAGGGAAGAGGCAAGGAGAGAGATATACCCTTCCAGATCACACTCTGTGTAACCTACCTCTAACCAAGCCCTACCACGTAATGGCAATCAGCTATAGTACCACCATGATCTGATCACCTTCCAAACTCATGAGGCTTTGGGGGCCATTTTAGACCTAAATCATAACATTTTGCCTCTGGCCCCCAAAAGACTTCTGTCCATCTCAAAACAAAATGCATTTAGTCCCATCTCTAAGAGTCACCAAAGTTTTAATAGTTCCAGCATTGCTGAAAAGTCCAAGTCCAAAGTCTCCCCTGAGACTCAAGGCAAATTCTTAACTGTGAGTGCCTGTAAAAATCAAAAAGAAAGTTAAACATTGCCAATACACAATGGCACAGGGTGAACTTTCCTGTTTCAAAAGGGAGAGATAGGGGGATAAAAAGGAATGAAACCAAAGCAAGACTGAAACCCAGCAGGGCAAACATTAAATCCTGTAGCTCTGTTTCCAGCACCTGAGGCAAGTTGTGGCCATATATAAACTCTTAGGGGTTAAGTAACTCCACCCTAAGGCATTTCAGGTTGCAGATCTCATGGCTTTTCTCTTGGGGTGGCTTTGCTGACTGCTTGTAGCTTTCCTCATCAAATGTTCTATATTCCTAATTTCTTCAACTTCCTAGAATCTCCACTACACTTTCAGGTTCACAGTCACAGCTTTACACACTGCCCTCTCAGAGGCACACTAGCTAGCCTCCTAGGCCTTCTTCTGAAATGTGGGTGGAAGCATCCCCATCCCCACAACTCTTACATTCTGCATTCCTATAAAACCAGCACCAGGGCCGGGGATTTGGCTCAGTGGTTTCGCCGCCTGCTGTGCAAGCGCAAGGACCCGAGTTCGATCCTCAGTACCAAAAAAAAAACAAAAACAAAAACAAAAACCAGCGCCACACTGATACACGGATGATGCCAAAGTCTGCCACCAGCTTAAGTATAGGCCTGGCCCTCCTGTGTCACGCCTGCAAAGGACTCTGAGTACCTAGATGAATCCTGGGGAACCAATTCCCTAGATGACCCTTCTCAAGTAGAGGGTAGAGGGGCTCTCTTCTCAAATAAAAGCTTTATTATTTCACACCTTTGAGCCAGTGAAGGATGGAGTCTTGCTGATTCTGGAGATGCCCTCAAGGCATCTTTCCTATTGTCCTGAGCCAAAGCATTCAGCTTCTTTTTAATCCTAATGTTTTCAGCAACTATGCTTTACTTTGCTCCAGATTTACAGACCACATCTTTTTAGGTGCTTCCTTTCTGGTCACCAGCAAAATTTTTCGAATTATTCATCTCTGCTTTTTGGACCTGATTCTCATGGTAAATATGGCTAAAAGTAGCCAGCATTATCCATGCCACAGCCTGAATATTGGACTTCTTTGAAATTTTCTTCACCAGATTGATTACTCTGCCACCCTTAATCTCAGGCTACTCTCAATCTCAGGACATAAGCAAAATGAAGACAAGTTTTGTGCCAGAGCATAACATGCATGGTCTCAAGTCTAACTTCCAATGAAGTCTTTGTTCTCAGTTGAATTCTCCTAAGCCTAATCTTTGCCTTCTGCATTTTTATCAGCATTCTAGTCTCCTGAGATCTGACTAGAATCTTGCATCAAGCTTGGTTCACAGCATTGTAGGGTTTCTCTAGCCAGCATGTAAGTTCCTCCTATGAAATAGTTGCAAAGGCTTCTAAACCACATGGTCAAGTATACTCATACCAAAGAATCCATTCTTGGTACTAAAACCTATCTTAGTCACGTTCTTGTTCCTGAGACACAATACCTGACACCCACAACTTAAAGGAGCAGAGGCTTATTTTAGCTCATGGTTTCAATCCATAATTGGCTGACTCCAAGGCAGAAACAGTATGGCAGAGAGGCATAGCAGAGGAAAAGCTGCTTATGTGACAGTGGATAGGAAGTAAAGAAAGAGGCAAGGGAGAGATATACTCTTCCAGGTCATGCCTCCTGTGACCTACATCAAATGAGGCCCCACCTCCTAATAGCAAGTCAGCTATAGTGCCCATAATCCAAACACCTCCAAACACATGAGGCTTTAAGAGCCATTTCACGTTCAAACCATGACACCTACCAATTAGTAGCTGAATACAGTAGACCACACTCTTTTGGCAAGACAATAAGTGGGCTGTGCTCTTCCATCAGAAGTACATCGTGAGTACCACCACCCTGAGTGCAGAGGAGCAGAGCTGCCCCTGGCGCACAGGAGGTGAACCTGCCAGTCCACTGTCCCACCACCCCAAGTGCTGAGGAGGTGAGTCAAGAAGTGCAAGCAGCACACATCCCTCCCACCTTGAAATGAGAAGACACATAAACAAGTTTCAAAACCAGACTTTCGGATCACTTAAAGTAATCCCAAAGGGCAACAAGATGGAACAATCTGATATTCAACCACCTGAACTCCCTGAACTGGCAATGAAAGAGGATTTGGAAAAAATGAAATCAGAAATAATTTCTCAAATATCAGCAGAGATTGTGCCCATAGTGCAAGACATGATTAATAAATCTAGAGAGGACACAGATAAAAAAATACAGGAGCTGAGGTACATGATGGAATCCCAATATAGGAAACAAATGGAATCCATAAAACAGATGCAAACAGATATCCAGGAGACTAAAAACTCCACTGAAAGTCTATCCAGCAGAAGAAGCCCACGTGAGGACAGAATTTCAGATATAGAAGATAAGATTGCAATTAGTGACCAGGAAAATAAAAATTGCTTTAAAATTGTAAGAGACCACAAGAAATCAAGCCAGCAACAATTTGTAGTAGCTAAAGCTTGGAAACAGCCCAAATGCCCATCGACTGGAAACTGGATAAAGAAGATGTGGTTTTTTTATAAAATGGAGTACTACTCAGCCATAAAGAATGAGAAACTAGAGACATTTATAGCTAAATGGATGCATATTGAGCCCATACTCTTAAGTGAAATAAATAGAACACACATGTGTAAATACCAAATAGTTTCTCTAGTGTGAGAAATTGAAAGTGTAAATAAGGATGAAAATGATTAAAATGAATAATTGATAATTTGGAATAAGAAAAGGTCCAAGGGTTTGGGGATGGTGGAAGGGAAAGGGGAAAGGGAAGAAGGGAATGAAAAAAATTATGAGAAAAAAAAATGGAATCAAACTCTGTGTAGATAGGGAAGGGTGGAGGGGGTGAAGGGTGCACAGGTAATGGGAGAAAAAATAAAACCTAAGATGCATCATGTTCTGGTACAAACACCAATGATAAATGTAAATGTATTTTATACCTAAAATGTACCAATAAATATATATTTTTAAAAATAAAAAATAAAATTTTTTAAAAAAGAAATCAAGTCAGCAGCTGCTAGGCGATGCAAAGAAGAATAATATAAGACTGATCAGAGTCAGTGAAGAAACAGGAGAGAGTGAAGATGACATAAAAAAAACCTGTTCACAGAAGTGATAGGAGAAAACTTCCCAAGGAGGGGAAAAGAACTTGACATACAGATAAGTGAGACATATAGGAATCCAAACAGCCTTGATCAAAAAAAAAATCTATACATAAGCATATAATAGTTAAGATTCCAGAAAAAAACCAGAAGAACAAAATTCTACAAGCAGTTAGAGAAAAGAAACAGATCACCTACAAAGGAAAGCCCATCAGAATCACAACAGACTTCTCAGTGCAAACCCTCAAGGCAAGAAGAGGTTGGAGTGATGTATTTCAAACCCTAAAGGAAAACAACCTCTAACCCAGACTGATGTACCCTGCAAAGCTGTCTTTCAAAATTGATGGAGAAATAAGATACTTTCATGATAAAAAGTACCTCAGGAACTTCATGAATACCAAACCAGCACTCCAAAAAATTTTAGACAATATCCTAGGAAAAGACAATGAGGATCACAACCCCAGGAAGCCCGGCAGAATGAATCCATAGGGTGTGACAAATTAAACACAAAGAGGGAGAATCCAAAAAAAAGAAAAAGTCATGACAAGGCTTTTAAAACTTTTAACTTCATCTCCCTAAAGAGCATATAGTTCAATCTTGTTATTGTACTGCTTAGTATTTTTCTGATTCTAGAGTTGTACACCTTTCCTTGTGCTGTACTGGCTATTTATTATCTTATGTCTACCTTTTAATTGGGTTGTCTATTAATGAGCTGTAAGAGGTCTTCATATATTCTGGTCGTAGGTTATATGCATTGTAAATATGGTCTAAGGACTACTTTTCATTTTAATGATGTCATTTAAAGTTTTAAATTTTGATGGAATCTCATTTATCAATTTTTTTCTTTTATACATCATGTTTTTTGTCTCCTAGGTAGTTCTTGCCTACCCTGAATTCATAAACATTTTCCCTTATAATTTATTCTTAAAGTTTTATACTTTTAGGCTTTCATATTTAGGTTCATAGAACCCTTCAAGTTATTTTTATGTATGGAAATAAAGGGTTGAGGTTAATTTCTTATATATGGATACCAGGTGTTCTAGTGCCTTTTGCTGAAAACACTATCTTTTCCTCTGTTCTTGAATTGAGTTTATATTCTATAAAATGTCAATGTAAATAATCTTTCAAAACTCAGTGGACCATATATGTGTGGTTCTATTTCTAGATTCTCTGTTTTATTCCAATGATCTATATGTCTTTCCTTACACCAACACTGCCTTGATTACTGTAGCTTTAGAAGAAGTCTTAAAATTAGATACTAAACGTCTTGCAACAGTTTGGGGTTTTTTTACGTTTTTAGGTCCTTTGTACTCCTACATAACTTTTAAATTTCAATATCCAATTCTTCATTTATAGCAAGTATGCATAGACCTGAATTTTTATATATACCTTGTGTTTTCTAACCCTGCTAAGTTCAAATACAAGTTCTAGGGGCTCCTAGAGATTTTAGTATTTTCTCTGTAGATGATCATTTCATCTACATATAAAGATTTTGCTTCTACCTTGACAATCCTATCCTAATTGTGTCATTTTATTGCCAGACTATTTTAGTTGGGCCTCAGTTTCAAAGTTTAGTGGACAGATGAAGAGTAGGCATATCTGCCCTTCTTCCTCACCTTAAGGAGAAAGCATTGTATCTTCTCCATTCATATAAGGCATTCTCACTGGAAGTATGGAGTACATGTCTTTAATGTGTTGAGAAGTTTCTGTTCTACTTCTAGTCTCCTGATAGCTTTTACCATGAACAGCTGTAGAATTTAGTCCAATACTTTTTCTCCAACTAGTGACAGGATCATATGGCTTCTTCCTTTCCTCTGTTAAAATGATGACTTTTGAGAGTGGATCTTCCAATGCTGAACCAACACTGCCATCCCTATAATAAAACCACTTCCTACATATTGCCAGATCTGACTTCTAATAGTTTGCTTTGTTAAACAAATTGTTACCTATGTTCATACTTTTTTCTTCTATTATCTTTATCCAGTTTTAGGATTAGCACAATGTTGATTTCCTCAAATGAGGGTCGAAGTGTTTCCTCTTTTTTCTGCTTTAAATGTTTGATATAATTCATCAGTTAAAAAATATATGAGCCTGTTGTTGTCATATAGGTAGGTTTTCAAGCTAGGAATATACTTTCTTTAATAGGTGCTATTCAAATTTTATATTTCTTCCAGAGTTAGTTTCATTAATTTGTCTTCCAAGGTACTTCTTAGAAGTTGTCAAATTTATTTCAAAACAGATTTTTGAAATATGCTTTCTATATCCTTTTAAATTCTGTAAAATCTGTGGGGGGAAAAAAGACTGCAATTAGTGACCAGGAAAAGAAAAATTTCTTTAAAATACTAAGGGACCATGAAAAATCAATCTGGCAGCTGCTAGACAATGCAAAGAAGAATAATGTAAGACTGATCAGAGTCAGTGAAGAAACAGGAGAGAGTGAAGAAACAGGAGAGAGTGAAGATGATATTAAAAATCCTGCTCACAGAAGTGCTTGTAGAAAACTTCCCAAGCAGGGGAAAAGAACTTGATGTACAGATAAGTGGGGCATATAGGAATCCAAATAGCCTTGATCAAAAAAAAAAATCTACACATAGGCATATAATAGTAAAGATTCCAGAAACCCAACAGAAGAACAAAATTCTACAAGCAGTGAGAGAAAAGAAACAAATCACATACAAAGGAAAGCCCATCAGAATCACATCAGACTTCTCAGTGCAAACTCTCAAGGCAAGAAGAGGTTGGAGTGATGTATTTCAAGCACTAAAGGAAAACAGCCTCCAACCCAGATTGATGTACCCTGCAAAACTATCTTTCAAAATTGACAGAGAAATAAGATACTTTCATGACAAAGAGCACCTTAGGAACTTCATGAATACCAAACCAGCACTCCAAAAACTTTTAGACAATATCCTAGGGAAAAAAAACAAGGATCACAACCCCAGGAAGCCCAGCAGAATGAATCCATTGGGCACAACAAGAAATTAAATGCAAAGGGGGAGAATCCAACAAGAAGAAAGTCATGACAAGGATAAGTCAATATGTATCAGTTATAACCATCAATGTTAATGGTCTCAATTCACCAATCAAAACAAATAGATTGGCAGACTGGGTCAAGAAGCAAGATCCAATACTATGCTGTATACAAGAAACACACATAATTCAAAAAGAAACTCATAGATTGAAAGTTAAAGGGTGGAAAACAATTCTCCATGTGACAGGAGCCTGAAAAAAAGCAGGAGTACCTATCCTCTTTGCAGATCAAGTGGATTTCAAACCAACACTGATTACAAGAGACAAAGAAGGACACTACATCCTTGTAAAGGGAACAATCCAAGAGGAAGACATGACAATCATAAACATATATGCACCAAACACTAGTGTGCCCAACTATATAAAACAAATACTAATGGACATGAAAAATCAAATAAGCACTAACACAATAGTAGTGGGGGACCTCAATACCCCACAGTCACAAATAGATAGATCAACTAGACAAAAAGTAAGCAACAAAATACTAGAACTCAATCAAACTCTTGAACAAATGAACTTAACATATGTTTAGAGTGTTCCACTCCACAAAATCAGAATACTCATTCTTTTCAGCTGCACACGGGCCCTTCTCCAAAATAGATCACATACTCATTCATAGCACATGTTTAAGTAAGTGCAAAGAATTGAAGTTATCCCCTGTATATTATCAGACCATAGTGTGATGAAATTGGAGATCAATAGCAAAAGAAATCACAAAAATTTCATAAACACATGGAAACAGCACAACACACTTCTGAATAACCAATGGGTCACACAGGAAATTAAAGAAGAAATCAGACAGTTCCTACAATTCAGTGACAATAACAATAGAACATATCAGAATCTACGGGACACAATGAAAGCAGTCTTAAGAGGGAAATTGATAGCAGTGAATACTCATATTAGGAAAACAGAATGAGCCAAATTAAACAACCTGATGCTGAACCTCAAGCTTCTAGAAGAAGAAGAGCAGGACAAACCCAAAGCTCATACAAGGGGGGAAATTATGAAGATGAGAGCAGAAATCAATTCAATGGAGACTAAGAAAATGATACAAAAAAATCAATAAAGCCAAGAGTTGGTTTTTGGAAAAAATAAACAAAATTGACAAACCCTTAGCCAACCTTATCAGAAAAAGGAAAGAAGAACAAGACATTTAAAGAACTATTGTCATTACTCTTTAAACTCATCAAGGAAATTGAAAAGGAAGCAAGGCTTCCAAATTCATTCCTGGAAGCAAGTGTTACTTTGATTCCAAAACCAGGGAAAGATCCAGCCCAAAAAGAGGACTACAGACCAATCTCCCTAATGAACATAGATGCAAAAATCCTCAGCAAGATTCTGGCAAACAGAATACAGAGGGTGATCAAGAAGATCATACACCCTGACAAAGTCGGATTTATCCCAGGGATGCAAGGTTGGTTCAACACTCATAAATCAATAAACGTAAAACACTATATTAACAGAGTCAAGGACAAAAACCATATGATCATTTCAATAGATGCAGAAAAGGCATTTGACAAAATCCAACACCCATTCATGATAAAAACACTACAGAAAATTGGAATAGAAGGTCTTTATCTCAACCTGATTAAGGCTACTTATGAAAAACCAACAGCCAACATCATACTAAATGGTCAAAAACTGAAAACTTTCACACTAAAATCAGGAATAAGACAAGGATGCCCACTATCACCATTCCTGTTCAATATAGTTCTGGAAACATTAGCCACAGAAATTAGAAAAGAGAAAGAAATAAAAGGAATAAAGACAGGAAAGGAAGAAGTTAAACTGTCATTATTTGCTGATGATATGATACCCTACATAGAAGACCCAAAAAACTCAGTCAAAAGACTTCTAGACCTAATTGACAGATTCAGTAGGGTAGCTGGATATAAGGTCAACACTCAAAAACCAATAGCCTTCTTAGACACAAATAGCAAACTCACTGAGAGAGAAATTTGGGAAACAATTCCTTTTACAATACCATCCAAAACAAATGAAATATCTAGGAATCAATCTAACAAAGGAAGCAAAAGACCTCTACACTGAAAACTATAGCACTCTGAAAAAGAAGATTGAGGAGGATATAAGAAAATGGAAAGACATCCCTTGTTCCTGGGTAGGAAGAACCAATATAGTGAAAATGGCCATACTTCCAAAACTACTATATAGGTTTAATACAATGCTGATTAAAATTCCAACAATATACTTCACAGAACTAGAGAAAATGATCCAAAAATTCATTTGGAACCATAAGAGACCTAGAATAGCAAAAGCAATTCTAGGCAACAGAGATATGGCTGGGGGTATCACAATCCCCAATTTGAAACTACACTATGAAGCTACTGGGATAAAAACAGCATGGTACTGGCAAAGAAACAGACCTGAGGATCAGTGGAATAGATTAGAAGATGCAGAAACAACTTCAGGCATACTCAGCCACCTCATCTTTGACAAAGGAGCAAATCACCTTCATTGGAGGAAAGATACTCTACTGAAAAAATGGTGTTGGAAATACTGGATTTCAACCTGCCAAAGATTAAAACTAGACCCATACCTATCACAATGCACTAAACTAAGATCAAAGTGGATTAAAGATCTAAATATTAAGACAGAAACACTAAACTTGCTGGAAGACAAGTTAGGTAGAACTCTTGAAGACATTGGCATAGGAAAAGACTTTATGAACAAAACCTCAGTAACACGAGAACTAGCACAAAGAATCAATAACTGGGATCTCATCTTATTAAAAAGCTTGTTCACTGCAAGAGAAACCACTGACAGAGCTAAGAGACAACCTACAATGTGGGAAAAAATTGCTAGCAGCTGTACCTCAGACAAAGGTCTACTATCTAGAATACACAAAGAATTGAAAAAACTCAGACCCCCCCCCAAATTCAAAGACCCAATTCAAAAATGGGCATCTGAAATGAACAGACATTTCTCACACAAAGAAGTAAAAGCAGTAATAAATATATGAAAAAATGTTCAACATCACTGGTCATTCGAAAGATGCAGATGAAAACAACACTGAGATTCAAACTCACCCCAGAAAGAATGGCTACTATCAAGAAATCAACCAAAAACAAATGCTGGCAGGGGTTTGGGGAGAAAGGAACCCTTCTCCATTGTTGGTGGGAGTGCAGACTGGGGCAACCACGGTGGAAATCAGTATGGAGATACCTCAAAGAACTAGGGCTAGAGGTTCCACTTGAGCCAGTATTCCCCTGCTGGGTATCTTCCCCAAAGAATTAAAAGAATCATACCACAGCGATATATGTGCCCCCATGTTTATAGCTGCACAGTTTGTAATAGCTAAAGTTTGGAAACAGCCCAAGTGCCCATCAACTGGAAACTGGATAAAGAAGATGTGGTATTTTTATTAAATGGAGTACTAGTCAGCCATAAAGAATGAGAAACTAGAGACATTCATAGCTAAATGGATGTATATTGAGGCCATACTCTTAATTGAAATAAATAGGACACACATGTGTAAATACCGAATAGTTTCTCTAGTGTGAGAAACTGAAAGTGTAAATAAGAATTAAAATGATTAAAATGAATAATTGATAATTTGAAATAGGAAAAGGTCCAAAGGTGTAGGAGTAGTGGGAGGGGAAGGGGAAGGGAAAGAAGGGAAAGGAAAATTTATGAGAAAAGAAAAAAAACGGAAATGAAATCTATGTAAATAGGGAAGGGTGGAGGGGGTGAAGGGTGCACAGGTAATGGGGAAAAAAACAAGAACCAAGATTCACCATGTACAGGTATAAGCACCCAATGATAAATGTAAGCATATTGTATACCTAAAATGTACCAATAAAAGAATTTTTAAAAAAAGAAAAAGGAAAGAAGAGGCCCAAATCCATGCAATTTGGAATGAAAAGGATGACATTACAGTGGACCTAGCAGAAATCCAGAGGATCATCAACACCTACTTCAAGAATGTGTACACCAATAAGATGGAAAACACAGAAGAAATGGACAGATTCCTAGATATGTATGAGTTACCAAAGTTGAACGAAGAAGACCTAAAAATTCTAGATGACCCAATATCAATCAATGAAATGGAGAACATAATTAAAAACTTACCAACTAAGAAAATCCCAGGTCCTGATGGTTTCACCACTGAATTCTACAAGACATTTAGAGAGGAACTACTGCCACTACTGTTTAAACTCTTCAATGAAATTGAAAGGGAAGCAAGCATCACCTTGATCACCAAAGCAGAGAAAGACCCAACCAAAAAAGAGAACTATAGGCCAATCTCACTAATGAACATAGATGCAAAAATCCTTAATAAGATACTGCCAAATAGAATGCAGAAGATCATCGAGAAGATCATACAGAATGCAGAAGATCATCAGGAAGATCATACAGCCTGACCAAGTGGGATTCATCACAGGGATGCAAGGATGGTTCAACATACACAAATCAATAAATGTAACACAATATATCGATAGAGCCAAGGACAAAAACCATATCATCATTTCAATAGATGCAGAAGAGGCATTTGACAAAATCCAACACGCATTTATGATAAACACCCTAAAAAAAATTGGAATAGACGGTCTCTACCTCAAAATCTGATAAAAGCCATCTATGAAAAACCAACAGCCAATATCATACTAAATGGTCAAAAACTGAAATCCTTCACACTAAAATCAGGAACAAGACAAGGATGTCCACTATCACCACTCCTGTTCTACATAGTCTTGGAAACAATAGCCACAGCAATTAGACAAGAGAAAGAAATAAAAGGAATAAAGATAGGAAGTGAAGTCAAATTGTCATTATTTGCAGATGACATGTTACTGTATATAGAAGACCCCAAGAACTCCACCAAAAGTCTTCTACACTTAATAACAAAATTCATTAAAGTAGCTGGATACAAGGTCATCACACAAAAATCAATAGCTTTCCTCTACACAAACAACAGTCTCACTGAGAGAGAAATAGGGCAACAATTCCTTTCACAATAGCATCCAAAAAACTGAAATACCTAGGAATCAACCTAATGAAAGAAATCAAAGACCTCTTCTCTGAAAACCATAGCACTCTGAAAAGAGAGATTGAAGATGACATCAGAAAACGGAAAGACATCCCTTGCTCCTGGGTAGGAAGAATCAACATAGTGAAAATGGCCATACTTCCAAAGCTGCTATATAGTTTCAATGGAATCCCAATTGAAATCCCAGCAGCATACTTCAAGCACCTTGAGAATACAATCCAAACATTCATTTGGAACAAGAAGAGACCCAGAATAGCAAAAGCAATTCTAGGCAACAGAGACATGGCAGGGGTTATCACAACCCCAACTTCAAACTATACTACAAAGCTACTGTGATAAAAACAGCATGGTACTGGCAAAGAACCAGTACCTCATGTACAGACCTGAGGACCAGTGGAACAGATTAGAAGATGCAGAAACAACTCCAGACACTCAGCCACCTCATCTTTGACAAAGGAGCCAAACACCCTCACTGGAGGAAAGATAGCCTCTTTAATAAATAGTGCTGGAAAAATTGGGTTTCAACTTGCCAAAGATTAAAACTAGACCAATATCTCTCACCATGCACTAAACTAAAATTGAAATGGATTAAAGATCTAAATATTAAACCAGAAATGCTGAACAGGCTGGAACAGAGGTTAGGTAGAACTCTTGAAGACATTGGTGTAGGAAAAAATTTTATGAACAACCTCAGTTGCCTGTGAACTAGCACAAACAATCAACAAGTGGGATCTCTTCTTATTAAAAAGCTTCTGTACAGTAAACAAAACAACCAACAATTTGAAGAGACAACCCACAATGTGGGGAAAAAATTCCACCTGCAGCTCCTCAGAGAGAGGTCTACTATCTAGAATCTATAAAGAACTTAAACAAATCAAACCTCCCAAATTTAAAGACCCAATCCAAAAATGGGCATCTGAAATGAACAGACATTTCTCAGACAAAGAAGTAGAAATAGCAAATAAACATATGAAAAAATGTTCAACATCACTGGCCATTCAAGAGATGCAAATGAAAACAATGCTGAGATTCCACCTCACCCCGGAAAGAATGGCTGCTATCATGAAATCAACCAATAACCAATGCTGGCGGGGCTGTGGGGAAAGAGGAACCCTGCTCCACTGCTGGTGGGAGTGTCGACTGGTGCAACCACTGTGGAAATCAGTATGGAGATACCTCAAAGAACTAGGACTGGAAGTCCCATTTGACCCAGCTATTCCACTGCTGGGGATCTTCCCCAAAGAATTAGAAGAATCATAACACAGTGATATATGTGCACCCATGTTCATAGCAGCACAATTTGTAATAGCCAAAACTTGGAAGCACCCCAATTGCCCATCAACTGGAGACTGGGTAAAGAAAATGTGGGATTTTTTATAAAATGGAGTACTATTCAGACATAAAAAATGAGAAATTAGATACATTTATTGCTAAATGAATGCACAATGAGGCAATACTCTTAAGTGAAATAAATAGGACACACGTGTAAATACCGAATAGTTTCTCTAGTGTGAGAAACTGAAAGTGAAAATAAGGACTAAAAGGTATAATAAATAATGTGAAATAGTAAGAAAAGGGGCAAAGGGGAAGGAGAAGTGGGAGGGGTGGGGGAAAGGAAAGAAGGGAATGGAATTACTATAAGAAAATGAAAAACTGGAAACAAAGCCTTTGTACATAGGGAGGAATGGAGTGGTTGAAAGGAGGGCAAGGGAAGGGGGAAAAATAAGAACCAAAAGAGACTATGTAAAGGTGCAAATTTCCAGTGATGAATGTCATTATATTGTATACCTAAAATGTACCAATAAAATTAATTTTTTAAAAAAAGAAAGGAAATATATCATGTCTGGCCACGTGTGCTTTTGGGATTGTCAGCAGCTATTGGTACTCAAGGTCAAGATCTATTCACTTTTTAATATTGCAAAATGGCAGGGAATACCAAATTGTATTTTTTCATTCATTAGTTGGAACATTTTCTTATGAGTTATGCTTGATGCTTTAATTTTCATCATTGAAGGACATGAGTTGGGGTGCAGGAAGAGTGTGTCAAGGTTGCGAGAGTGGCAATCATGTGGCATATTTAATCTTTGAAGTCTCTCAGCAGATTAGGATGTAAATTCTGAAAGTACCTCAAAGATGAGTCCACTGCAGCTACCCAGTCAGAGCAAGATGCCTCTCTGCAGTCTTCCTCCTCCTTGGCTATTCAGCCTCTACTTGTACCCTGCATAGGTCAGGGAATTCACTATGCCAAATGCCACTCATTCCGTCACTGGAGATATCTGACTACGGAGGGCTCATGTCATTCTATAAAGCCACTTCCTTGGCCCTCCCATGGGGACTCTGCAGAGAAGGTCTCACTTGTCCAGAAACAGTCTTCTAAGTCTCCTTCCTTCCCAAAGTCTTCCCAGCTGTTTCTCTCTCTCATCCTTCTCTTCTGAACACAATTTCATATCAACTCCATAGCTGTACAGCCGTGGCTGATAGTTGCTCAAAATCCTATAGCAGGCTTATCTACAATTTTCCAAAGGCAGACAATCTTTTAGAGATGACTAGACCCAAATGTCAAACTCCAATGCTTCGATTCGCATCCCAGTCTTGCCACAGCCCATGCTGACCACAGTGAATGAAAGTGCCTGGGTGGGTCTCCCGTGTGCTCCTCCCACATCTGTACCAAGAAGCCACATTTCAAAGACACCCAGATGTAAGACAGAGAGATGGATGAGGTAGCTAGACACCCTCTTCTCCTGATGCTTGGAAGAAGTGGACAACGTGAATCAAAAATAAAAGCAACACAACAATGTGGGTCAAACTGTAATTGCAAGTGGCTTTTGAAAGGGAGTCTTGAAGTCATCATTTCTCCTTTGGAAACCTCCAAGAACCCCCTTGTTTAATGATATCACCTTCTTCCCAGACTCTGCAACACAGAGCTTCAGTCTTTCCCAATGCTTCCATTCTGTCATCTTCCACCCACTTACTCACCAAAAGCAGCCACTAGGCCTCAGCAATGTCTCTGCAAATGTGCTCTTCCCTTTCCCACTTACTTTATACCAGGTGTCCCACCACCTGGAATGTTCCATTGTCTCTTGTCAACCTCTCTGTTAACACGAGCATCCCCAGGCTCCAAAGCTCAATCTTCAGACGCCCATCCCAAGCACCTGTCCTTGGTCCCAACCCTCTTCAAAAGCAACTCTGTCACCCACAGACTCTCAGGGCTGTGCGTTTTGGATAAATGAGTGGGCTTATTAATACCAACAACATTTCCCTATTCTAGGCACTGAGGACCAAGTAACAAAAGAAATAGACAAAATCCCTTTTTTGTTAGACTCAGCAGAGTCAGACAATGAACAAAACAAAAAAAGTAAATTAGGTAGTATATTGGAAGATGCATGGGAAAAATTTAAATGGGGGAAAGGCTTTTCTTGTGGTGGATTGAAATGCACGACCTCACTAGTGCTATGACATTTGAGAAAAAAGAAAGAGATTAGGAAGTGGACCTGTGCAGGGGCCTGGGGAAGTGGATGAATGAGCAAATGATAAGCGAGTGAACAAAAGTCATTGAATGCAGTGGTAAATGAATGAGAAAATCACTGAATGAATGAATGAGCTGGGAAGAGGTGGGGTTCTACCTCGTTGGTTCATTGTAACGGACTGCATTGTATCACATTGGTCAAACTACACTAACTGGAAATAAACTAGCAGCTATTTCAATCACTTCCTGGAGCCTACATGGACCTTGAAAATGTGCCTCTCTGGACTTTGACCTGGTGAAATGGCTCTATTACGAATTATATCTAGATGTCCCCTTAAAGCCTTGTGCGATCATAGGTGGGGCCTTGGGGTGGTGACTGGATAATGGGGGCATGATACTCCTCACATAAATGTGATGGGAGGAGGTGGAGTTTGATTGCAAGAGGTGATGCCTGGGGGTGTGGCCCAGAAGAGTTTATCTCCCTTCCCAGCTTTTCCCCTCACTCTCTCTGCTTCCCTGCTGCCAAGCCATGAGCAGCTTGTCTGCTATGCCCCTGTCCCATATTGTCCAGTCTTGGAGCCAGTGGACTACGGACTGAAACCTCTACAAACTGGGAGCCAAAATAAACCTCTCCTCCTTTAAGTTGTGAGTGTCAGGTATTGTGCCTCTGCAATAAGAAAGTTACTAAGACAGGATATCTTCTCTTATAGGTGCCCTCTTCCCAGGGCTCTGAAGGCTGCATCCAGCTTTCCCACAGCCACAAGCCTGGGCCAAGGTGCAGTGTGAGAACAGCAAATGCTTCAGCAGAGGAGTTTGCAGCATGTTTGCAGACCAGGGCTGTCCTGCTCTAGCTGGCTCCAGGCCCATCTGTATACTCCTTGAAAGGAGCAGGTAGGCTCCATGTGCCTGGCAACAATGCTTGAGAAAAACTGCACCAAGAAAGGGAAGGTGTTATGGTGATGGTGTCTTCGAAAGACACAAAGCCTGGGTGGGGCTCCCAACCAAATGCCCAGTCCCTAAGGAACAGGACACCAGGTGAGGGCTGGAGTGAGACACAAAGGATTCTATCTCTGTTCACCCCTGGTTAGATTTTTGCAGGCCATAAACAGTGAGGGAAGCCCAAATTTGCAGAGGGAGCAGCAATGTGAGGGCTGCTGAAAGGTGCCAGGCTCAACACCAACTGTACATGGGCAGCTCAGGGAAGGCAGGGCACCAATGCCCTCAGGAAGGTCGGGCCCAGGAGGCAAGATAGCACAGAACTCAAAAAGCACGGCCTACGGAAGCAGGCACACACAGGTTCACATGCAAGCTCTCAAGGCAGCTCCTGAACCTCCTGGAGACTAAACCTTATCCAAATGGGGATAATCAGAACATCTCTACTTTTATAAGGCACTGTGCACATTGCTGGCACATAGTAAAGGGTAGGGAATAGTCATCATTATTAATATATCCTAATATATTGTTAATAATGTTATAATAATAAAATATCAATATGCTATAATAAAATAATGCACCATTTGTCTTTTTCATGGTGGTACTAGAGATTGAACGCAGGGTCCTTTGCATTGAGTCACATCCCCACCTCTTTACTTTTTCAAACAGGGTCTTACTAAATCACTAAGTTGCCCGGGTTGGGCTTGAACTTGCAATCTGCCTGCCTCAAGCCTCCCAGAGTGGTCTTCTTTATCTTATATCGTCAAGTATTATGAGCGAAATCTGAATGAGCAATGTATTGGGGTCAATCAAAAAACAGCTAATGTGAGCTCAGGCTAAATTAATAGAAGTCAAGGATTCCAAAACAGGGAAGGGACAAAGCTGGTTGGTGAAGTGCCCCCTTGTGGCCTGTCAGGTCCTGGGCCTGCCCCTGGGTGGGACAGGGATAGCTAGATGGACACAGGGGAGGCAGGCAGGGTGTGAAAGTGTGGAAACCTTCCCCAATGGAAGCTGAGTGCTCCTCAGCCTGCTGGAAAGGAAGCTGCAGCCACTCTCACCCTGGCATAATCTTCAGGGCTATCCCAGCGTGATGAAGCAGAAGCACTGAAGGGAGCTCCAGGGCAGAGTTGTGGCCTGGAGGAGAGAGAGAAGCTACAAGGGGATGGGTTTCAGCTCTGCCTTTCCTTCATGTTAACAAGAGCTCTCCCTAGTGACTAGCTTTATAGGGATGGAGTACCACACCATGAAAACTGTGTCAGAAGAGCCTAAGATAAGCTCTGCCGTACTAAGAGGGGGTTCTTTCCAGAAATGAAGTTGGGCTCCATCAGTACCTGGCCCTTTCTTGATCTGACTCGTGGTACATTTGCCTTCATTGGAGGTTGGGATTATAGACATTACTCACCCATCTATCTGTCATCCATCCGCTCATCATCTATTCATTCCTCTCCTACTGTGGCTGGTGCCAGGGACATAGAAAACATGAACGCTACCTTCCTGGGCTTACCGTATAATGCAGTGGCTCTCAAACTGTATGAGCATTACAGGAAGAAAGCAACTGGATAGCTATTTGCAAAAGAATGAAGTTGAGCCCCTACCTCATACCATATACAAAAATTAACTCAAAATAGATGTGATACTTAAATGTAAGAGCCAAAAATACAAAACTCTTGGGAGAAAACATGAATAAATCTCTCCAACATTGAATTTAATAACAGATCCTCAGATATGACCCCAAAAGCACAGAAAAAAAAGCAAAGAAAAAATAAATTGGACTTTATCAAAATTTAAAACTTTTGTTGCATATCAAGGCCATACTCTTAAGTGAAATAAATAGGACACACATGTGTAAATACCAAAGTTTCTCTAGTGTGAGAAACTGAAAGTGTAAATAAGGATTAAAATGATTAAAATGAATATTTGATAATTTGAAATAGGAAAAGGTCCAAAGGGGTAGGGGTGATGGGAGGGGAAGGGGAAAGGAAAGAAGGGAAAGGAAAAATTATGAGAAAAGAAAAAAAATGGAAACAAAATCTATGTAAATAGGGAAGGGTGGAGGGGGTGAAAGGAGCACAGGTAATGGGGAAAAAAATAAGAATCAAGATACATCATGTACAGGTACAAGCGCCCAATGATAAATGTAAACATATTGTATACCTAAAATGTACCAATAAAAGAATTTAAGGGGAAAAAAAACTTTTGTGCTCCCAAAGATTCTATCAAAGTAATGAAAAGACAACTTACAGAATATATAAAATTACATCATTTATCAAATATTATATCAATATCTTTTAACGGAATTGTATCTAGAACCATTAAAGAACTCCGAAAACTCATTAAATAAATAAGTAAACCAATTTTAAAATGATGAAGGATCTTAAAAGACATTTACCCAAATAAGATAATAAAAATGACCAAAAAGCACTTAAAAAGGTGCTCTACAGCGACAGTCATCAGGGAAATGCAAATCAAAACCATAATGAGATGCCACTTCACACTCAGTAGAATGGCCATAATCAAAAAGTCAGTAATAAGAAGGATATGGAAAAATCAGAACTCTCATGAACTGCTGAGGGGAATGTAAAATGGCAAGCCACTTTGGAGGAAACAACTGTCTGACATTTCCTCAAAAAGTTAAACATAGTGTTACTATTTGACCCAGCAATTCCGCTCCTAAATATATATCCAAGAGAATGGAAAGCATGCCCACACAAAAACACATGTATGGGGGATTTAGCTCAGCAGAACTGAGCCTGCCTTGCAAGCACAAGGTCCTGAGTTAGATCCCCGGTACAAAAACAAAGCAAACAAACAAAAATGTGTGAATAGCAGGATTATTCATAATAGCCAAAGGTGGAAACAACCCAAATGTCTAAAAATAAATGATGGAGACGCAAACTGTTACTTTTCAGCCATAAAAAGGAATAAAGTATTGATACATGCTACCACAGGGGTAGCCTTGAAAATGTTCTGCTATGTGAAAGATGATAGCTACAAAAGAGCATCTATTGTACAGTTTCATTTATAAGAAATGTCCATAATAAGAAAACTATAGAAGCAGAAAGTAGATTCATGGCTGCTTAGGAAGGAGCTAAGGGGAGTGAGGGGTAAGAGTGAAAGAGTACGGGCCTCTTTGTGAGGTCATGGAGTGTTCTAAAATTGACTGTGTGATGGGTACACAACTCTGAATATATTAGAGCCACTAAATTGCACAGTTTAAATGGGTGAATTGTATAGTATGTAAATTATATCTCAGGGAAGCTTTCACCAAGAAAAAGAAGAGAAAGAGAGAGAGAAGAGAGGAAAGGAGGGAGGAAGGAAAGAAGGAAGGAAAGAGGGAAGGAAGGAGGGAGGGAGGGAAGGAAGGAAGGGGCCACTGAAGGGACGATTGGAAATGTCACTGCCAGGACACAGTGCAGTTCTAGGGTTAGAGCTGCCAGGAGAGTAAAGCCCAGGGACCCACAGCTCTTAAGGCTCCCAGGTGGTTCTGCAGCCCAGTTTGAGAGCCACTGTTCCGGGGGGAGCCAGGGTTTCTCACTTCCTGAAAATCTGCAACCTGCCTTAGGGTTCCCATCCTTTGCTCTTGCCGTCCCAGGCCTATGGTGTAGACAGGTTCACAGTCTTTATTCCTTGATTCCAAAATCTAAGATCTACAACAGAGAGTTTTTCCAAAAGTTTGCAAAGATTCATTTGGTGTCAAAAAACCTGATCTGGGCCAGGGATTTAGCTCAGTGGTTCTGCCGCCTGCCTCCCAAGTGCAAGGTCCCAAGTTCGATCCCTGGTACCAAAAAAACAAACAAACAAAAAAAACTGATCTGAACCTACATGGGGTTACTTAGGTTCTTCTCTAGTTCCATGTAATGTCCATATTCATATATCCCACTGCAGATATCAGTTTGCTCACAGGCTGCTCTCCTCACCTGGCTGCAGGTCTTTTATAAAATATAGAATTCTAACATTACTTTCTAAAAATCTGAAAACTTCTGCTTTCAAACACATCTGGCCCCAATATGTCCTATAAGGGATCGTGAAGCCATATTTGTTCCCATTTTACAGAGAGAGGTAAGTGAATGTGGGAGAGCCAAAACAACCTTCCTAAAATCCTAGAGTCCATAGCCAGGCTTTGGTTCCTCCTGGTAGACAGGAAGATCCTCTGCAACCCTGCCTGTCCTCTTCTATCCTTCCGGCCCAAGTCCCTGTATGCCCAGTGCAGCGATGGCGAACCTGTCCGAGTTTTCAGTGATAAAAACAGCATGTGTGCCACAGTTTCACCGTCACTACAGCCCTATTGGTGGATCTCTGCTGCTTCAGACCCACTAGGGACCAGCTCCTAGGCAGTGCCTCAGCCACCACACAGGCAGGAGCTAGAGCTGGTGTCTGCTTTGCAATTTCTCTGCCAGCCCACCCTCCTGTCTCCCTCCCAGCTGCAAATGGAAAATCCGAGAAGGAGCTCTGCTTTTTTGGCAGATGTCAGCCCCACCAACCAGGATGGCGCAGCTTGCAGGGAAAAGCCGGCAGCTGAGCCGAGCAGAGGGACTGATGCTGGCTTGGAACACATTGGGTGGAATTAAACAAAGAGGAAGAATGTTAATTCTGTAACACCCAGACTTGTACAAAATACTGACAAGAAAAGACAAAGAAGATGGCAGCCTGAGGGTCATTCCTCTCATTCTTTCTGCCTGGTGGTGGAGCTTGTTAATGTAATTAATAGCAATAATCACAGCTACCATTTAATGAGTCCCAGCTCTGGGCCAGTGGCTGGACTCAGCACTTCCCAGACACTGACATCCCCACAGGGTGTGAAGTACCATTGTCCCATTTTTCACAAACCTAGACTCTAAGAGATGGTGTGAATAAGACTCAGCTGAGCAGGGCTGGATCCAGCTGCTGCTGACTCTGAAGATCAGCCCTTTTCTCCACCACAACACAGAGGCACATTTTAGCCAAAATCCCATAGAGAAGCATTCCTTTCCTCAAGTTGAGGGTAAGCAGTAGAATAATTTGAATTCAATTTCATTCCTTTCCTCTCCTTTTGGATTGAAAATGTCCCAAAACCATGCAGCCTTTGGCAACTTTTTCTCAAGAATATTTGATGAGGAGTCACCTTGGCCATTTCACAGATTAGGAGACTGAGACCCACAAAGAGCAAGGCCGCAAACCCAGGTCTTCCTCCTCCCCCGTGTGGCTCCCAGATTGATACTAATTTCCTGAAGTTCCTCAGTAAGAGAAAGCTGGGCTGGGAGAATCGTGGTCCTTTCTCCTTGGTGGACAGAAAGACAGCCTAAGAGGAGGGCCCTGCAGTGCATGGGTCAGCCAGCCACTCGTCCATTCAAAAACTGTGCACAGGGCCAGGGATTTAGCTCAGTGGTGCCACTGCCCGCCTCGAGAACGCAAGGTCCTGAGTTCAAGCCCTGGTACCAAAAAAACAAAACCGTGCACACACCCCTTCTCTGAGGTCCTACTGGGCACGAGGGACACAGAAAATAATCAAACACTCCCTGACTCCTGGGAGATCATAGTCTAGGCCAGTGGGAGCAAACCTGACACACATGCTACAGCAGGCTGTTTGTATCGCTGAAAGCTCTAAATGGTTTGCCATCACTAGTCTCAGCGATCTACCTATAAAACTACAATTCCAACCCATGACAGTGCAAGCTATAATATGAGTGTGGGGGAGTCAGGGAAGTTTGAGGCATCAGGGAAGTCTTGGTGGAGAAGAAAGCCAGTGCCACTGGGGTGAGGAGATGGTCCTGACACCCTCGTAGGTACTGGAGAGTCACCACGAAAAGGTCCCTACAACAGAGGTGGTTTTGAAGTGTTGCTTTTAGGGCACCAACATCCTATATAAATGTTCACACCAAGAAAACGACCCTATCCTGAGCTCCGAAGTCCAGCAGCCTCTGCTGCTCAGGACCAGGCAGTGACGTCTCTTGGTCATTAATCTCCACATGTGTTAATGTTTGATAAATTGCCCAACAGTTGCATTAGCTAATAACTCCCCGAACAAAACCAGAGAGTTCATCTGTTTTTATAAGACGCCCAAGAGCATCCTGGGAACAGGCACGGTGGTCGTGAATAAAAGAGAAACATTCATTTATGGTAATTGGTTTCAGCTCCTCACTTGGCTGCTCGTCCTGACCTAAATGTATCCAGTTGTTCCCTCTGCCTGGCTCTGGTTTGGGGGTCACTCCTAATGGTTTAATTCAGCAAAAAATGTCTGCCATTTCCTGTAACCTCTGTCTTGTTTCGCCCTCCTCTCTGAACCATTTTCTCCCGGGCAGCATCTCTCCAGTCCCTCCCGGAGCCGTTTCCTTCTCAGGGAACAAAGTCAAGATTGTTGACAGAGAAAAAGGGTCTTAACTCCAGGCCAAGAAAAGGAGGTGGGGGGAGGGGATAGGAGAAGGTAATAATCATTTGTTTGTCTTCCACCCGGACTTCACAAAGCGGGGCTTGTCCGAGGCTGGTGGTCAGGGACTCTGACACAGAACATGGCCCTGGTGACCAAGGGCAATTTATGGGGAGGGAACGAACACAAATCCTCATTCATGGAGCTGCCATAGAGGAAGTGACTGGGAGGAACGTTTGTGCCCGGCCAGCAAGGTCCTCCCTCAGTCCCTCCCACGGGTCTGAGGCTAGGGAGGGCTGGGGAGCAGCTCCCTGGGTGCTGTGAGTTTTGGCCAAACCTCAAAACCTGAGCACAGCCCTGCCCTTCCCTCAATGGCTTTCTTTTCCAGTGCTGAGCACACATGACTCACACAGGGCAGTGGCCCGAGAGGGTACAAGAGTGGCTGGTCCCTGGGTGCCAGCTGGGCTCTCCCGGTCCCTCAGGTGGATTTATGAGCCTCTGCTGGCATCAGGCCTCCCCACCCTGGAGGGGGCGGGGGCGGGGCGGGGCAGGGAGGGGGTCTGGAATACATTGCGACGGCCAGCCGCAGGGACAGCTTGTAAACTTTGTTGGGATGCATCTGGTAGAAAGGCGTTGTATAAATATTAGATCATTATCAGCGTATTGTGTTTCCCACTCGGGAGGAGGAGGGGCTAGCAGGCCCCAGATGCCTTTCGTCAAGTAGACAGGGATGGCTTCAAGGAGTCCTGAGAAGGATGCTGCTTGCCCATGGGGGCGGGGTTGGGCAGAGGTGACCACCAGTCTAGCTGCCAGGGAAGGCTCTGTCTACCAGGCTGAAGGCAGACCTGGAGCAGTGGTCTAGATGGACAGGAGGGTGCAACTGGCAGGAGGTACAATATGTGCAGCCAAGAGCCACTTTGTCTCACTGTGTGACCCTTTCCCTCTCAGAAGGTCCTTTTCTCCACTCATGTGGCCATGACGGGATCTGACCTCACTATATGAATACCTGGCCAGTGCCACCTCATGTTGGACATCAGAGACACAGAGGAAGATGCAGTTTACCTTGGCAGCCTCCAGGCTTTCCCAGGTGGGAGAGTAAGCCCAGGGTTTTCAACTCTTTCCCACTGCCCATGAACATCCAGCAGCTCTGTGTCCCAGGAGAGCCTGTGCACACAAAACCTCAGGGAAGATCTGCAAGCAGCAGCCTTCAGAGAGTGGGACCTGGACAGTGCACAAGTGACACTGCTATAGGACCCTTCTGGCTGTGACTCTCCACAGCCACTTGGGTGAGGAGATGGGTCTGGTGGGTCTGAGATCCAGATTCTGCTCTATGTTCCAGGTACCCAGTCTGCTTAGGGTCCCTATTGTTTTTCCACCTCTGGTCCATGGCATATGCTGTGCCCTAGCATGCATGACTTCACCCAGCTTGTCCTTCTGACCAAAGTCCACTCCTCCTTCAACTCTCAACTCTAATGCTTCCTTCTCCATTAATCCTTCCCTGACTCCTACTGGCACTCCAGGACTTATTGTGTGTGCACCTGGATCTGATAGGACCCCCATACCATAGCTTGCACTATCTTGGC
This sequence comes from Heterocephalus glaber, assembly GCF_053883595.1. Classification (NCBI taxonomy): domain Eukaryota; kingdom Metazoa; phylum Chordata; class Mammalia; order Rodentia; family Bathyergidae; genus Heterocephalus; species Heterocephalus glaber. The sequence continues at coordinate 5,194,147 of NW_028258301.1, forward strand.
TTAGAATTTCAGGTTTGCAAGTGGGTCACCTAGATTGTGATTTCTCTGGAGTCAGGGCGTGTTTTATCCTTTTATGTGTCCCTGGTGCCCAGCAGGAGCTCAGAAAAGAGGCATAGAGAGCTTTGAATAGATGGATGGATGGATAAATGAATGACACTGTTATGGCTTGTATCTAGATGTCCCCCCAAAGTCTCTTGCAGGCACAGGTAGGGCTTTTCCAGAGGTAGCTGGATCTAGAGTATGTGATGCTGGAATTAAGGATGTGAAGCTGGGATTGATTCTGCATGCAATGCTAGGATTATGGGTGCCCTACCCTGGCTGTGAGTGCTACCTGCCCTAAGGGAGGGTAGACTGGCCAGAGAATAAGGGACAGAAAGAGAACTGCTGTTGTCACTTGCCGCTTGCTGCTTTTTCGCTGCATTGCTGCTGGTTGCTTGCTTCCTCGCTATTTCACTGCTTTGCTGCCTTCTGCCCACTATGAACTGTTTCTCTTCTGTGATGCCCCTCTGCCAAGCCACCCTGCCTTGGAGCCAGTTGAATTGAAACCTCTATAAACTGTGAGCTACAATGAACTTTTCCTCCTTTAACTTTGGGTGTTTGGTATTTTGTCTCAGCAACGAGAAAAATTACTAAGATAGCCGTCATCACCATCACAATAATGGCCTCTACTTGTTATGCATAAATATCAAAGCACGTCATTTTCACAACATCCATGAGGTTGGCAGTATCAGTGGCCACTTCACAGTTTGGAAAATGCAAGTTTCAAGAGTGATACACTCAAGGTCATACAGCTAGCATGGCTTTCAAAGGCACAATCTCCCCTGGTCTTAAGAAGCTTCTCTTGCAAATGGGAAAGAGACCAGGAGACAAGTAGGGGGAGAAGGGGATGTAAAAAAGAATTAAGATGTGCCATGTACATGTCCCAGACTCCCACAGTGAAAGTGGTCATTATGTATCCTGAATATACAAAGAAAGAAACCCGCTGGGGAGAAGCCTTGTTGACAGCATAGCCCCTCTGCCCTTTGGTCTCAGTGATAGAGCATGTCCCCACTGCCTACCCCATGCCAGCCTCTTCATCCCGCTCAGAGTTTGGTCCCCAGCCACCAGATCTGATCCAGGTAACTCTTAGGAAACCGTCAGCGTGTACCGGTAGGAAAACTGAAATGCAGAGAAGTGACACAACTTGTCCCGAGCCACACAGCCAGTACATGGAAAGACCATCCCACATTCATGATAGTGATGACAGGCCTCTTCCAGAGTAGAGTGTGCTCCTGGACTGGCCTGGACACTGAGACACCTGTATTCAAAAGCTCGTTCCACCACTGTGCTATCGGTGCCTTTGATCAGTGGCTTGAGTAGTTCCTGCCTCGGAGAACCAAGGAAAGGGATTCTGTGATTTCTGAGGCGCCTGTAAACTGCGGTTTTCTTGTCCCTACCTTGCTCTGTAAAGCTAGAGTGCCAAGCATTAACACCTCTATTTTACAGGTGGGAAATAGAGTCCTTGGAGAGGATGCTTAGGCCTCAGCAGCACAGAGATCTGCTTCACCTCTCCAGGAAGAGCAGGTAGGCTGTCACCGCAGTGGACACAAGGCCAGATGCAGGGTCAGATGAAGTCCCCCAGCAAGTCTCAGCCATAGATGATTTCCCTACCAGGTATGGTTCAGCTTTGTCTTGAATACCTCCAGTTACAAAAAGCTCACTACCTTCCAGTACAACCATGGTTGGACTATTCTGGTTTTACTTCAGTCAAAGGAAGCATTTTTATGAAGAAGCAAAAGGGAGCACCCAGGAGAATAGACTGGGCTCTACGGGGAGGCACTGGAAGCTATAAACCTCATCAGAGAGAGCTTTGCTTCATCCCAGATTCCTTCCCAGTGTAAACTTTCCTTTTTCCAGTTACAACAGGCACGTCTGCAGCACTGCCCTTTAGACTCATCCAAATGCATCTAACCATACTGTCACGTGGCCAGGGCAGGAATTACCAGGCAGCCAAGGTGAGACAAACTCAAGGGATCCAGAGAAAGCAGGGGCTTTCCCTTCCTGCACAGGTCACTCAGCCAGAGGGAGTTCTCATCAAGACCAGGACCCAGAGCTCTTTGCCCCCACGCTGCCACAGTGGTGCTGCCCAAGTCAGCAAAAGGCCATCCACATAGGGTGCCTGCTGCAGAGAACACTATGGACCGCTCCAAGTTTGGAATGGGGTACCCTTGAGCCCCTCAGAATTCCAGGCTCTGCTATTCTAGGCTGATCAGCTGTTCCACCCCCCTGTCCTCCACCAGGGTCCCCACACAGACATCCCAGAATCAGATCCATGTGTCATCAGCTCCAGCCTAGTGCTGGGTGAGGTGAGCTCCGGATGCCTCACCGCCACCAAAGGATTCATGTCCCCCCCACCCCAAGCCAAGGACAGTCTTGCCCTTTCCTGATCGTCAACCCCATCTGGTCTCTGCTTTATTGAAACCAGACTCTTGATACCTCAAAGCCTTTCAATACCTTCTGGAAACTCCAGAGACCAGGGGGGAGACAGAAACTATCCACTTGATAGAGAAGCAGATTGAATACCAGGGAGAGGTCTGGGCATGCCCTGTGCCCTGGCCCAAGTTCCTTCCCACCCCACAAAGCCTGTCTCATTGCTGTCCAAGCTGGGTAGGGAAGCATAGTTCCTGCTCCTCTTGCCTCCCAGGAAGTGGCCAGTGCAGAGAAAGTAACACAGACCCATGCAGACTGGGGATCAAATCTCTGCTCTGTCACTTACAGCCATGAGATTTGGAGCCACTCCCAGCCCCTGAGTCTATTTCCTCATTTCTAAAATGTAGGTAATAATAGGGCTTCACTCACATATGGGGTGAGATTTCAATGACAGCATGCTTCACCCCGGACACCTGTATGATTTTAGCTACTATTACTTTTGTTTTTTTTGGTAGTACTGGGATTGAATTTAGGATCTTCACACTGAGCTAATACTCCAGCCCTTTGTTTATTTTTTATTTTGAGACAGACTCTTGCTAAGTCACAAAGTTGCCCAAGCTGGGCTCAAACTTGCTATCCTCCTGTCTCAGCCTCCCAGAGTGCACCTGGTGTGCTACCATAACTACTACTTCTTAATGATATAAAGAAGAGAATATATATGATATAAAGATATATATGAGATATATATAAAGATATGTATGATATAAAGAAAAGAATAGAGGCCTTGTTGAACAATCACAAGAAAAGGGGGAGAGAGGCATCAAACATGTTCCTGGAGTTCTGCAGGGGTAGGGTCATGTAGCAGACCACCTTTCCCTCAGAACCATCCCTCAGATTCTTGTCTAAAGCCCCCTTACCAAGGCATGTCAGTCCTTGGGGGCTTTGACTGTGCTGGCTCCTGCTGCCTGGGCCACTCGACCAGTCCCCTAAGCACAGGAGACCCCATAGGGTGGCACTGGATGTGCCCCAGATCTTGGCTGCCCAGTCCCAGGAGGCCAGGGACCACAGCCCACTCACCATAGCCCTGCAGAACTGGGTACACAGCAGGTACTGGAGAACTGTCGAACACTGGGTTTCCAGAGGACACTGAGAAGTCAAAGATCATGTGCCTCATAACATAACAGGCCTGGCTTCCTTCCACCTGTGCCTCACCATCTCTGAGACTCTGCTTCCTAATCTGTAAGATGGACCTGAGAAAGCCAGCTGCACAGGATGGCTTCAGGATGGAGAGCATTGGTGAGGTCCTTCTTAAACTGTGAGGATCTAATCCCCCCATGGCTGCCAGTGACCACACAAGCCCAAGCAGGAGACAGAGGCCAGGAGGAGCAAAGGCTCCTGCAAGGCCCCACAGAGAGCCATCTCAGTCTCTGCTGACCTGGGACCCAAGTCCAGGCTCCAGATAAGTCCTGTCCACACACAAAGGACAGAATCTACAATAAATGCACGAAGAAAAATACCAGAGGCTTTGCCGAGGCCTTGAAGCCAGTTAAAGAGAAAGGTTTTCTGAGCAGGCCCTGCCCACAGAGCCCCCAGGACAGCACAGCATGGCCAAGGCCCACTTCCCGTGGCCGGCACACACACAGCACCAATGTGGTAGAACTTATGCACGGTCCCCACCATGGGAGCCGGCCACCTCCCTCCACCAGCCGCCCCCTAATTCTTCCAATGTGGCTGAGAGCTATCGAGCCTGGGAGGGAGGAGAAAAGGGAGGGGCAAGGACCACCTCTGCTGACAGCTCCTTTACAGCAGTGCATGGTCCCTGGGGGGACAGCCCGTGGGAGTAAAGGAGCTGGGGAGGGGGCAGCTCACAGCTACCCATGACACATTGCAGGAACTGGGAGAGCCCGGATCCTTGTCACTCAGAGTGACTCTGGGGACCACCACAGCTGGCCAAAACCAGGAAAGGCTGGGTAAGCCCAGCCAGCCAGTGGAGGCCTGGCAGCTCTGGAGCAGGCCTAAGTCCGAAAATAATAAACTCTGCCTCCCAGTCCCCTCCCAGCCCTGTGTCTTGCCAGGACAGCCAGAGGGCCTTGGTATGGCAGGGCTGCCTGGGCTGGCTAGGCAGGTCAGGGGACGGAAAGATGGAGAGCGAGGCCAGTGATTCAGAGCTGCCTCTTCCTCCTGGTGGCCCGTGTGGCAGCCCCAGATGTGTGAGGATTGCTCACTATTCGGAGCAGGCTGGACTTCTATTGTGTGTCTCCCTGGGGCTTGCTGTATAACTCTGGGCTGGACTCAACCTCTCTGGATCTTGGCACTAAGGGAGTGAAAATTCTTCTCTTTACAGTAAATAATGCTATGTCCAAAGAGAAGAGGGCAGAGGAGCCAACTGTTTATCATTCGAATCCAGGCTTCTTATATGGATTCAAGCTCTGCTGGAAAGCCAAGAGTGAATTAGGGCTGGGGTTGGGATGAACTCAACATCTGTGAACTCCGGGGACAGTTCTTGTGGCACAGAGGGCTGGTTGATGCTGAGGACACCAAGCTGAATCAGCCTTAGTCCTTGCCCTTCAGAACCTCCTAATCTGGTTAAGGATTAATTATAATTAAAGGCAGCTGGTGAGTGTGACACTGGTGAGACAGATGTCCAAAAGTAAACAGAGATGGGCCACCAGTTTCCACAAGGAAACTTGGAGCAGATGGCTATTGAGCTTGACTTCGATGGTACGGTCTTTTCCTTGTACTTGGCACCAAGCAGGGAGGGACCCTGGGGGAGGGTAAGTAGATGGATTCATGAGTGGATGGGTAGAAGCAGGCATGCATGGGTGGGTGGGTGAGTGGGCAGAGGGGTGGGAGGGATGGGGAATGAAGAAGTAAATGGATGATGGCTAGATGGATGAATTGATAGACAGGTAGATGGAGGGGTGTGTGAGTGGGCAGACAGATAATTGGATGGGTGGGTAGATTGATGAGCAGATAAATGAGTAGAAGGATGGATGGATGGATGGATGGACAAAGGAATATTTCATTGGGTTTGTTGTTACAACCATTCTCCCAACCATTGTAGAAGTAACTGCTCCCTTCCCCAACTTACTAACGCAAACACCTGATGTTAAGAGAAAGAGCATGACTTTGGGGGAGGTGCTTGTTTTGGAGTCTCACCATATAATTCAGGCTGGCCTCAAACTTTTGGCAATCCTCCTGCCTCAGCTTCCCAAGTGCTGGGATTATAGGCATGCCACCATGCCTGGCTAAGACCAGGTACTATATGACTTGTTTAAAGTGACATAGTAAAATAATGGCAAGCCTAGAACCAGAATTCAAAGCTTCCAGTTTCTATCCAGTACTCTTCCTACTCCTTTCTCCTGTTCCTCTCTTCCTTTGAATAAATATTTATGGCGAGAAAAAAGAAAAGGAAGAAGAGAAGAAAGGACAAGAGGTAGGAAGGAAACCAATCATGATTTTGTGCTCAGGGTCTTGGATTCTGGCCCCTGATCGTGGATAAGTCATTTCATTTAACTTCATCTTTTTCTGTATTGTTAAAAAAAAAAAAAAAAGAGCTTTAATCACAGACAGGAAATGTGCTTTAAAAGGCACAAAAAGCCCATACCAATAGGAGGAAGAAAAGAATCAATTTTCTATGGCTCCCCGCTCACTCACTAGTCAGGCCCTTGACCCCAGACAGAAAATGAATCCCAGTGCTTGGGCAGAATAACCCCACAGACCCAGCACCAGTGTGGAGGTTGTAAGGCTGGGGACAGGGCAGAGAGTTGAGGGGAAGACAAACAGCCTAGTGTGAGGCCCTGGGCTCAGTGGCATAACTAGAGCTCATGGCACTCAGCGGTGTTTCAATGCAATGTTCGAGACACATATGGAAATCACTCAGCGTAATTCGTGTGTAAGCAGTCATGTGGCTAGGGATGCTGCTGCTTTTAGAAGCACATAGGAAACCTTACCATAACATCAAGTGTACTTCAAATGAACCATAAATTATGATATACTTTTTTTTGGCCAATAATGCCAACCAAAAGATGTGCACCTGGCCTAGACACCTGTCCCTACCTATGCTACTACTTGGGCTCTGGTTCCTTGGGGAGGAGGACAGGACAGAGTGGAGCCAATGATACCAGCCCAGCAGCCCATGTCAGTCTTTGGGAAAGAAAAACAGGAAGAGTCCGTAGCAGCAGCAAGTAGGCCTGTCTGCAGCAGTCACCACTCAAGGGCTCACCCTCTCAAGCAGCAAGGGAAGGCCCAGGTGGGGGCAGGTGATGGCAGCCTGGTCTCCGTCTGTGACTGAGGTCTCAATCTCTCCATGCAGTATGGCTCAGGAATAGCCCTGTTGGGCACTGGTGACTAAGGCAAAGCGCTGACCTCAACGCCCCAAATCTGGCTTCCCAGTCCTTTCTCCCTCATCTCTTGATCCTTTTACCGTAAAGTGAGCAGAATGCTTCCTCTGCCTCCATTCAGGGCAGTTGTCACTGGAGGCAGTGCCAGCCCAGCCTCTGTTGTCCATTGCCTATGGAAAGAGGAGGTGCCTGCTGGCCCATGGGCCCCAAGCAGAGCTGGAGCTCGCTGCTCTGAGATGAGGGGGTCAGAGCTACCATTCTCTACCTGTGGACCTGGAAGGAGCATTTATTGGAGAGAGGGGTATCTGTCCCAAAGTGGGAGTGAGCTCTGCCCTCCAGCCCCACCACTCTCCCCCTACTTGCAACTGCAAAGACATTACATCAAGGACACTGGAGCAAAGGCCTGGGCTAGAACTTAGGTTTGGCCCTTCTTAGCTATGTGGTCTTAATCTCTCTGCCTCAATTTCCCAATGTGGAAGTGGAGAAAATGGCAGTACTTGCTCCTAGACTTGTTGAAAAGATTAGAACAGCACCCTGCCCATCATAAGCACAATATCAGCATGAGCTATTAATAATATCAATTGTTATTAATAACAATTCCCTGGGGTTGAGGCCTCCAAGAAGCTTCCCTGACCCCAAAACTAGTTTATGTGCCTCCTCTTAGCTCCCACAGGCTGCTGTGCCTCCCTCCAATAAGGCCTGTAATCTCACTATAGTTTCATCATATTCTTGAGCTCACTTTACAGAAGAGGAAACTGAGGCCCACAGACATTAAGTGACTCCTCTCCCTGCCCTGACCTTTTATCCCATGGTCCACACAACTCCAATGGCAGCTCACCCGATCCTGCCCAGTCCCCCATCCCACCTGGGGACATGCACCATCTGAGTGAGGTTTGCAGGGTGAGGCCCAGAAGGAAATAGGGCGAGTGAGAGGAGCTCCTCCCAGCAGGCCCAGCACGGCGAAGCCACCGCCAAGGTGGGAGAGGAGACTCCAGCAGCCGGGTGGTGTTGGAGCACAGAAAGGCGGGAGGCAGGCAAGGGACGAGGCTGGAGAGGCAGGCTCTGTCACAGCCTCAAATGCCAGGCCAGGAGGCTCAGACAGAACAGCACAGTAACAGGGAAGCCACTGGGCATTTGCAATAGAACACAGAAACAGCCAGATTCCTATCAGGCAGGACCCTCCACTGCCAGTACCCTTCGAAGAGCTAACTATTGTGGCTACTAGTGGTTTGTCACTCTGTGCCATCGTAGCCATTACATGTCCATCTTCTACTAGCTTACAGAGCCCACGGGGCAGGGGCTGTGCATTGTGCCCCTCCCCGTGTCCCTGTGCTTGGCACAGCACACACTTGGAAGACAGCTGTCCAATCAGAAACAAAGCTCATGATGCCCACTGTTGAGAACTGTCAGAGTCGGGCAGCCCTCAGTTCAAACTCTGATATGGTTTCCCCACCAAATGGCCTTGACAAGGCCCGTGACGAAACCTGAGTCTTAGCCGCCTCCTCCTCGAAAATGAGTCTAATAATTCCCTCCTCCCCCAGTTAGGCCATGGTGGAGTTTCTAGCACAGAGGGACTCAATAAGTGGCAGCTAAAAGAATAGGAAGATCCATGGGCACAAAGCCGCAAAACCACTGCCTGGTTCAGATGTCAGTAAGCAGGGGAGAGAGAGTAAAAGGGCAGAATTTTAAATCTGAGAGGCCTGGATTTGAATCTTGCCCTGTTCTTTCCCAGCTGTGCAGTCTTAGAGAAGTAAATTAACCTCTCTGGTTTCCTCAACTGTTCAAGCTGAGTATTAGCCATAATACCCATCTCAAGGACTTGCTGCATGGACTCAAGGAGACGACAGATGTGAAAGCACTCAGTGTATGCAAATGTGGGCGATGATTATCATGACATAACAGCTCATAAATGCTGGGTGGAGCTTCCTGCTGTAAACAAGTCCACCCACCCCCCATCTGAAGCCTAAGGCTGGCCCAGCACTTTGTTCCCAGGAAGGCCAAGCTGGAGGGGCCGGCTGTGCTGGGGCAGAGGCCAGGGGGAGCTCCTTGCTCCCACCATCTGCACCTCGGCCGGCCCATCTGTCCAGCAGTGGGCACACATGTGGCCTCATCTGAGGGCACGGGGTCATTGGGGTCAAGCAGGGGAAAATTGGGGGCAGATGAGAAGCCCACTCCAGCTTATTTTTAGAAAATGGGAAAGAGAGGAAAACAGGAAGGCCCTTGTTCATTGCTTCTCCACCACGTGGAGGGCAGGCAGGAGGCTGGTCAGGCCACCAGGTGGGGGCTGGACACAAAGATGTGTCCTCCTCTGCAGCTCCTGCTACAGCCATCCTACAGCCCAGCCTGGGCTTCAGTCCGGTGCCTGCACCCTGCCCTGGGGCCCTCTCTTCCCAAACCAAATTGAATTAGAATGGTCAATCAGATTAATTTTTTATTTGTTTTTAGTTTTTTTAAGCATCATAAAGATAATGTTCTAGAACCAAGATTACAAATCCCATCTTTGAAGCATGCAGTAAGCATCTACTATGTGTCATTTTCATGTCAGGGGTTGGGAACAAGACTAACTTAATGAGGTCCAGCTGGTACAAAGCCCCTACTGCCTTGGGGAGGAAGGACAGTGAAGGCACAGCTGGCACATGGCAGCATCGATGAACACCTGTGGAACTGGTTCCAAGTACTGGCCTGGCAGCCTGAGGGCTGTGTGGAAAAGCAGGCACAGAGCCACACGGCCTGGCAGGGAGAGCACCAACACCAGCCACATGACTTTGGAAGGCTTCCCAGAAGAGGTGGCAGTTTGAGGGCGGGGCAGAGGTGCTGGAGACTCCACAGCATGAGGATAATGTTGGAGGTAGGAAAGTTTAAAGCATTCATGAGACATGCAAGGGAAAGAAGAGGACACAGGGAAGAAGGGGGTTAGGGACTGTGTCCCCTTTTGTATGTGTGACCTCAGAGGGCAGTGTGGTCCAGCCTGCTGGGGCTGTGTTCTCACCCACAACCCAGGCTGCACCTGGGCTTGTTCCTGTGCTGTGGAGCCCAGCACCTGGAGGAAGCTCTGCCTGCCAGGGACACTGAGCGCAGCCAGGGCTGGGCGAGAGGAAGGACCCCTGTGCAACGTGGAAGAGAGCTTTGGGGCTGGTGTCTGGGGGCAGGGAGGTCTGTGGGCCCCTAGCACAGGACCTGGCATACGGTAGGGCCCGGCACACAGTAGGCCCACAAGCTCCCTCCTCCTAATCCTCCCTGGGGTCCTGAGGTCCTGGTGCTTCTGAGTCCATAGCCATGGGTGCCAGGGGCAGCAGAGTGCAGTGATTAAGATGGTGACTCTGGAGCCACATTTTTAGGATAGGATTCTGGCTTGTCAACTTCCTGACTGTGTGGCTTGGGGCCTATTGCTTTAATCTCTCTGGGCTTCAGTTTCCTTGTCTGTAAGATGAATATAGCCATACTTTATGGCACATAGGTTTGCTGTGAAAAGAAATCGATGTTTATTAAGCACTCGGCATGACCTGCTGTGTATGCAGGATGTATGCAGCTGGGAGAGGGCCTGCGGGGGGGGGGGGGGGGGGACTGAGCTGAGCACTGCCAATACCCTCCTTTGGGATCCCTGATGGAGCCTAAGACCACCAGAGTGTGGGGGGCTTGGTGTTGGTGAACAAGTCTGGCAAGGCCTGAGGGGAAAGAGGGGGACTGCTCCAGGCAGGGCCGGCCCAACGCTTGGCTTCGCAGACCCCACTGTGGCTACTGTGGGTATCTTTGGGAAAGAGTTCGAATCGGACTGGAATTTTCCGAAGCACCCATTTTCCATTCTTAGCACAAGGTCCCCATCCTCAGATCTGATTGTGAAATAAAACTTTGAAATGTGTCAGAAACAAGCAGGTAAAAGTCAAAAGACTAGCGAGGACGGCTAATCCAGATCCAGCAGCAGCATGTCGGCCACAGCTGTCAATAGGGAAGTATGTGACTGTTCGTGGGTGTCAGTGTGCACACGTGTGAGCACGAATGAGCATGTGTGTGTCCCTGACAAGGGTATTCTGGGACAGACACAGGCGCTGATATGCATGTCAAGAAGAAGCTATAAATGTTAACTCATTCGTGTCGCATGCATGTGAATACATGATCATGTGCACACTCAGTGTTCCTGTGCCTGCATCTGCCTTGCCAACAGCACAAGTGGCAGGAGGCAAAGCAAGTGGCACGTAATAGGTACAACAGTCCTGTGCAGCCCGCATTCCTTCTCCTGAGTGTGTAAATGCAGTAACACACCTGCCCGTGTGTATGGTTTGGCTGTGACTTCCAGCCCTGTGCTCCTGGATGGTATAAAGAAGACCCTCCCAGGGGCAGATGAAGGATGAGGGGCCTAGAGCCCTCTCTTGGGAGGCCAGACACCAAGCTTCTAGCCCCAGACTCCCCTAGCCCTCGCGATGTAGCGAATGTCCATTCCCCCGTGGATCTCAGTTTCTCCACCCCATCTCAATCTCAGAAAGTGTCAGAGTTAGGGGAGCCCAAAGGGGTCTCCCGCTCCGAAGACCACTGGCTCCAGAGGGGAAGATAATTGGGAGCAGCTGCCACTGGAAGAAATGTGGGGGCCTGAGGAGGGGGTTGCTGGGCCTCCCCAGCCGTGGACACTGCCCCGTGGTTTATGTCAAATTGTCAGCCCCAATCCCACTTTCCTCCCGGGCAGAGCCGCCTTCAGAGGACGTCGGGAGAGATGGCCTGTCCAGCTGCTGTGTTTACAGTGCTCAGATGCCGCTGGGAACCTGATCCGGGCAGACCAGGGTGGGCAGCCCCACTGGGCCACGCCATGTCCACACTCATTTCCCGGAGACTGAACATGGCCGGCCGCCCACTTTGCCGAGTCCAGCTGCCGGCCACCCTCCCCAGGAGACTCTGTCTTCCAGCAGGGAGGCACTGAGGATGGCTGTAGATGGCGCCAGGGTCCAGGGAGCCACTGGGAAGGCTGGGGGGGAGGCATGGAGCCAGGAAGGGGTGTCCCCACTGCAGGAGGTCTTGCTGTCCCCTGGGTGCCCTGGCCTAGCCTTGCCAACTGACTCCTTGCTCAGCCATCTAGATCAACTGCAGCAAGCTAGATGGCCACTGCCTATAAACTAAAGTTGCTTCTTACAGTTTGTAATGTTTGAGGGGGAAATCAAAAGAAGATTTTGAGGCACATGAAAATTATATGACATTTAAATTTCATTATCCATAAAGTTTTATTGGGGCACAGCCACACTCATTCACATTTGCGCATTGTTTCTGTCTGCTTTTGTGCCGCTGGAGCAGTAGAGCTTGGCAGTTGCAGCAGAGAACATATGGCCTGCAGAGCTGAGCCTACTTACTGTAGACCCCGCTCCAGGAAACATTTGCCAACCTCTGATCTAAACTATGCATGAGTGGCAGGGTCTCAATCTAAGGAGCTCACATAGGAACAAAAAAGATGCACAAAATGTCACTTTCTTTGTTTCCTAAAATTTAACTTCTTACCCCAACTTTCTGCAGTCATTCACATCTCTGGAATCTTCATGTTATCAACATGAAGGCCCCCAGGAAGGGCACACGCAGTCCCTCAGCACTGGCCCACACTGACTGCACCTGAGAAGCCCCACACGACCCTGCTTGTCTGGCCTCCTCCACCATCTCCACAGGACTCTGTCTTGAATGCACCCAGAGCCATTCCTCCTGCGCTCTTGTCACCTCCCCAGCAAAGCTGCTTGAGAGTCAAAGGTTGACCCTGCTTCTCACTCTCCTTATGTTCCTTCAAAACACCGTTTATCCTTCTTCTCCCTTCTCCTTCCTCTGCAAACACTCTCCATTCCAAAGCTCAGACATTTGGAGAACAGAGGCCAGAAAGGGTTGCAGCCCTCTGTGCCCTGCCCTGTCACAACCTGCCCAGGGGCAATGAACACAGGGCCAGGACCTGGAGAAAGGGGGTGGGGACACACAACAGGCACAGGCAGAAACCCAAAATCCAACCAGGCAGGCATTGTTCATGCTCCACTCTCTGCCGCTCAGTGACCCATCCCTGCCCCCTCACCCCACAGGAAGACAGAGATGAGCCACGCACACCCTGACCCTCTTATTGTCCTCCACCAGAGCAATGGCTGGCAGCAAATGTCTAACAAGTGCCCTCCAGGAGGAAAATGGTCCTTATTTATAGCATTTGCTGCTTTCTGGATGTAAATATGCGCACTGTGGCCCATTCCAAGCCACCTACACAACACCACTGAATTCAGAGCTGAGAAGAAAAGTGCACCAACTCTGTCATCTGGTAGGAACTAATGCGGCACACAATTGGTCCCTGGGGACTCTGACACAGAAACAGTTATCACACACAGTTCACCAGGTTGAAAGAAGGAAAGCAAAGGAGCAGCAGGAGCACCAGGAAAGAGTGTCGAACCAGACTTGGAGGCTTCAGGATGGTGGGGGCCTTCTTAATGGAAATGGCGCTAATTGCACTGTAGAGAAAGAAGAGTTTGCTAGGCAGGGGATGGAAGGAAAGGTCTTCTCCTAACCAGCTCACACTTGCTTTTCTAGCAACCTGAGCCATATACGTATGTCCAGTCTGAGCACAATTTTTCTCCAGAGGCACCACAGGCTGTGAAAGTTAGAAAGACTATGTATGGGTATACAAGTTAAATAAAATGGGAGCCACCTAAAGAATTAATGAAGCATAACTAGGTATGTCTGAATGAGTCATGGAGGCCTGACCTTGCTGTCTATTTCTGGTTCCTGACCATTTTCTTTCTGGTGTGCTTCTCCTGTTCTGCTTCCCAGCTGCCATGAACTGGGAAGCTTTGCTCTGCCACACTCTCTCGCCATGATGTTTCTGCTTTGGAGCCAGCATCTATTGACTGAATCCCCTGAAACTATAAGCTAAATAAACCTCTCCTCCCTTAAGTTGCAGGCTGTTGGATATTTTGTCCCAGCAATGGGAAAGTTGCCAACACAGTGGTCCAGGCATGGTTGATGGAAGAGGCTGGTTCAAGCCCAAATGATGGTTCTTGCTGGTAATAGACTGTGCTTTTGCTCCTAATTACTCCAGCCCCATCCCTGTGAGAGGATGCTGCATTCCTACACTCTGCCTGGCAGCCTCCCATGGGAGTTACACACAGCACAGTCTTGGATCTTGCTTTGATCGATCAAATGTGAGTGAGCGGGACATCAAAAGCTATTGTGTGGTTCAGCCATCTCTGTTTTTGCTCTCTGCTCTGAGTAAGTCACGTCTCAAATACAGACAGCTGCTTCACAGAGATCCTAGAATAAAGAAGACACATGGGAAGATCCCCAGTCAACCCACAGCCACCACAAACAAAACACGATGTGGGTGAGAAGTCAACACTTATTACTGTAAAGCCCCTACTTGGGGTATGCCATGGTGGATCTGCTACCACAACATAATCTACAGAAAACTAATACTCAGTTCATCCCCACCAAGAGATGGGACAAATGCCTCAAGAGCCATTTCCAGAGCCACCAGGGACACACCAAGTCTCTCTCAGTCTTGAGCAATGGTTTACACATTCAGGCTAATGAGACAAGCCCTGGGTCCCTGAAATGCCCAACACTCTCTACAGTCCTTGGATCACCATGTGGTTTCTAGGGACAGCAAGAAGAGGCCCTGTTCCTGCTTCTCCAGTTCAACTCTCCCCTTCTGACTGAGGCTATTTGTAAATGTCGCTTGGCACCCCCCAAAATTGCTCTCAATCTCAACCCCAAATCACACCAGGAGCTGAAAACTCTCTTCTTTGCAAAACAGCCCAAATGCAAGAAACCTTCTGTGCAGGAGAGGAGTTAAGGAGAGGTGGACTGGAAGTGGGCTTGCTGCTGGGCAACGCCTGAGACCAGAATGCATCAAACACAGCTCCCCACCCTTGGGAGCTCCCAGGCTGGTGGGGCAGAGGAGACTTAAATGCTGCAGGGGAGGGTGGCCCTCACCTGGGAGGCAGGGAAGACAGTGACAGACTCTGTCTGCACAGCCAGAAGGTCTCTGGAAAAAGTTAAGGGATGAAGAGATGGCTAGTGGATGGAGAAGAGAGTGAGGAGCAAAATAAAATCTAGAGGGGTCAAAGGACCTTTCCCAAGACACCTGAACCAGATGTGAAAAATGAGAACATTGCCAGGGAAAGATTGACAGAAGAGAGGGTGTCACAGCCCAGGTGAAGACAAGGAATGAAGGCTCGCCACATCCAGGAAAAGATGCAGCAAGAAATGTAAAGAGCCACCATGGCATACAGGAAAGAGAAATATGGGGAGCCAGCAGACAAAGACTGAGCTCTGATCTCAGCAGCACCACACTCTGGCTGTGTTACCTCAGGCAACTCACTTAACTGTGCCGTTATCAAACCCAGCTTAAACCTGGAGATCATAACCCCCTATCACTAGGTGACGGAGGCATTTTAGTGAGATACTATGAGCAAAGCTCCAGTGCACTGTAACTGTAGTTGATGATGGCTCCCTCTCGCTGCCCCAAGATCTGTTCTCCAGAGTCTGGGCCCTGCAGTGATGGGGCTATGTCTCCTGGCTGAGACCACCACCTGCCCCCTCCCTGCTCTGGGAATCTCCTTCACTAGGCTCTTGTCCCACAGGCCTCTCTGCCCCTGCCCCTTCAGCCTCTGCACTTGGCTTCACTCTGCCTCCACACCAACCAGGAATGCTCCCCACACAAGCACACTGCGCCCTGGAACAACATGGCCACATGTGGACCAGCTAAGGCACTGGACCGAGAGGGTGGCCCTGGGCAGAGGGGGGCCACAGGATCTTGTGCCCCAAGAGAGACAGGGATGGCGGGCGCACCAGTAGAGAAGCCAGACCAGCCGAGGCTGCACCTTCGGCTCCTGACCTGTCGCCTCATCTCTCCACATCGCAGTGACCCCACACTGTTGCCAGTCCTCAGCAGTTTCCCACCCCAACTCCCTCCTGCACAGTCTCCCCCATGGGGAGATGGGAAAGCTACACCATAGTTAGCTAAATTGAGAAACAAACTCTTATTATTAATGCCATAGACACTAGGGGCTGAGCCCAGGAAGGGAGATAATTCAGGATTTGGGAATGTCATTCAAGACCTTTCACACCTTGGAACTCAGCAGATACCCAGCAAATATTTGTGAGCAAATGCATGCCTGTCCTGTTCCCCTCTCTGTGCTCACACACAGTCCCTCCAGTCTACAGCGTGGCCTGCCACTCACTTTGACCCTTTCAGCAGGGCCTTGGCTTTGGTCATCCCCTCCACCTGGAGTTTCTCCCACTGAAATCTGCCTTGTCCTTCAGGATTCAGCTCAGAAGTCGCTCTTCCCAAGAAGGTTCCCCTGCAGTCTCATGGCTTCCTACTACTTGGTCACAGTTCTCACATACCACACAGGCTGCACTTAGGTGGTCTCCATGTGTTTCTGCCCCAGCCTCCTCTAGACTGTCAGAGGCAGAGGTGGGGCCAGAGGTGGGGCCCCCAACATTCAGCAAAGGCCCTGGCTTAGAGGTAGGGCTCCATGATAATCTCCAGGAGCTGGAGACTCCAAGGAAGACAGGAAGGTAGCACGGAGCAGTAGTAACCCTCCAGGCCAGCAGGGGGCTCAGACAGAAGTTAAGCAGGAACCACGCAGAATGCCTCCCTCTCCCCCTAGTGGTCCCAGCTAATTACTGCAGCTTCCATTGGCCAGACTCATCCCAAAAAAGTAGCTGAGTCTTAGGAGAATCTGGGCTGAATTCTGAGACTACAGAATCCTGACATATAAAAGGGATTTTACATCTTAGTTTAAGCACCATTCCTGCCCCCATTTATCAGATGGACAAACTGAGGTCCGGAGAGAGCACATACACTACCAAAGGAATTAGAATGCAGCTCTCTTGAGGAACAGTGAAAAGATTTTGAGGCCAGGAATGTCCAAAATGATGGAACTTTCTGCCTGCACTGCTGCCTGATTGATTCCTAAGGTTTCATGCTTAGTCCACTCATGCAGACAGAGGTAAGCAAACGCTCTACCTGTCAGCTCCTTGCTGATTCAGTCTAAGTCTTCTCTTTTCATTTCATTATCTGCCTCGGAAGGTAGGTTCCAGATCTGTCACTGGCTATGGAATTTTAGACAAACTGCCTCCCCCTTTCTAAAGTGTTGCTTTTCTCAGTTGAGCCTAGAAGGTGGACTAGACCCACAGTGGCATGTAGGTTTCCTTGTCGTACCACCTCTGGTTGCTAGCAGCAGCCGCTTAAAAAGGTGTGTGAGGACAGAGGTGCTGTGCCTGATCAGCTGTCCCTGTCATGGGGTGGCAGGTAGCTTTGCTAACATGGAGCTCCCTAGATCTGCAAGCCCCAACCCAGGCTTCTGAGTCCTCTAGATTTCTGGTCAAACCATCTAGATTTCTGGTTTCTCCCATCTCTAGAGTGACCACCCAAAGCAGTGCCAAGCTCTGTGCTGGTGTGAACTTCTCAGAGCAAGACCTTTCCCTGTCCTTGGGAAGCTCTCAGTTGCCCAAATCCACATGCAAACAATGGCCTAGCACAGTCTTAGGGAGCAAGAGGCTTCAAGGTGCCGGGTCTGATAACTCGAAGCTGCAGGAACCTCTTGACTAGCAACTTCCGGGCCTCTGCTCCCTAACCCCTCGCAGGCATCTCATCACCCAGTCCCTGCATTGGGACTGACACATGACCCCCCTCTACCTGCTGCCCCTATGGCGAGCGCCGGCCACAGTGGCCTGACTTCAAAGCCCGTCCTCAAGTCAGCCCTCCATGGAGGGCCCAGCTCCCTGGAGAAAGAAGAGTAAGACCATGTCGCAGTCCTTCCCGTTCCTTCCCACCCTGGGTGCACCCACACTCACAGAGGCCTGGTCTGGGAGCTGTCCCTTCCCTCCCGGAGAGCCTGCCTTGAGCCACCAATCCCTACTGCCCCATGGTGGTCAGAGAGTTGCTCCTCCTCTTCTCCTGGAATCATTAAACACACTGCAGTGGAAACGCAGCTATCACGTGGCCAGCACAGCCTGCCAACCTTGGCACTTCTCCTCTGATCCCGTTTGTTTTTCTAATATAAAACTAATATGACATAATGTATAATCTAATTTGGAAATTACCATTTGCTTGGCTGGCCCACACTGCCAGCCAATACCAACAGCAAGAGAAATTATTTAAGAATGTTTCTTTTCCTTCGGAACACGGCTGATAATTTATTTTTCCGTCAGAAGATTACTTTTCTCTTTACGACATTTCCTGCCCATGTGATTTGCATTCCCGTTCAATAAAACACTGTGTGCCTAATGCAGGGAGGTGAGTCAACACCACTCTTCTTCCGTAGAAGGAGGGTGTCAATCGCACTCGACAGTGGGCCCAGTGCTGCTAACCAAGTATGGGAGGCAGGCACCACGGGGGCTTTTGTGGGCTGGATTGGGCACATCTTAGGGAGGCACTCGCCCCTGTCCTGTACACTAGCCCCAAAAGGGTGCAGAGCAGCCCAGGCCCCACTGGCCCCCAGGCATGAGTAATGCTTGTTTGGCATTCCTGGACAAGAGGGCTTAGCACCAGGGTGGACCGTAAGTTGAGAGGGTGCTTTGCTGAAATTCTGGCTTCCAACCTGTCTACACCCGAGCCTCCCCTGGAATGAACCACCTCTTCTCCTGTCGCCACTGTACGTAGAGCCACACACAGGCTCTCTGTGCACCCTCTCACTGCACCTTCGGTGTGACACTGTTCCAGCCAGCTCATTCCTCTGCCTTTGCTTTCAGTGACTATTTCAAAGGCACAGCTGGCAGCTCAAATCAGAACTGGTTTCAAATCCTAGCCCTGCCACTTGTAGTTCTGTGACCTTCACCTGTGTGAGCCTCCAAGCCCTCCATCTGCAAAATGGGGATAACTATCTCAGATGTGCAGGTGAATGGAAGGAGCCAGCCCACAGCAAGAACTGAATCATGCTCCCGTCACAGACTCTGAACAGCGGTGCTCTGGGGATTACCAGTGTTCCTAGACCTGTTGAGAGTTCTGGTCCCACTGACAGGCTTGGACTTGGGAAACCATGCTGGCACTGAAAACTGACTAACCCACCAGGTCACACCAGGTCATGGCTCACAGCTGAGTTACTGCGGGTGCTGTGCAGCTCCCCACTCCAAGATCTGGTCACTGGAAAAAAGTATCCCCAAGCCAAATATTTTGCAGCAAGGGACTCTGAAGGGGGTTTCTTCCCTCCCCATTGCAGTCTGGGGAGAAGGATAAACATGTCCTTCTCAAATCCCTCCCTTCACCCCAACCAGTCTCGTGACCTGAGAAACTCAATCTCCACACGAGTGACAGTTCAGATGTCTTCCTGGACATTGGGAGACTGCGCTGATGGATATTTTGGTGGACAAGGAGTAAAGCATTCACGTGGTTGAGTGGATCACCTCCTTGAGGTCACTGGCCTGAGAGCACCGGACAAGGACGAGTGTGCCCCTCAAAGTACTCGGCCTCATTCATTCAACCAAGTTAAGTGGCTGTTTCGGTTTCACGATTTTGAAGCAACTGGCTCTTCATGAAGTTGACTGGATGTTTAGACACAGGCTCTCTGCTTGAGTGGTTGTTTGACAGAACGGAGTGGGTGTTTTGTTACTGCTTAGTGACCAGTGTGACCTATTGCTTTTGCACAGTTTGATTGGCTTGACTGCTTGTTTGGCTGTGGTGATTGGTGGTTTCACCAACTTGACCAGTTGTTTTGTCACCATTAGACCCACTCGACTGGGTGTTTAAGTTGGATAGGTGTTTTGGCACTCATTAACTAAGTTGACTGGGTTTGATTAAACTGACTGGATGCTTGAATGAATTAATCCAAATATTTGGACATCGTATGAGGCCGATGATTGGCTGTTTATAAGAGCCTGGGCGTGTTGCTATTACGCGACCCAGCTGACCCATTGTTCTGGCATTGTTTGACCTAAAGCCTAGCTGTTAGTTGGGTGTTTTGGCTTCGTTTAACTCCAAAGACTGGCTGCTTAAGAATCTTTTTGATCCAGCGGATTGGTTGCTTGACTGAGTTGAACAATTGCTTTGGTATTATTTAACCAAATTGACTTGTTATTCAAACTGAGTTGATGTTTTGTTAGAGTTTGACCCCACTGTGTGGAAGGTACCCATTTCTTGACTATACTGATAAACCATTAGGGCACTGTTTGGATCCTGCTTGTCCATTTTGAGTGTTGTTTGGTCACCTTGACTGTCTCATTGAATTAGTTGGGCATTTCCATAGGGTCTCTACAGGAGCAGAGACAGCCAGCACAGACAGACCTGCCCTTGCTGACCAGTGAGGGAGTGGGGAGGCAAGGGACTGGGAACCCAAGCCTCTAGCTTGCATTGGGCAGGTAAGAACAGAAGGGCTAGCAGCAAGGCAGCTGCTGTGTGCAAAGTCACGCAGAGCAGGGCTCTCCTGAGCCAAGCCAGAGATGAATGCATTTGGCAGAACACTTCAAGAATGCAACCTCTGGGTTAAGTGGTTGAAATTAGGCCCAACGGGGCTGTTTCGCTGAGAATTTATAGTCGCTCGTAGAACTCAGCCCTGACAGAGTAGGAGTCCTTCCTGCCAAGATGGAGCCTGGCTCCCCAGCCCAGGGTCTTCACCAGCAGGACACACCTCTCCACCTTTGATTAGCCTATCTGTGCATCTCCACAGGGGACCATGAAGATGCTCCTGCTCATCTCCCAGTAACTGGGGCCTCTCCCTGGAATCCACAGGCTGTGCGGCCAGGACCTTCTTCCCATGGACTTCCTTCCACGTGTGAGGCAAGTGGTGCCCGGGAGACCTTGGTGGGGCATGGGAGTGGAAATACCCGTTATGCACTCAGCACACCAGTATCAGGGCTGGAGGGGGCTCTCAATGGGGGTTGGACTGACCTCTCATTTTACACCTGGGGAAACTGAGGCCCAGAGGGTGAAAGGGATTTTCTAAACTGGGCCCTACAGCACTCCAAGATACTATGCCTTTTCAGTGTAGGCAGGTTCGGTTTGGAAAGCTCTGATCAGGGAGCCAGGGGAGGGGTCAGTTTCCGTATAAAGAAGAAGAGGAAAGGATAATAGGAAGGATGGGACTGAGACAGGAACAGAACTCTCTAGCTCACTGTGTGACTTATTGCAAGCCCCTTCTGGAGAACACCAGTGAGTCTTTGCCGAATGAACATCCAGGGTCACTGAGCTTATGAGTTCACAGTATCTGGGCCTCCCACCTCTGACTGCATCAACAGGAATAGCAACATCAGAGCAAAGGAGATGATGGCCTCACTAGGCTCTGGGTGGAGTTTAAGAAAAGAGTCAATGAGTAAATACTAGAGTGGGTCACAACTGAAAAAGAAAGGTTCACCAAGCCATGTCTTAGGAAAAACTGATAAAGAAGGAAAGGTTGTCCGCCCTACAGAAAGGTGAGGTCACTGTCTGGAGATCGAAGACTTTCAGAGGACAGAGGCACACAGAAGCTTAATGAATGTCAGAATAGAAGTAAAAACAATATGGCACCCTGTAGATGCTTAAAAAATGTTTTTGACAGAGTGACCTTGAACAGAGGAGACCCCTTGCTTCCTGGAGACTTGCCAGCAGAATTCCTACATTGGGTGAGCAAGTATCCAATGAGTCAGTCAGAGACAGAAGACTTGCAATCTCCTTGTTTAGATTTGTTACCTCTCTTAATGCTCCCACCATTAACACAGCCTTGATTGTACTTCCCTGTTCTGGTATGGTCGGGTTGCATGGAACTTAGGTACCACTAAGACTTCCAGATTCTTTCCACACAAAGAACTGTTGACAGGCCTCGCCACCCAACACTCAGGCCGTCACTTTCCAACCCATGTTTCCAAACACCGAACCTTCCTAAGTCCCAGTACTGTTAACAGCACCTCTACTCTCCCTCCCAGCTCCCTTCCAGTTCTAACTGGGAAGAGTCACATAGTCCTGGCTAGCAGCAGAGCCTTGGAACAACACTTCACTGAAGACCCGCCTGAGATTTGATCTTTCAGACACTGAAAGGCAGAGAGTCAGAGAGCCACTCTCCAACCACCTGCCAACAGCAAAGTCCCTCTGGTGCTGAGCAGCCTAAGTCCCTGGCTGGTTCTAGAAGGTGGTGGAAGCAGGAGATAGAAGAAGTCAGAAAGATAGCCAGAGCATCAAGCCTCCCATCCAAGAGTCCAAGAAAACACTAGAGGCTGAGGAACATGCGATTGGCCTCCACACTACCCCAAAGCCCTGGCCAGCAGGTCCAGGGCCACAGGCCACCCAGGGGCTGAGCTTCCACCCAGGCGGCCAGGGACAATGCTAGAACTTGCAAGACACCAGTGGCTCTCCTCACACACCCTCCAGTAGAAGCCACCTCTCCAAACAGCTGGGGCCTCATCAGACCCACACAGGCACCAAGGCCACCCAGGAACTGAGCACAGAGGATTGGAGAAGGTTAGGCTGCTGGTTGGAGGGACCCAGGGCAAAGAACAATCACCACATACTTGGCAAGTGGCCGGGTTCCTGGGACGGCTTCCACTGACCTGCTGTGTAACCTGGGGTGGGGGCGCCTGACCTCACTGGACTCCTCTTCCCAGCTCCTCACATGGGAAAGTCAGGGCTAGGAAAGGTCACAGAAATCCTGGAGTCCCACCCTGTGCTACTTGCTATGACAAAATACCCGTGAAAAACAGCTTATTTTGGCTCATGGTTCAGAGGATTTTGTTCATGGTCAGCTGGCTCCACTGCTTGAGGCCTATAGCCAAGCAGAAACCTCATGGTGAAAGGGAATGACAGAGGAAAGCTGCTCACCTCTTGGCACAAGAAGCATAGAAAGGGAAAGAGCCAAAGGAATGGGCTGGAGACAAGACATACTCTTTAAAGGCATGGTCTCAGTGATCCCCTCTTTCCAACTGGGCTCCACCTCCTAATGCCCCATTGGGCTAAGAGCTCATCAATGGATAAGTCCATTGATGAAAAGTTGGCAAGCATCCTTGTGATCCAATCACCTCTCCAGGCCCCACCTCTAAACGCTACTGTCTAGGGAACTGAGCCTTCAATACCTGAGTCTTTGGGGGATTACTGCCTAGCTAAACCGTAACATACTCCCTTGGTGCTGGGGCAGGAAGCCTGAGCCCAGTGAGCCAGTGGCACACTTGGGCCTGGAGCCCCAGTCCCCTGGTCCCAGGTACTCTCTCACCTCCATTCCTCTGGGCTGCTCTCCCAACGCCTGCACAGATCCACTCATCTCCTCTGCCTGGAGCACTGAGAGGGTCCATTCACTTGCTCTGCTACAACAGTACCACAAAGAGAGGCAGAGATTTCAAGGGGAGAGGGGGTAATCACAGTTCTGCTGGCTGGAAGTCCATGATCAAGGTGCTGGCAGGTTGATTCCCTCTGAGGACTGAAGAATCTGTTCCATGCCTCTCCCCTAGCTTCTGGGGACTGGCTGACAATCTTTGGGTCCCTGGCTTACAGAAGCATCCCCTGAACTCTGTTTTCATCTTCACGTGGTGTCTTCCCTGTATGTGTGTCTGTGTCCAGATTTTTCCTCTTTATAAGGACAGCAGTCATACTGGGTTAGGGGCCACCCAACAACCTCACTTAATCTCCTCTGGAATAGCCTGACCCCCAGATGAGGTCAGTATACAAATTTTGGGAGGACTCAATTCAACCCATAACAGAGCAGCACTTCAGTCCCTCTCAGGACTGCTACCCACCTGTGTGCATGAGCACAGATACACACCTACACACAGGGCAGCCAAGCACAAAAGCACTGCTCAGTGTGACGTGGTTCCCTTGCCTCTCACTGGGCACCTGGCCTGATGCCAACTACTAGGGAGGAGGATGGGTGGACTTGGACATTCTGGAGAAAAGACAGGCTACTGCTGACCCCATGGACACTGACTCTGTGGCCACCACAACTCACTGCATCTCTTCTGGCTTAGGGTCACAGCTGTGACAAAGGAATGACCTCCATCCAAGGTGAGAGGGGCAGCAAAGGGACCGGGCACAAGATGCCGGTGCCAAGCCCAGACTGGTAAAGGGCAACTTTGATCTCCCTGCCCCTCTCAACCCTCTTGAGACACTCATCCTCCCTTCCTGAATCTCTGAGGTGACCCTGGAGGGGGCTTCCCTCAGTGATGTGGACAGATTGCATGCCCTGCAGAGCTCCTTCAAAAAGACTCCTCGCAGCAAGGTGGGCACCTCTGCCAAGTTAACACAGCACCAGGCAACCCAGCATGGGTCTCTCTACACTGCATTATCATTGTCCCCTTACCCACAACCCCCAGAAGCCCAGCTCCTGGAGTGTGGGGAAGAGGTCTTGTCAGGACAGGCAGCTCACTCAGCCACTGCTTCCAGGCTGCACAGGCAGATCTTTGGAATCTGCACCCAGAAGCAGTGGGTGGCTTGTGTGTCCTTCCCAGGAGTGTGTTCCAGCAGCAAGACTCTGGCAGGCAAAGGAGCCACTCCGAGGCAGGGGAGCAAGGACCCCAAATCCGCTGCCACCCTGTGGGGAACTGGGGTGCATAGTGGAGGGGGTTCTGATCTAGAGCTGCTCTCCCAGTCCCAGCCATGTGATCTGCAGGCCTGGTTGCTCCAGCTCCGTCCCCCACCACCCACACATGCCAGAGAACTCAGCTGACCCCTGGGTTCCACAGGGGCAGAAGTAACTGGTCCCCTAGGGAATCTTCAGATGAGCCCACTCACTGCTTCTCCTGTTTGTTCACATGCTCCTCCCTTGCATTCACATTTTCTCCCATGTGCCCCATTCATGCATCCTTTAGGCAAGTTCATATATTTACTGCCAGTGCTGCATTCATCATTTGTGCTACTCCTGATCCAGACATTAAGTCATTTCATTCACAGATTCAACTAACATTAGGGTTCATGCCCGCTGTAGGCTGTGATATCTGCCTCAGGCTAGAGGATACAGAAATAAACAAGGCAAACAAAGCCTGTCCTCTCACAAGGTTGCCAGTCCAGAGGAGGAAATCAGATGTGTCATCAGGGATATGCACAATGGAGAACATAATCTAGGGTAATGGGATGGAGACCTAGTGCGGTAAGGGCTGAGAAGGGTGGAGGTCAGGACAACATCCTTAAGCTGAAAGGTAGCTGTCCATGTAACAACTCAAGGGAAAAGCATTTGGGCAGCAGGAACAGCAAGTATGGAGGCCCTGATACAGTAGATAGAGCATCAGTCGGATCCCAACAAAATAGACAGCACACTTGAAACAGGGCACTAAAGGGAGGGATTCTTTCCAGGGTATACTATGAAGAAGAGGGCTCAGGAAACAAGAGGAACAGAGCAGTGCTTCCGGCCAGTAGCAGCAAAACACTTCCACCTGAAGGAGATAGGGGACAGAGCTGAGGCTGGAACTTAACAGTCTGCTTCCTTGAGACATGTGATAGTACTTGGTGCTGGGACACAGCCAGCCCAAGACACCGAAGGGAGAGAGCCAGGAATGCACACCCTGACTCTGCTCTGCTCTTGTCATCTATGTGTGTCTCGAAGTAGCCCAACTGCAAGGGGCCGCTGACAAGGTCTACAGGTCTGCAGCAGGTGCAGTGTGGGGCAGAGGTGGCCAGGGTTCCTGTGTCACATCTTAGGTGGCAGCTCAAGTGTCCTTCACTAACGGGGAGTGGCAGCTGAGAGCTGTCCTGCAGTGAGAGATCCTGGGTACACAGGAGAGGAGGAGGAGGAGGAAACGGGGTCAGAGGGAAGCAGGACCCAGCCTCCCAGGGATGCACAAGGAATCTGGACTGTATTGTAGTCAGAGTTTAAAGCACAAGCCCGTTCTGCTCCAAAACCCAACACACCCCACCCCCTCGCCTGGCCAGGCCACCCAAGCTGCCCAACACATTGATTCAGGTGCTAAACCTTGGAGCACCAACCCTGACTGAGGAATGCAGGTACCAGCCAGCCTGGATCTCTCTAGGGCAGCACAGGGCCAGGAGCAAGAGGCCCTATCTAGGGACAGGTTCCAAGGACAGCCAGCCAGGAGGACCCTCTGTCTGCAGGGCAAGGATGAAGAGTGGTTTAGGGCAAAACCAACCAGAGGTTGCTCCTACAGCCCTAGCCCCCTGCCCCAGCCCGCCACAGAAGGGGAATCAGTCAGGCAATGGCAGACTGTCCAAGAGAGGGGACCTCAAGGACATCTGGCTTGTGCTGTGCAGCTATCGGCATGCTCTGAGCTGAGATCCCCAAAAGAACGCCAGGCTTATAAAAGATCACCTGCAGGGGCCCTCAAGCAAGTCCTGGGGGTGAGAGGTTAGGGAAGGGAAACCACCCTGTCCCTACCTGGGACCCAAGCCAGCTCAGCTGATCCCCAGCATGGCCCCCTGCCTCTCCCTCCCACCTATTAGGGCTGAGGCTGTGGGGTTCAGCTGGTCCCCTCTGCTCCCCACTCTTGGGTGGGAGCAGACTGATCCAATTGTAGGAAACATTCTCCCAACCCTTCTCCAAAAAGCCTGAGCCCACACAGAGGACAAACCTGGACCAACCTCTTTCCCCATCTTTCACATGCAGGGCGAGTGCCGTACACCTACCTCCAAAGGTCCTGCCAGCTCTGTTCCTCTCCAATCCACACCCATTAATCATTCCCTGAGCAGTAACTATGCATCTGACCCAGGTGACAGATGTGGGGACACCATGGGCTGGTGGGGCAAGCAGTACAATAAGTTTCATGAGGATGAGGTACTGTCAGATCAAAGCCAGACAGACAGAGTACTCAGAGGATCCAAGGCTGCTCAGGGGAGGGAACAATAGGTCAGGGGCTTAGAGATAAGGAAGCGTCTGCCAAAAATCATAGAAAAAATAAGAAATTTTGTATATCACTTCATTCGTTCACTTCCAGAATCCCTTTTGATCCCTCCGACTTAGGTCTCAGCAAACTGGGACTTAGAATGTGTAAATGTTTAGCTCTGATATAGTCCCTTTAGACAAGATTCTCATTTTCTGATTATAGTGACTAAGGCCCAGAAAGGGGAAAGGACTGCTCAAGGCCACCCAGCAGGGAATTAATGAGCAGATCCTGAAACCATAGTCTCTCAGCTTCCGGTCTAATATTTCTACTGCAATAACCCGCTCACCTCCTTCTTCTTTTCCAAACACTCTCTGTCCTGACCAACTGCCCTCCCTTCCCAGCCAGACTCATGACAAGTTTTACAGGGAGGTAACCATGTCGGGTAGGAGGTAGAAAGTAGAAAAGAAAGTTTAACCCAATAGTGTTTTCATACTTGGGATCTGAAAACATGCTTTCCCCAGCAAAGCAGCTTAGTGTTAAGCGGAAAATCGGCTTGGAAGGATGTGATATCATTTATAACAGTACATTAAATGCAAGCTGAGAACCTGATATATTTTAGGAACATTCAGCACACTCTAGACTAATAAACATTTTACAATATTATTGCACATGTTCATTTCACTTTGTACAAATAATCATTCCCTTCACATCTAATAAGTCTGCTTGACACATAAGTGGTCTTGGGCAAACACCTCGGAGGGCCTTGTTTTTCTGTGCATTGATCATTTATTTGTGTAGCCCGCTGGGACAGTGACTAATGATTTTGAGGTTTAAATGTCCTTAAACATCATCTTTGTCTCCCTGCCTGTTATCATACAAACGTGAAATAATTTTGTCTTGGCCCTAGAATGTATTGTTTTTCATGTATGAAAAATGCCTGTCCCTTCTCTGCCTGGCATGGCATCAATCAGTTTAAAACAATATTTGGAGGAGCCCTGGTCTGTGGGTCCTCCAGTGAGCTCTTGAGGTCCCCAGGAGACAAAAAAATCACCACTTACTGGGGAATTTCCAAACAAACCTGCAGTCACACTGTCAGAAGCCTGGTCCCCCTACAAGGCAAGCATGAGTCGTAGCATACCCTCAAGGCCCAGGGAACCAAGACTTGCTACTCAGTCTTCCCCTTTCCGAACATTCCTGCAGGTCTCTGGGGCCTGCCACTGTTGTGTTAATTGCTGGAGGGTTGGAACCAAAGTGGTCCTGAGCTTCAGGAACTTGGATCAGGGTATGGCCATCACTAGGCTCAAAGAACCTTAGGTGGAGAAACAGAAAAGATGCCTGCTTGAAATAGACTCGGCCAATTGAGCCCATCACTTGGGCAGCAGATGCCTTTGTAGATTAGGGGGAAAAAGCATTCTTCCTTCTGAGCAGATATAGTCTGCTCAGGGCACGTCCTTCAGCTGGGTATTGTGCAGTGCACAACCTAAACAATGTACAAAGAAGCCACCCTGGTGGAGTGGGGGTAGGACACTGGGCAACAGACAGACACGGAAACAAACTATGAATTCTTTATCCCATAAAGAGCAAAGAAGAGCAACAGCCCCACCACCACCACCACCCCTCACTGGACAAAGGAAGAGCCTGCCCCTCAGACACAAGAAAGGAGGTTGGCATTTGGAGAGACTGAACAGGAGGAGAAAAAAAAGAAGTAGGAGAGAGTGAGGGTAAGAAGCAAGAAAGGATAGAAGGGTGGAAGGATGGATGGATGGATGGGAGGCAGAGAATGTTTTAAAAGTGTGGTATTTTTTAATGCTTTATTAAGAACTGTAGGCTTTTATACACAAGCAGTGAGTGATGCATTGGGGACTGTGTTTTAGACAATCACCCTGCCTGGACTGAACTGGAGAAAGCTAGAATGGCCATTTGGAGTCATCCTGTAAGGGAAAGGGAAGGAGCATCGGCAGCCTCAACCAGCAAATGACAGCTCCTCAGCTGGGCCATGGGAGACTGAGGCTCAGAAGCCTGACCCATCCGCCAGGCTCCACAGTTGGGGCCTCAGCCTGCTAATGCTCACCTGGTCAGCAAGCAGGCCTGAATCAAAGCCTCTTTGGCCTTGCACCCAAGAAGCCTGCTCTCAGTATGCACTCACTCCGATCTGGTGTCAGCTGCCTAACACTGTCTCTGGAAGGCCTCCATCAGTACTCCCTCCCTGTCCACTTCCAGAAGAACCTGCAACAGGTCAAGACATCTTCGTTGGACCCTATCTTTGACTTCTCTCCCACTCTACTCTACCACCTCTGCCTTTTCCAGCACACACAGTTTGCCAAACAATGTGACATGATTTGCCACATCTCCGGGCCTTTGCACATTCTGGCCCTTAACTCTGACTCTTTCTGCCTTGCTATTGCCTCTTGTTCTTTAAGATCAACCCAAGCGTCACTTGCTCCAGGAAGCCTCTCTGACCCCATGACTTGTCGGGAGCAATGCTACATAATTTCACGGGAAAATCATTTGGTTAGCCTAGTTCTCCTGCCTATAACCCAGCTATGGAATTCTGAGACATAACTCCATTTTGCCCTCCGGTCACAACTGAGACCTCAGTGATCCGGTGATGCTGAGATTCTCCAGCCCAAGAAACATCCTGGGAGCTGAAAACATCCTGGGAGGAACAAACATCTACTCAGTTCCTCCTTGTGCTTGGATTGTTACATCTTATTTACGCAGGATGTACTGAACTCTCTGCAAGTCATTTGTTACACTTTGTTTCTCCCGATGTACTGGGGCGGGGGGCCACTTTCGTCTTTGCTGCCCAGAGCGGCACTGATCAGACCCAAAGCTCAGCTTCTTCTCAGTCTCATTTTTTTACCTTTCCTGTAATTCGCCGTGTGCTGCCGTGGCTCGCAGGAGACCAGGACTCACTGCAGAGGTTCTGGTAATGTCCCCTTCCCCTGTTCCCTACAATGACTGAGTGAGGACCTCTTCTGTGGTCCACAGCTCCTGATGTGTCTCAACATGGCATTTACATGTTTAGTTTTTATAGTCTATTTGCATCATCTTTTTCTATCCCACTATGGGCTGTTGGAGAGCAGGGGAGTTATTTGACTCATCTGTAGAGTCTTCAGCTCTCAGCACAAAGCCTAGCCCAGAATACAATCAGAAGATACTGGATAGATGGGAATTGTGAAGGGGGGCGGGGGGAGTAAATGGATGGGAGGATTAGGTAGATAACTGGACGGATGGATGGGTGGGTGGACAGCTTCTCTCCCTTATGGGAAACAAGTTTGGACTTGCCTCTTCCACCTCTAAGAAGAATCTCTTTACCTAGAAAAAGAGAAAAGATGATCTTAAAACCTGAGGCTCTCAGTGGCACAAAATAACTGACAATAATGACTGCCAGGTGCACAGACCTACACGTCTGATTCATGCAACTTCACTGAGGGAAAGCCCGGGTGATGTGGAACACTATTCTGCAGGCTGAGGTTCAAAAACAAGGTCTCAGAGCATCTTATCCACAACTGGCAGGGGCTTGACCTTTGTCCTGAGGCTCATGCATGGAAAAGGGTTCCATGGGCATAACAAGGAGCTATCAGCGACTCTTGAGTCCTCTGAGGATGAGAATAAGAGCCAGAGGCACTAACCTTTGGTCCTCCCTGCCCATTCTGCAAAGGCTGATTAGAAAAATAGAAAGTTCCAGGCTCCAAGGTCCCATTCTGGGGCTGACGTATTATCAGAGTGACCAAACCCTACTTCTAGGCTACCCCCAAATTTTACCCCCCATTCCTACATTGTATCCTCTCTGGGCCCGACTAGCTCTCTGGCCCCTTCTAACTCTACCTTGTCACAGATTAACATTCTGTGCATAAGGGCCAGACACATATAGTCTTAGAGGCTGGGCCCAAGTCCTTCTCCAGTATCTGTAGCCTCTAACAGGCAGAGTAGTAGGTATCACATACCAGGGGGTCAATTGTATAAATCATTCCTCAGTTCACTTAATAAGTATGTATCGGATATCTGTGCATCAGCCAGAGAAAGGACAACCAGAAGACACCTAGAATAAGAGATTTACTATGGAAGTTGACACCATGGCACTGCGGGACCTGATCAGCTATTCTGCATGCCTCAGGATGGGGCTCACGGGAAGGAAGGATGGTGTGAAACAGGGGAAGCAAGGACAAGCAGGAACTACGCTAGGCCTCTAATTAATGACGGATGTCCTCTGAGATGGCTGGAACCCTGGTCACGGAGCTGTATACACCCTGAGTCCAGGATGCTGGGGCTCCAAAGGAGAGAGGGAGAGAGCTGGGGACCCCAGACCCTGAACTGCCGCCCTGTGCCATCCAGCAGAAACCACAGCACATACTGCCCTTCCCAGTTGCCACCTCACCCTCATCCCCATGGATCTGCTCGCAGGCCAAACACTCTCACAGCCCTTGCTAATCTGGAAACATGCAAGGGTGGGCATTCAGGGATGGGGCTCCAGCTCAGCTGAGCAGTTCCCCAAAATGTCGCTAAACCTGTTATGTGCCTGGCATGGAACTAGTCAATGGAGACTCAGCAGAAGAAAATTAGGGTTTAGTGTTGTGACAAAAACGTTTTAAATGCTACAGTCCTAGTTACTGACTGTCTCCCATTGAGAAATTGAATCACGACATATGGCAATATCCAAAGTAAGTGGCTCAAACAGGTCAAAGTTGCTCTTTGACTTCGTGAACAGGCAGATGTGATGGAGCCTCCACCCTCAGGGACTAGCTTCCTTCTGCTGCCCATGCCACTCTGAGGCACATTCCTGCTTCCACTGCCTGACCTGAGCTGTCTGTCGGCTGGTTCCATTGCTATCAGGTCACAATCCAGGCCATCAGCAAAGAAAGAAGCGGACACACAAGTCCACTCACACTCAGGACCCTTCCTGGGAGTTGCAGACATAGCTTCAACGAAGTGTCCAGAACCCAGCTGCCACTCCTAGCTGCTGGGGTGGGGGAGGCTGGAAAATAGAGTCCTTACTCTAGATGGCTATGTGCTCAACTGAAGATGAGAGGTTTCATTATTCAAAATAGACAGGAAGTAGATACTGTGAGTCAACAGGAAAACTCCACTAGGGGTCCACGTCTCAGAGCCTGGAGTCAAACAAGCCTAAAGGCCATTCCTAGCTCTGCCACTTTCTACCCGTGTAATATTAGACAAAGCAGTTACCTTCTCTGAGCCTTTGTTTCCCTAAGCACTCGAGAGCATTATCATTACACATAGGTACTATTCTAAGTACTCTGTGCGCACCACTATTCTTAATCCTACAATGAATATGAGCTGAGTAGTAACATTAGCCCCATTTTATAGATGAGGAAACTGAGATTTAAAGAACTGAAATGATTTTTCCAGAGTTAGGTTCATTCACACTTAGCGAGAGCCTGCCCAGTGCCAAGCTCTGTGTCCAGCTCTGTGCTGCTCTCTGGAGATGCAGGGGGAAAGTCAGACATGGTCCCAGCCCTGCCAGGACTCCCAGGCTGGCCCCCATTGCATATGTGCAAGGGCCTGGAGGCTGGGTAGGGAAAAAAGCAAAGTAGTTCTTTGTTTTGCCTTTTCCTGTAGCAACCAACCTGCACCCACAATATGTCTGAGAGCACCCTCCCAGCCCAGGCTCAGCACAGATGCTCCCAGAGGGTCTGGCTGGGGTGAGGAGGAGCAGCCAGTGAGTCCAGTGTTCACTTAACAGCAGCTCCAGGTCAGAAGAAAAAGAGCCAGTGGAAACAGCAACAGTGTCAGCACCCCAACATCTCTCACTGAGGACCTCCCCATCAAAAGCACTTGCACATCCACTACTACATAAGGCCCCTTTGTAGATGAGGACATTGGTGCTTCAAGAAGCTAAGTCATCTGTTATGTACAGGCACCAACTCCCCACAATGGACATAATCACTATATACTGCAAACATGTACTAATAAAAACAAAAGTTAAAGAAAAGCTAATTCACTTGTCCAAGATGACACAGGAAATAGCCAAGAAGGCAGGTGTTCCAGGAAGCATTCCAGAAGGTGATGACAGAGGTGCCACTGCCTGGTCATTGTAAGGACCGACACACGTAACCTTGGTACTGACTAGGACAGGGAGGTAGGCATGAAGGTCATCAAAGAGTTGCGTGTCTTCCAGGAGGAACAGCCTCAATGAGAGGAGCAGGTAATGCCCTGTGAGAACCCTGCCATGGGTCTGCATATTTGGGAGCTCTAGAAAAACAATCAGAGCATTTGACCTCCACTTCTTAGTACCTCAGGGGACTGGCCAGACTGAGCTCTGCCAGCCACAGGGCTACATTTGCCCATTTGTGACCAGATGGCCCCTTCGTGACTGTGAAAAGCAGTGAGAGAGTGCCACTTTCGGGGCCTGGGCAACCCTTTCTCCAGTGAGGCAGGCCACACCATGTTCTATACACTAGACTAGTTCTTTGCTGCGGGGGAAAGGGGGGCAAGGGATCTAGTGCTGGCCCTGGACACCTCACCTGCAGAAAGGGACAGAAGCGAGTACACCTAGGGTCTGTGCCAGTAAAGCAGACAACCTCCATGTAGCACCATGCACAGCACCATGCACAACTGCCCTCCATAAATTCGGCTTCCTCCTCTCCCTCTTGCCTTGTCCAAGAGAAAAGCCTCAGACGGCCATGGTTCAGGGCAGCTGATGCCGGGCTGGAGATCAGTCCCCTCATCAGTACCATAATGGTTGGGGCCAGAGAGAAGGGACTTTTCCAAGCTCACAAGGCCTGGCTAGGCACAGCGCTCAGCTCACAGGACCCATTCAAGGGACCCCCTGCCCCAATCATATTACTGTGAGAGTTGTGGGGGGCTTAGTACTTGGTGTCAAGGGTCTTACTCAGTTCCCAAAGAACATTCAAGAAACGCAACCCAGCCATATCTGCATCACATCTCTACTGCCTGTTGCTTTGAGAAGCAACTGTGTTATTTGTGATTTCTGACATTCACCCCCTCCCCAAGCCCTTACCCGCTTTCCTGTTTGGCCTGTGAATTGGAAAGGGCTGTAAACAGGCAGGCAGGCTCCTCACCCCTGGGCGGGCCTGTCATGCAGCCAGGGCAAAGGTAGGGCCCAAGGGACCCCCGCCCCCACCCGCCCCACACAGCCCAGCTGAAGAACTTGTAAAGACAGGATTTGTTTGTTTTTTTGGATCTGGCTCAGGATCTGGCTGAGGCCAGGCCCTTTGGGGAAAAGCAACTTTTAAATAAATGCTTCAAGATTGTGCAAACATTTCAGTAGTACTGGAGGCCTGGCGTTCTGGGTCAGGGAGAGAAAAAAAATACCCGTCAATCACTCTAGAGATGAAAACCTGATAGCTGAGCGCTTGGTGAGGACCAAGGCTTGGGTTGCAAATCTCAGTTGTGGCTGGCTGAGACAGAACTACACTTAAGCCCACTCTCAAAAAATCATTTGCATGTTAATCAATAGAGCAGCCCTGCTTGACAGGCAGAGAGCACAAGGCACTCACAATAAGATCCGTGCAATGCGTGCAGAAAAGATGCAGCTCAAAGGCAGACAGAACTGGATTTTAGCCCTGGCTCTGCCTCTGATTAGCTTTCTAGTCATGGGTAAATTATTGGGCATCATTTAGCCTCAGTTTCCTCACTGGCAGAATGGGATTGCAATAGCAATCTCACAAAGATGTGAGAATTAAATAAAATACAGGTTGCAACATAAAACCTGGCTCAGAGCAAAAGCATAGTAATAAATACTGGCAATATTACTAGCTGCCATTTATGGAGCATTTTCTCTGAGTGAGGACTTGCATATGCTTTCAGTGATCCTCAGAACCCAGCCCACTTGACCAGGCATCCACAAGCACATGCTAAGCACCTACTCCACTCTAGCTTCCTGCTCTCCAGGAGAAGCTCAGCCTCTGACCTTGGGGCTCAGGATCATACAGCCAGGATGCTCCAAGCTGGGCCAGAGAAGTGTAAGTAGGGCATGATGCAGAGAGAGATGGCTCTTCCTGCTTCTGGGAAGAGGGTCTATCTGAATTGGGTCTTGAAGGATGAGTTAAGAGGGTCCCCACACAGGCACAGGGTAGAGCAAAGGCTAGAAAACAGGACCTGGATGCAGGCAGAATGCAAGGAAGGGTCACTGGGAAGAACAGCTAGCAAAGTTAGACTGCAGTCAAAGAACAAAGCATCTTACACTTTGAGGATCCAATTTGACTTCCCAGGCCAGGGTAGGATCTGTGCCCGCTCAGCTGCCCTGGCCATTCCTCATTGTAGCTATGTGACTAAGGAAGCGAAGCGGGCCAATATCTCTGAGTGTGGATCTCTGCAGGACCTGCCTCAAAGGGCTGCAAGAGGTGAGAGAGTGCTGAGAAGGTTAGAGTGCTCCACCAACCCTAGATTCCGTTATTTTACACGTGTGCACAGATGCGCACATACACACATGCACAGGTGCACATACATTCAGGCTCTGGAATCTGAACAGCCTGGCTCGAGAGCCCCAGCATCTCAGGTCCCTGTGGCATGAGCCCAGGAGCGCTCCAACACCATGCGATCAAAGCCAGGGTGAGTTGCCAGGCCTGCGGAAACACAGGTGGGTGGCCAGGTTCTCATCCAAC
Organism: Heterocephalus glaber; assembly: GCF_053883595.1. NCBI lineage: Eukaryota > Metazoa > Chordata > Mammalia > Rodentia > Bathyergidae > Heterocephalus > Heterocephalus glaber. Next base: position 5,229,152 of record NW_028258301.1, read on the forward strand.
ACATCCACACACTCAAAGGACCTCTTTCTCCATCAGAAAGAAACTCCACCCATTCTGGCAAATTCATGACATTATGTAGCTCAGAGATCAAACTCTCCCCCCACCATGCAAGGAAACTGAGGTTTAAAGAAGGAAAAGAGCAGCCTGGAAGCAGAGAATCACATGGAAAGGCGCTCTCAGGAGTATGCAGTCATTGTGCTGAGCCTTGGGGAATGAGTGGACACCACAGGCGGGACAGGCATTTCAGGGAACAGCTCAAGCAAGCACCCAGAGACTTCATCGATGAACCTGGGGGAAAGAAAGGTGACCTTGTCTTTTGGGGTCAGTGATGCGGTGTGCCACGGAAGAAGCCAGAGAGATTGCAGTCCAAGCAGAGAGAGCCCTGTGGGGCGTGTTGGGGATCTAGATGTTCTTGAGAGCCAAGGGGAGCTCAGGGCTGAAGGGCAGCCATACTGGGTCAGATTTTAGAAAGATTTTTATTGCAGTGATGCAGATGTGACCTAGATTGTGCCTGGGGCAGGAGGGGTGGGGCAGGCGGGAGAGTGGGTGAATTTGAGAGATGCTGAGGAGATATGACTTCCCAATGAGCATTTATTCTCAGCTGGGCATGGTGGTGCATTCTGGGAGACTGAGGCAGGAAGACTGCAAGTTCCAGCCGCGTCTTGGCATCTTAGTGACTTACTGTGCCCTTGTGTCAAAATTTTTTTTAAAGTAAGTATTAAAGGGCTGGGGATGTAGCTCAGTGCAAAGGCCCTGGGTTCAACCCCCTCCCCCCGCCAAAAAAAAAAAAAGACCATTTGTCCCCTGGAGGAAAAAAGAGAGATGCAGACAGAGGGGCCACAGAGGAAACAGGAACGTGGGAGGGTTGGGGTCTGTCACAGAAGAGTCACGTTTAACTCAGGGGACTCCGGCTATGGGATTAGAACGGAGAAGATGCTCAGAACAGGGGGCTTCCTCACCCCGCCCTGCCCCCCACAAAGTCCTGCACCTCGTCCTGTCCCAAGGGCCTGCCCACCCTCCGTCCTTTCCCAGTAAGAGGGCCAAGGCCTCCAGCCCACACCAGGCAGCCCAAGGGACAGGGTGGGGAAAGCCCAGCTCCCTTCTCAGGCAGAAAGTGCGGGGAGTTAGACAAGTCAGCTGGCGGAGGACCAGCTCTTCCTCCCACTTTACCTCCTTCCCTCTTTCTGGCTCTTCTGCTCCTTGCCCAGGGCTGCCCTCTGGCTCTTACAGTGTGCCTGGGAGCCGGCCCCTTCACCTCTCGGACCCTCAGTCTCCTCCTCTGCTGAGGGAGGTAGCAAGCAGGATTGCTGCAATCCTCCAATGAAAGGGCTGGCAGGTGCCACGCCCAGAAGGCGGGCGGGCGCCGATTCCGCTCCGTAAACTATTCTTTGCCCCCACGCACACGCAATGCGCAAGCCTTCCCCGGCACGGCGCAGCGCCCCGCCGCCGGGAAGGGGTGTCACCATCATCCCGAGTTTTCTCCCCGCAGTCAGGGCGCTAGGATTTGAACCTGGGTCCGAGGATTCTCGCGCAGCCGCGGTCGTCCGCCTCTCTTCCCTCCTCCCCTTCCGCCTGCGCTCCTCCCCTCCTCCTCGCCGTCCTCCGAGCTCAAAGGCTCGACACCTGGAGCAGTCGCAGCCGCCCGCCCGGCGGCCTGGGTCTCATTACGGCCGGCCCTTATCGCGGCGTGCATCACATTATTTCATTTCAAAGAATCCACAGAGAAGCCCGTCCCCGGTCGACAACAGAAAGTAAAAACACAGCTGACTCCCATTAGGGCCCTCTCACAGGCTCCGCGTGAGGTAATGAAATATGGAAGCGGTGAGATATGTAATGCTTTATTAAGCGGTCTCAGCTACAACGGCGTGCATGCCAATTACGCCTGCAGGCTACCGCCCGCCCCTGGCCGGGACCACCCAGCGCGCGCCCGGCCCGCGCCCCGGACGAGCTGCGGGGAGCGGCGGGGAGGGGAGGAGGAAGCCGGGCCGCGGATAAAGAGAGGGGGCCGAGGGGAGCCGAAGGAAGGAGGGGGACAGAGAGGGACGGCTGAGGTGCCCGGTGCCCCCCCTTCCCCATCGTGGCAAGTAAGAGAGACACCGTGAGAGAGGCAGGCCTGGTGTTTGCACACAAAGATGGGGCCCTGGGAATTAGAGACAGGGCTCCCATCGGTCCCTAGAAGACAGAAAGGCAAGGGCCAGAAATAAGCCTCAGAGAGGAAAGACAAGAGTCCTGAGCAAGGGTAGGGGGAACCCAGGCCTCCTGTTTGCTGGGCTGGTTTCTTTTCTACCAAACTGTGTGCCTCCGTAGCTCCCAAACTCCCCTGATGCTGTCTAAAAGGCACAGTTCCAGCATTTGTGAAACATGGGCTTGTTTTACACTTTCTAAAATGAAGTCCTCTGCACCTCTCATCCCGTGTGCGTGTGCGTGTGTGTCCACGTCCACGTCCACATCCACATCCACACACATTGGCTGATCCTGGAGTTGCCCAAGAATACCTCGTATATTCAGTGAATGTGGACTGCTGAGGTCTTATCTGGCCAAGTGCTGGGGAAACCAACAATAGGCTCATGCCCCGGCCCAGGAGGAGCTCAGCCTGGCAAGGGGAAATGACATCTAAACCAAGGCCTTATGGGAAGGCCTGTGACACAGATTCAGATCTGCCCGGGATGCAGGGGATTTAGCTCAGTGACTCGGCCGCCTGCCTCACAAGCGCAAGGACCCGAGCCGTTCCGGTACCAAAAAATGGTTCTCTCTCAGATCTGCCCAGAAGGTCAGGGAGGCCTGGGCAGACAGGATGTTTGCACAGAGTCCTGTGGGGAAGGAAATCACCATAGAGGACAGAGCCCTGAGAGGTCCAGCATGAAAACTGGGAGCGCTGAATGTCCAGGACTGAATGTCCAAGGGACTGCTGATGGCTACTCAGGCACTCTAAGCAGGACACGTGTGAGCTGGAGCTGAGTGACAGGACAGCAGTGGAGGTCTTAAATTAGACTGGATCAGTGGAAGTCAGTACTCCTTCATCTCTGAATAGTTACTTTTCTTCTTGCCCTGCTCCCAGTGGGATTTCTCCAAGACATTCATACTGTTAAAGTAGGAAGCTCCTGACCACTGCTTCCATCATACTGGTGTCAATACCCCTACTTATAGATGAGGGTCCAGAAGTCACTTTTGTGTCACATAGGAAAAATATGCTTCATTATTGTGAGCTAAGTATATGGCAGATGCTACACTAAGCACTTCAGATACGTTTAATATCTCATTCAATCCTCTAAAGAACCTTATGAGAAGGTTTCCTAAAACACTCTAAGGTCTTCCACTCTTCGTGTCTTTGGATGTGCTGTTCATCCTGCCCTGTAACCCCTCTCTCTTTACCTGATGTATTATTTAGGCTTCCAAATAAATAACAGGATTCAGACAGAGGAGCCCACACATAGTGGATCACATAGCATAGAAGTTTGAGCTGTCTGATGGGATCCTTTGGCAAAGGGCATGTCCCCCCACGATGAGGGGGACAGCTGTGTTCAGCAAGGTCATCCTGGAGCCCAGGTTCTTTCTATTTTGTTGCTCCTCCCTCCCCTCATGGCCAAAATTTGTCCCTGTACATTCCAGTCTTGGGAAATAGTAGCAAGCAATTTTACTTCCACTCACAATTGGAAACTCAGCCCCACAATGTCCCCAGCTACAAGGGATGATGGTAACTTTAATGTCTAGCTCGATAGCCATGTGTTCTGCTAAATCTGGGAATGTTTTATTAAAAGGAAGAAATAGAATAGAACCAGGAAAACAGGCAACATACTCTGGCCCCCTGCTTATCTTTCATAATCCAGTTTGAATGTTGTTTCCTCCATGAAGCCTTCCTGGCTTCCTCTCCAAAAAAGAATTAGTTGCCCTCTGCACTGTACTCCTCCTGCCTCTTACGGTTTGCTGCTTTGTGCTTCTCAGCAAATGGGCCTGTCTCTCCAGCCAGCCTCTGAGTAGCTGTTTCCTCATCTGCAAATAGTAAGCACTGTATATAACAAGCACTCACTATGTCCCAGGCAATGGGCTAAGCAAAATTTATGTAGAAACTCCTTTACTCTTCCCACACCCTTGGGGGTTTCCTCTGTAAATGGTCATAATGATGATACAGACCTCATAGAGTTACTGTGAGGGTGAAAAGAACTAGTATTGAGATGGTTGTTGAGTATATACTCAATTAATAGTCACTCCTATTGTGTGACTATGGGTTGGTGAATATACCAGGGTAAGGGGTTAGTCCAACTATAGACTCTCTTCTGTGCCCTGCACCCTTCACAGCTGGGCAGCAAATGTTAATCCCATTCCAGGGTGTGTAGGACCTAGAAGTGCAAGGTCAAAGTGATATTGCTAAGGTGAGAAGTCCTACAGATACAAAACACCACAGTCCTGGAAAGCACTGTTGTTAACCCTCTTCCCCCCTGGGTAAGAAGCTAACTTGCCCAAGCTAGCCAGAATCAAGGCTCAAATCAGACTGAGTGTGGTGCTATAGTGCCTCCCGAAATATTGCTTAGTATGTATTTTTCACATGGTGGGAGAATTATTGGCTAGATACATGCACAAATCATGCATACATCTGATAGCCATGTAATACTGGTTCAGGCATGTAGGCTATTTAAGATACTACCGCTACCTGGTGGCTGTAAGGAGTATTGCAAGCATAGACACTGAAGGCAAAAAGCATCCCAGTGTCAATTTCAAAGGGTTTAAATATATTAGATATGATCAGAACCCTCACAAAACATTCTCTCTCTTGTCAATAGACAGCACCAGGCTATTTCTATTGTTCTTGGCCACAAGCATTTCCTAGATCTGTTCTCATTTGCATTTTAGGATTTCTGAATTCAGACTTTATCACAATAATGGGTCAGCCTCCATGGGGAGAAAGTGACCCAGCATATTACACTGTGTGTGCAGTGTTACATCAGTTGTATGACCTGAGTGATAAGGACTACACAGAATATCCTAAAAATATTTTGTTTCATGTAAAAATAAAGTTACTGTGTATGCCGGAGATAACCTGTCACACACCTGTCAATCCAGTTACTAGCAATAAAAACCACCCAGTCTTTAATCTACAGAATAGGAAAAACAAATTTGCCCACCTCTCTTTGGACAGAATGCTAATATATAGAATATGTAAAGTGCTAAAAAATAAAAAGACCCCCCCCCAAAATAAAAGGCCCCTTCAAAAATGAGCAATTGTAATGAATTCTTTTTAAAAAAAAAAAAAAAAGTACCAATGCCCAATAGGTACATGAAAAAGTGTTTGGCATCTTTGGCATTAAAGAAATGTAAATTAAAGCAACACTAAGATTACATCTTAGCCTAATAAGAATGGCTATTCTCAAGAAATCAAATAATAATAAATGCTGGCAAGGCTGCAGGGGAAAAGGAACCCTTCTACATTGTTTGTGGGAATGTAAATTAGTACAACCACTACAGAAATCAGTATGGGGTTTCCTCAAAAACACTACAAATAAAAATTTAATTTGTTCCAGCCATACCTCGTCTAGATATCTTCCCCAAAGAAGTAAAGACATCGTATTACTGTGATAGATCTGTACCCATGTTTACAGTAACACAACTCCTTGGAAGTGGCCTATATGCCCATCAAAAGATGAATGGATAAAGAAAATTTGCTATATATACACAATAGAGTACTACTCAACCACAAAGAAGGATACATTTGAGTCATTTATAAGAAAATGGACGCACCTTGAGGCCATACTGCTAAGCAAAATAAATAAGACACAGTTAAATATTGCATAGTTTCTCTTATACAAGAAACACAAAGTATAAATAATTCAAAGAGAAAAATAAAAGATAGGTAATAGAAAACAAGGAGATAGACTTTGTGGAGATGAGAAGGGGATCTGAGGATACAGAAGGGAGGGGAATAAGGGAAAGAGGGAAGTAAAAAGATCAAGATGTGATAGGTACATGTACCAATTCCCCACAATGAGTGTATTTACTGTGTATCACAAACATATAAAAAAACACCTGGCCTCTCCCAATAGATCAGAGAATGTTTTGTAGTGGATTTGACAAATGATTCACCAAGTCCTATAATTTAGGCAATGTACCTATCAAAGCTTCCAGGTAAATTTATAAAAGCTATATAACTTCCAGATATACGCAATACAGTTAGTGGAGGAGAGAAGGAGGCTGTGTGTTTATCCAAAGCAAAAATGCACATAAAAAAAAACAATATTTTTCACTGTCTTAAGAGTATATAGTTGATATTTTTAAAATAACTTTCACATACATGAAATGCAAAAATATTACCATTTCCCTGATATTCTGGAGAGTTACTGTTAACTGAAAGGAATTCAACAGAGTATAGACATTCCAGTGTCCATTCAAACACTGTGACACTGAAAGAAATTAAGGAGCAATGGCAGGAAAATTGTATGTTATTAGTTATTTTACTTAAGTATGTGCCTTCAATGTGACAGTTCTCCCTCCACTCCAAAGTGTAATTGAATCAAAAGGCATCTTACAAGTAGTAGTGTTGTAGTATCAGGAAACTTCAATTTCTAGTTCATTAGGAAGAGGTATTCAATATTGCATTAGCACCTATGTTCTGACACTCATTTTTCACACCAGATTCTCCCACCATGACATAATAACAATATTGATAATATTCTCACATCTTGTGACTCTCTCTTAATTTTCTCTTCCCATTACTTTCTATTTTTCCTTCTTATGCATCTCTTCCCCCTTTCTCCTTCCTACTCCTCCTGTCCTCTCTCGATCCTTCTGTTTTCCCGCCTCCTTCCCTTGGTTCCTTAGTGCCTAAAGATGAATGCTTTCCTGGTGGGCGGCATCTCTCCTCTCTGAGGACAGCCCTGGGCAAAGGAGGGGATGAACATGGGGTAGCAATGGAAGTCACTTTGGCCTTTGTCGCCCCCTGGAGTCTGTTGTTCTGCCCAAACCTCCTGCCCCAGACAGATCCCTGTGAGCATCTTGAAAGGAAAAGTAGAGCTAAAACCATACTGGCAATCCCTAGAGCTGGGTTCAAATCCTGATTCTGCCAGTGACCAGCTTTATTATCTTAGTTTGTGGCCTTGTCTTTCAGAACCTCCGTGTCTCACCCGTGAGATGGGTAGCTTCATATGAGCTACTATTAGGTACTGATCAAGACCATGATTGTGACAAGACCTGCCATGTGTTGCTCAATAGGTGCTTGTTGATTTAGATAGAGTCTAACAAAAAGCAGGTTGTACAAGAGTGAAGAAGTAGAGAAGGAAGGAGTATTGAGGGTGATGGGATCTTGTAATGAGTGTTTTGTTCTGTAATTGTGAAAGTAGCCACAAATTCTTCCCCTTTCTTCCATCAACAGGTAGATCTATTTCCTCAGCCCTCAAATCTGGGTTGGTGATGTACTTTACTTAGCCAATGGGTCATTATCAAATGTGATGCTAGCAAAGGATTGGAACGCACTTACGCACATGGAGGCTTACCTTCCCGTGTTGCTTTTGGAAGCCTGTGACTGCTGCCACTGTGTGACAAACCCCAGGCTAACTCTTTGAGCAATGAGATACACATGGCCATGTCCCCTTGTCACCCCAGCCATTAGTCAGATGCCAGCCAGGAATGTGAATGAAGCCATCACTGCCATTTGATCACAGATGGTGTTAACTATTTTAGCTGTTTTTGCTACATAATAAACTACCCCCAAACAGCTTATAGCATTTCTTCCTTCTCACAGTTTTTGGGGGTCAAGAAACTAGGAGCAGTTTATCTGCATGATTTTGGATCAGGGTATATGCAGGCTGAAGATAAATTGGTCATCTCAAACTGGATGTGGTGGCAGAGGCCTGTAAGCCCAGCTACTAAGGAGGCTGAGGCAGGAGGATAGCAAGTTCAAGCTCAGACTTGGCAACTTAGCAAGACCTCCACTGAGAGAGAGAAAGGGGGGGGAAGAAAAGTGGGGGGGACAAAACTTGGTCATCTCCAGGCTAAAAAGGGGCTGGTTGTACCTTCTTCTGCTCACTCTCCCTTTGGCCAGTGGCCAGGGGCTGTGGTTCCTAGTAACTAGCTTCCTCCAGAGCAGCTGACCCACGAGAGAGAACAAGAGCATGTGGATGAGAGCACCCAACACAGACGGATCAGCTTTTATAACTCAGTCCCAGAAGTGATCAGAGACCAACCACGACACAGTGGGGAGAGGACTTCTTCATGAGGGTGAATACAGACAGAGGTCATGGGGGATCATCTAGGAGGCTGGATGCCACAGTGCATGACCCCAGCTGAGACCAAGACCAGAGGAACCAACTAGCTGAGCCCACTACAGCTTTATAAATGGTGGCATTGCCACTAAATTTGGAGTGGTCAGTTAAGGAGCAATCGGTAACTGATGGAAATTTCAAGTGCCCTAGCATTGCCTTCTTCTCATTTACCACTTGCTAGACTAACAGTCACTCTCTTCTCACCAGCAGCATGGATCATGGCTCTGTGTGATGACTCTTGACTCTGGCTGCCACAACTCAAGAGAGCTAAGGGTGGGCCAGGTCCCTTCTCCTCACAGCTGCTCCCCAGATAGAGCTCCCACCCACACTCCATCCAACTCTCTTCTCTGGAGCCACCTCTTCCTTTGAGGCGAGAGAACATGAGTGTTTAGAAGGGAAGCGCATGGGATGAAGGGTGTTGAGGCTGATGAGATCAGGAAAAAAACAGCCAATACTCTCCACATTCTGCCTTCACTATGAAGCCCCAAAATACAGCCAGGGCTCAATACATGTGCAAGTCTGCTTCAGGATCTGAGCATCAGAACCCAAAGGGTCCCCAGCAGTGTGTGTCCCCCGTCCCTCATTAAACAGATGGGGAAGTGTGCCCAGAGTCACACCACAAACCTGTAACAGCAGTAAGATTAAACCCAGCACTCTTGCTCACTGCCCTGGGCTTGTTTCTTTGCAATATATAAACAGCACATTGCAATCCTGGTGACACTTCTGTTCAGAATAGAATCCATTTCTAAATATTGCCCATCTGGGACTCAGGAAGCAGCCTGCGGCAAAAAGAAAGAACCAAAAAGAACAGGAAGGGGAGAGGTGAGCTCATTGCCTGATTACTGCTCACTGGTGGGCTACCCTTTTAGCTTCCCCAAAGCCCTTGCAAGCCAGCACTCTGCCACCTCCTATCACCAGACCTCACTGAGGCACCCACCCCAACATCCACAGTCATGCCCTATCTGCAGTTCCACTTCCCAAGGTTTCAGCTATTCGAGAGCAACCAGGGTCCAAAGTGTTAAAGCTATTCATAAGGTTTAAGTTGCATGCCTTTCTGAGTACTGTGATGAAATTGTGCACTGTCCATCCCTGTCCCATCCTGGTTGAGAATCATCTCTTGTCCAGTGTATCCGCACCATATATTACCCTCCCATTAGCCACTTAGTAGCCACTTGGGTTATCAGACCCACTGTCACTATAGCACAGTGTTTGTGTTCATTACTCAGTGGCCTTAAAACACAAGAACAGTGATGTTGGCAGCTGTGACATGCCAAAGAAGCCATGCAATACTTCCTTTCAGTGAAAAGGTAAATGTTCTTGACTTACTAAGGAAAGAAAAAGAATCTCATGGTGAAGCTCCTAAAATGAATAAGATGAATCTTTCATTCACAAAACTGTAAAGGAGGGAAAGGAAATTTGTGTATTCTACTGTCATGCCTCAAACTGCAAAAGTTATGGGCACATTGTATAGTAATGCTTAGTTAAGACATAAAAGGCATTAAATCTGTGGGGGGGGGGGTGTAGAAAGAAATGCAGTATATGTAGAGTTCAGTACTATTCCCAGTTTCAGGCATCTCCAGGTCTTGGAATGTGTCCCCTGTGAGTTACAGGGGACAACCGTACTTCCCAAGAGGCACATATCAACCCAAACCAAGAGTCCTGGAATTTTAGCCTCTTGGAGCAAGAAGGAACCTTTTCCCTGACTATACTCTCTATGACAACGGACCATTCAGCCTCTGCTCACACACTTCCAGAGACCAGGAACTCACCCCCTGCCTAGCTGCTTGGAAAGAGCTTTGGAGATAGATCTGCCTTAGCTCAGATCAGAGCTCCGTCCGTGGTGGACTGCTGTGTGACATTTGGAAGGCGTTTGACCACTGTGTGCCGCAGATTCCTGCTCTGCAAAACAGGCACAATGGCTCCTGAATAGGGTTGTTCCGATAATTAAGTAAATTCATAAATGTGTGCAAAGTTTTCAGAAAGTAATCAGCATACAACAATTTTTGTTACATAGGCAGAAGGTAAGAACTGCACAGAGCACAGGGATTCTGTCTCTTAGCATACCTGCTTCCCACCTGAGCCCTCCAACCTACACAGGCACGGCTGATAGAGATTTAGGATTCCTCTGAGGTCTCTCCCCACACATAGGGAGTCAAAAACCACCCTTCAGGACCTGGGATTTAGCTCAGTGGCGCCATGCCTGCCTCTCAAGCCCAAGCTCCTGAGTTCGATCCCTGGTACCGAGAAAAAAACCCACCCATCATCTGGGATGCAGGAAGGCACTGAGCAGTAGCAGAAAGGGAGTGCTTAGAGAATGGCTTAGGCTTAGAATATTTAAGGATGACAGGAGAGGGAGAAAGACAAACAGAGACAAAAACTACAGAGCTAAGGCACCAGGGCCCAGGTGTTTGTGAGGAAAAGTTTAACTCTGAAGGCTAACTCTGCAACTTCTTCCTTTACCAGCATCCAGGCTACTCTGTCCCTTGGAAGAGTGAAGTGGGGGGGCAGGCAGAAATCTGCACCTCCCAGGTTGTGAAAGCAGAGAGGCACTGGCCATGTGAATGGAGAATCTAGCACTGGGGGGCAAAGCAGCACCTTCCGGCCTTAGCATCATCTGCCCCAAAGCAAACAAATGCACGAGCAAATCACTGAGTGTGAGAAGCTGCTAGGGAGCAAGGGACAGGAAATGGAAATTCATTACACCTTCTCACTGTCAGTCACATGCAATATGCAAACTGCATAAGAGCCTTTAATTTGTGCACTGCCTCTGCAGTTTATTGTCATGTAATTAAACAGCTCAGAGGCTTTTACCCACTTGCTTGTGAGTTCCCGTCTTCCATGGCCCCTCCTTGTCCATGCTGCGCCCTTCTTCCTCAGTGCGCAGCCTCCAGGGCTGGAGGATAAGAACCAGGTCAAAGGACAATGGGGACCTGGAGAAACTGGGGTGGGGGGAACCTCTCAGCACAGGCTGCTGTTCACTGGGAGATGGGGAGGTGGAGAGGTGGCTGCTGCCTCTAACAGCAAGCAGCCCCTGCCCTGGAACTGTTCCTAGGTTTCCGGGGCTTTCTGTCACCTGCTTGACAACCCTTCACTTCGTCTAGGGGTGGTAACAGCTTACTGAGATTTCATCCCAAGGACCTTGTTCTATCCCTTGCCACTTTTCCTAAATCCTGACCATACCTTTATAAATAGGTCCTTTAAAATATTCCATAGCTAAGAGGGATGCACATTGAGGCCATACTCTCAAGTGAAATAAATAGGACATGTGTAAATACCGAACAGTTTCTCTGGTGTGAAAAACTAAAAGTGTAAATAAGGATCAAAATGTATAATTGATAATAAATGGGAAGAAGCAGTCTAAAGGAGTAGGGGAAGTGAGAGAGAGGGGAAAGGAAAGAAAGGAAAAGAAAAATTATGAGAAAAGGAAAAAATGGAAACAAAGTCTTTGTAAATAGGGAGGGCTGGAGGGGATGAAGGGAGGGTAGGGGAATGGGGAAAAAGTAAGAACCAGGATACTCCATGTAATGGTACAAGATCCCAATGATGAATGTAACTGTATTGTATATCTAAAATGTACCAATAAACTTAATGAAAAAAAATATTCCATAGCTAGAATAGGTGAATTCTTAGAGACAGCAAGTAGACCAATGGTTACCAAGGGCTGGGTTAAAAGGGAACAAGGTGTTACTGGGGGTTTTCTTTAGTTGGTGTTTTGTTTTGCCTTGTTTTGCTTTGCTTTGTTTCCAATACAGTATAGCGGACTCTTGACTTATGAACTCAATTCATTTGCAAGGGCTGGTTGTACCTCGGTCAATTGAAGGCTCAGATTCCTGCACACAGCTTTTGAAGTCTCTCTCCTATGTACAAGCAGATCTCAGGGTCCTTAGAGAGACCTTGGCCCAGGATTTCTCAATTAACCCCACACAGGAAAGGATGTTGTAATGTTCCTTCCAGAACTCTTGAGGTTTAAATCTGTATCTGAGACCACCTGGAAGCACAAGCAGCCAGCATTCATACTTCAAGACTTTGGTCATAAGTTAAAACTAAAATTCCAGTCATAACCCAAGTTGTTCATGTCAGACTGGTTGTAACTCAAGGGTCCACTGTACTAGGGCTTGACCTCAGGGTCTCACACTGAGCTACATCCCCAGCCCTTTATTTTATTTTGAGACAGGGTATCACTAAGAAGTACCCTTGGACTTCTGATCCTCCTGCCTCAGCCTCCCAAATAGTTGGAATCACAGCAGAAGTTAGTATTTAACTGGCGCAAAGCTTCACTTGGGGAAGATGAAAAAGTGATGGATGGTGAGGATAGTTGCACAACAGTGTGAATATACTTAATGCCACTGAACTGCATACTTAAAGTGGTTAAAATGCTAAATTTTGTTAAATATATTTACCACTACTTTAAAAAAAGCTTCACTGCCATTAACTCAACCAAAGCATATCATTTGTTTCCTCGTGGGACCCTGCCTGCCTGTCCCCCAGCACTGATTTCCCAGTAGGACCGAAGTTCCTAAACCTTGGACCATGAGGGTTTTAGGAGGCCAACCCTTCAGGTTAGTTGGGGCATCTGGGCTCCTGTGGGTTTCCCTTTGCTGAATGCCCACGGAGACCGAGCCTCCTTGCTATGGACCAAATGTTGAAATTCTAACCACCAACATGAGGATATGTGGATGTCAAGCCTTTGGGAAGTAATTAGGACTAGATTAGGTCATGGGGTAGGATCCTCGTGGTGGAATTAATGCCCTTATAAGAGAAACATGAAAGCTTCTCCCCCTCTCCGTCTTCCTCTCCTTCTCTCTCCCTCCCCTCCTTCCTTCCTCTCTCCTTTCCTCCCTCCCTTCTTCTCCCTCTCCCTAATCTCTTCCCTTCCCTTCTTCCCCAGATGAGGACACAGCAAGAAGGCAGCCATCTGTAAGCCAGGAAGAGAACCCTCAGCAGAACCCAACCGTGCTGGCCTCTGGACCTTGATCTTGGACTTCTGTCCTCCCTAACAGAGAAAATACATCTCTGATGTTTAAGTCTATATAGTATATAGCATTTTTTCATAGCAGCCAGAGCTGACTAAAACAACTGAGAGAGTGTGTACTTCTGAGCCCTCCCCACACGCCTAGACGTGGGGGTTATGTGGGAGGTAATTCTTAACCTGGAGACCTCTGCAAACCTGGTTCCAGACCAGTGTTTCCTGAACCCTGATTGTTGCACATACTGGTTCCAGCTCCTGCCACAACTAGAGGTCAAGAGACAGATCCTTGTTCTGAAAATGTCTGTGTGACCCAGGGCAAGTGTGTCCACTCCCTGGGCCTCAGTTTCCCCTTTGTATAACAGGAGTTAACCAGCGGTATTCACACTTTTCTTCTAACCAGCAGTCTTGTCAAATAAAACCTTACAAAGAATTCCAACATTAAGGCAAAATAAAAATCCAGGCTGCCTGGGCTGAGGATAGGTGAGAGCCCCACAGCACCCTCCTTCTCTGCACTGATTCCCAGTTAGCTTCATTGCCAAGAAACCCTACAGTTCTGTGAGGTACAGTCCAATGATCACCATCCCAAGTGGTTCTTGAAAGCCCTCCAGGCTCTGGCAGTGTGTGTGGTGGGACTGAGCAGAGCGCATGACCTCAGAGGGAACATTGGCCCACTGAATGCCAGCAGGGCCTGGAAAGACACACAGCCTCCTGCCCTCTCCTGAGTAGCAAAACTGGGCCCAGGCCATGGCAACTGTCCCCCTCTTGGCCCTGTGAGGAACACCCTGGGGACAAGGAACCACTGCCGGCAGCTCCCTGGCTGGGGCGGCCTTTTACCTCTGAGCACAAGCAGAGGGGCCAGGCTGAGGCCAAGAACAATATTTTGTCAGCGAGTCTATTATGAAAATAATGGAATAAAAGAAGCCACCCTCGATAAGTGATGTGCAAGCTTCCCTTCAATCTGCCTCAGCCTGACAAGGGCTGAGATGGCCCTTCCAGGACAGGCATGCTGCCAAGGGCTTTAAATAATCATTAAAATGCTCTTGTGATCTATCAGGCCGGTCCCTAGGCACTGGCCCACAGCACTCACAGCCTGGCCTCCTTCCTCCTTGGCTGCGGCACGTGGGAGGTGGGCGTGGCTTCCCCCACCCCTCCCATGTGACCCCTCAGCTGTAGGCTCCCCCAAGAGGAGGAGGGATCCAGTTGTACGTGTCCTCTCTCCCTCCTGGCCAGGCAAGAGCAGATCACAGTCATGCCTCATGTTTCCTAAGTGTGTAGGGCACTTTCCATCTATTACCTCATTTAGTACTCTGGACAGCCCAAGGAGCTAGATACTAGTATGACTAAGTCTGTTTTAAGACTGGGGAAACTGAGGCACGGAGAAGTAAGTGTCTTGTTTACTGAAAGGTAGCCAACTTCTTATGCTTGCCTCTAGAGTGTCCTTACTGGGATTCTACATTGCCTCCAGGGGAGGGCAGGGCTGGGCATCTCTCCTGCCTCCACTTCAGGATTCCCAACTACCTCCCTCCTCCTGGCCCTTTGGAATCCTTATAAATAATTCCAAGATTAAAGCAAAATAAAACTCCAGGTCATGAGCTTGCTCGTGACCTTGGGTAAGCCACTTCCTCACCCTGGGCCTCAATTTCCTCTTCTGACAGATGATTGTGAAGGTACATTTTTTTTCTTTTTTGAGACAGAGTTTCACTGTTAGTTCAGGCTGGCCTTGAACTCACTATGTAGCCCAGCCTGGCCTGGACCTCACAGTGATCCTCCTGTCTCAACCTCCCAAGTGCTGGATTACAGGCATGCACTACCACGCCTGGCTTGAAAATCCTATTTTACTTCCCAAGGCTTGCAAGGAAACTGAAGTAGGAAATTTGTTAGGAGGAAAAAGCTTTGGAAATGTTAAGGTTCTGGGCCTGTGGAAGATACTGTTATTGACTCCCCAGATACCAATGAACTTCTTTTGCTACATGAACAAGTGCAAGGTCAAGTAACACTGGCTTCAAATCCTGGACTATGCAGT
This sequence comes from Heterocephalus glaber, assembly GCF_053883595.1. NCBI lineage: Eukaryota > Metazoa > Chordata > Mammalia > Rodentia > Bathyergidae > Heterocephalus > Heterocephalus glaber. The sequence goes on from NW_028258301.1 coordinate 5,244,393, forward strand.
CCATGCTGGGCTGAAGATCGTAGGTCTCAGTAGTTCACTGTTGCAGTAAAAAACCTGATGTTGGTCTTGATTCCACTCTTACATACCTACCTCTTGGTACCACCATCCTGTTGGTATCATTGTCTATTCACAGGCCACTTTCTACCACCAGATCCAGAGACACCGAAGGACACAGGGACAGAGTATTGTTCTTAACACACTGTGGCCATGAGGCTGACTTCATAGTAGCAGTCACTAAGAACCCCATTTAGTTGCCTAACCACTTAACATGGGTTCTCCCTATTCATCGTCACAGTAACTCTAAGAAACAGGCTCAAATTTTCCTCATTTTGCAGATGTGGGTTCTAAAGCTCAGAGACATTAGATAAGTTAACAAGGTGACAAAGTTAGAAAATGGCAGAATCACGACTCATCCTTTGGCCAAGTGAACACCTGGTCACTACTCCTAAAGCTGTGCTGTGCACCTCCCTTCTGTGTCCCAGCACGATCCCTGTGGCAGGAAGAGCTCCATGAGAAAATGGATGGATACCTGAGTGAATGAACAGATGGATGCCAGAGTGAAGGAAAGGACAGATATGAGAATGAATGGATGGGTGGGCAATTACCCACCATCCCTAGCATGTCTGAAGACACCTCTTCTCCCTCAGGCTGTTCTAAGACAGTCACCCATCACCTACCCCACAGCCTTGGAAAAGAGCTATAGCAACCAGACCATCCATGTCTCAATCCATTCAGGCTGCTATAACAAAATGCCTAAGACTGGGTAGTTTATAAACAACAGTAGCTTACTGCTACAGATCTGGTGTTTGAGAACTCCTAAGATCAAGGCAACAGCAGACTTGGAGTCTGGTGCATCTCACTCTGCTTTAAAAATGGTGTCTGGTTGCCAGGGATTTAGCTCAGTGGTTTCGCCGCCTGCTGCGCAAGCGCAAGGACCCGAGTTGGATCCCCGGTACCAAAAAAAAAAAAAACACCAAATAAAATATTAAAAAAAAATGGTGCCTGGTTGCTGTGTCCTCACATGTCCCAGACTCAAAAAGCTCCCTGGAGCCTCCTTTATAAGGGCACTAATCCCAGATACAAAGGCCCCGTCACCTACCAAAGTCCCACCTCTTAATGCCACCACCTTGGGCATTAGGTTTCAATGTAGGTATGGAGAAAGGGGTTCATACACAATCAGACCACAGCAATCTGGGACTCAGGAGGGGACTCCCAAACCAAATGGAATGAGAGGGAGCTGAGTGAGAGTGAGGGGAAGGGTATTCCCAGCAGAAGCATGAATCTGAACATAGGCCAGGAGGCAAGAGAACAAGCTGAGCCACAATGAAGGTACTGGGAACTGCACCATGTCACTGGAGCAGTGATCAGAGGGTACAGGGAGAGAGGCTGGAGAGGAACACAAGGCCCTGCAAACCTTGTTCCTGGCTCCTGGCTCCAAATCCAGGAGCCACTGACCAAATATAGCCCCATAGCCAGTTTGCAGCTCCAGAAAGACCTGGAGGCAGATGGAGGCCCATGGTTGTTGATACTTAGACTAGTAGGAGCTGCTAAAGGGCCTGAGGTGGAAAGACAGCAGTGCTAAGGGTGGGAGGAGAATGTGATGCTATTGCAGGGAAGATCACCGTCTTCTAAGCACGGCTATAGACCAGCTTCTACAGCCCCAGAAACAAAGGCCTTTACACTAGAGGTCTGAAGTGATTAGGTCATGTGTGGAAGGGTAACTGGCTGGATTCCAAAGCTCGGGCCCTTACATGCTCATGTTGCACACACAAATGGCCTTGAAAGTGTCACCCAGACCACCTACTGTTGGTCACCAGAGTGATTTGCAACATGCCACTCAGCCCTGTGGTCTCACACACAGTGCCTAGCCAGTCAGCACTGAGGAACTAAATGCCCTTCTCCACACCCAGAAGGGTGTCCCCTTCCTCACCCATGGCCACACCTCTGTCTCTCCAGATGCCTCAGCCCCAGGAATTCTTCCAGGAAACACCATAGGTCACCCTCTAGTGATCACCACAGAGTCCCCAAAAGCAGAGGTAAGAGCCCTGGGAAGACTAAGAGAGGTCTAGTTAAATTCTTCCCTAACATACCCTGGGAATCTCTATCACTCTCCCCTGAAGGAAAGCCCCCATGGTCTCTCATTGCTTCTCTCACCAAACCCCAGTCCCCTCCAGCTATGGCCTAAGGCACCTGGTTTTCAGCATCATGGGGCTCCATTCTAGCTGGCCCATTGGTGTTCCCTGCAGGTACTGCCTCTGACTTCTGTACTCATCCATGTCTCTGGGGCTAGCTCAGCTAACATCCTCCGGGAAACAGTCCCCTGGGAGAGCAGAGACCAGAACATCCCCGAAGTTTTCAGAATACACCAACTTGGGGCCTCAGAGTCCATCAGTAACCTAGCCTTCACTCAGCACTTCTAGGCCAGAGCCAGGGACAGCATGAGGAAGAAACCAGTGCCTTGCCTTTAAAAAGCCGACAGTGGAGGATCAAATGCGTAGATGGAAATGAATAAGAGCCATGAACAAGAGCTGTGGCCTGGGACACAAATGACCTCTAGGAAGGTAGGAATCCAGAGGCCTTGGATACAGATGTGAGAGCCAGTCAGACCCTGATGTGACCCTCTTCTCTGGATCTTTCTGGCTGTGTGACCTCAGGCACATTACTTTACTTCTCAGGGCTTCTATTTCTCTTCTAGCAAACACACTGCTATGAGAATTAAATAAGAGAATGCATGGAAACTGCTTAGCCAATATTATCTAACAAAAATAGCTGCAATTAATATTACCCTGAAGGAGAAAGTGACAACAAAACACAGGAGCACAGGAAATGTTCTCAGTGCTCAAGAGAAGTGGGGTGGGGGAGATGAAGGGTGGCTTCCTAGAGGAGGCAGCATTAAAGTTGTGCCTTGAAAAACAAGGGTTTCCTCTTGAAGAGATAAGCTCAGGTAAGGACTTTCTGAACAGAAAGCCAGCCCTTCTAGGTATCTTCCCAAAAGAGTTTAAAGATATCATATTACAGTGATACATATATATCCATGTTTATAGCAGCACAATTCATAACAGCTCAATCTTGGAAGTGACCTATATGTCTATCAACAAATGAATGGATAATGAAAATGTGGTGTATATATACACAATGAAGTACTACTCAGCTGTAAAATTTGAGTCATTAGTAGGAAAAGGGATATATCATGAGACCATAACATTAAGTAAAATAAATCAGACACACAAGCCTAAATGTCACATGGTTTCTCTTATATGAGAAACTCAAAGTATAAATAATTTAAAGAGCAAAATGAAAGATAGATAATAGGAAACAGGGAAAGAGTTTTTTGCAAATGGGAAGGGCATCTAGAGATGGGGAGGGTAAAAACAAGATAGGTTATGTACATGTACCAACTCCCCACGATAAATGTAATCATTATGTATTACAAGAATGTACACATAAAAATTTTGAAAGAAAGAAAGAAGAAAATTTCAGCAAGTGAGGCCATCCAGATAGCATCCAGCATGCACACAGGCACTGAGCTGGTGAAAGCACTCACCAATGTAGTTGAAGCACAGGGGTCAGATTGTGTTGGGTCAATTCCTGAGGCTTTACTGATCTCCATGCTAAGTGTACCATGGCGGCAGCTCTCGTCCCTCAGTTTTGCCATCTGTAGAATGAGGCTGCTGGAGTGAATTAACCCCTGGGCCTCAGCCCTCCAGGACATTTCGTCTTGTGGTGCTCAGGATCCCAGGCTTCTAAACGCTTCCACATGTCAACCCTGACCTGGCTCCTTATCTCTGCCCACACAGTATGGCCAAGCAGTCCTGCTTCCAGGCCTTGGACAGCCTCCCTGGGTCCTGCAGCATATAGCTATTCTAGGGCCACCAGCCATGTGGCCCCCACTCCAACAGAAACACGACACCCATGGTGTCAGGTCCTATGGAAACATGGCCCTTTCCCACCATCCTCTCCTCCCTGCTCAGGCCTCAGCAGCGCCCGCCTGAGGACAGCGTGGGTTTATTTGGGGTCTGCGGGATGCAGGGAATGTTATCATTCTCAGGGAACTCCGTGTCCTGGTCTCCCTGCTTATTCTGGCCCCTTTCCGCAGATGCTGCAGGCCTTATCGGGCAAGGAAGTCTCCCTCCTGCTCTCTACCACCCAGGGCTCCAAGCTCCAAGGAGGTTTCAGGTTTCAGAGAAATGAACTAATGCCTAAAGGGGCAGCAGCAGCCTCTTCAACTCCTGGAAAAGAGGACAGAACCGGGCTAAGGGTTCAGGCTGTGTCACTCCCCCTGGCGTCCCCTGACCCTCCACCACCACAGATGGCAAGCATTTGCTTTTTCAAACTGGAATCTGAGAATTCTGGAATCTTTGGATCTGAGAATTCAAGGATCTTCAAACTAATAAATTCTTAAGCTATCAGAACCTTAAAAGTTGTTGAATCTTAACCTTCCAGAAGCATGAAATTCTAGAATCTCAAAACCAGGTCATTGTGTCTAGAGAAGAGATTAACTTCATCGCCTAGCTTTACACCTTTAGACAAGTTATTTAACTTCCCCATGCCTCCATTTCCTTATCTGTAAATTGGGGCAATAATAATACCTACTTCCTAGGGCTACTGTGTTGCACTGAATGAGTTACTGTGTACGAAGCACTTTCAGTGGTGCCTAACACATAGACTTTTGTTTTGTAGCCACAAAGGACTGAATTCCAACAACAACTTGAATGGGACTCATTCAAGGACTATGAGCTTCAGATGAGATGGCAGCCCTGGCCAACATATAGATTTCACTTTGCTGACCCCCTGAGCAGAGAACCCAGTCACACCTTGTCTGGACTTAGAGAACTGTGAGCTAATAAATGGCTACTACTTGTAGCCTTTAAATTTGTAGCCATTTGTTACACAGCAAAAAAATACCTCCCCTAGGATGTGGCACAGCATCACCTCTATGACAGTCTATTGGTTAAAGGAGTCACAGGGCCAGCCTAGATTAAGTGCAAGTGAGGACTTCACAAGGCCATGAATACCAGGAAGCATGGCTCATCATGAATCCTCTTTGGATATAAACAATCACAAGTACAATCAATTCCCCACGACCTAGATCCCAACTGGACCCAGAACAAACCTTTGCATCTGGCCTCCAAGTTTCTAGAAAGCAAAATTTACTACCACAGTGGGAAAATTGTTTTGCTGGACATTGTATCTGATAGCTAACCTCATCCCTCCTTATTAAAATCCTCACCTTTATATATCAATTCAAACCAAGCAATGTCTCCCTAATTTACAATGAGGGAAATAACTTTTAAGAGAGAAGAGAATTTCCCAGTTTCCATAGCAAGCCAGAGTCTATGATTCGAGGCCAGTGTCTGGACTCTCAGACTAGGACACCTCCATTCAGCTCTTAGTTTTATACTCCACAAACAAAGCTTCCTACTCTGGTCCTAAAGACAAAACATTCACTTTTACCTTGAGGATCCCACCTCCCACCAGCACCACTCTGCTCTGGATCCTGATTACACGGAAAGCCTGGACTCTTCACTGGACACTGGCTTACAAATTACCTAGAAAATTCTCAGATTTGACATTTTGGAATGAGTAACCTCTGTAGGTCTGCATCTGGTTCATTTCTCTCTTCAAAGTTTGTTGAGGACATATTTATTTTTGTGTTGCTCCCCAGAATACCTAACAAATGCTATTTCAGTGGTTGTCTTTCAATGAATTACAAATGAGTCGATAAGTGTATAAATGGATGAATGAATGACTGAATGCATGAATCCATGATGAATGGTTAAACTACTGGATGGATGGCTGGATGGACAGATGGGGAGATGGAGAGCTAAAAAAATAAGGGAAGAGTGGACATACTGATGGGTGGATGGATAGATGGATGGATGGATGGATGGATAATAAGTAGCTGGCAAGTGAACAGATGAACGATGGAGAGATGGATAAGTGTATGATTAATGGATGATAGAAGAATAGATAGATAAAGGGATGAATGGATAAAAAGAGGGAGGGTAGAAGAGTGTTAGATGGATGGGTAGAAATGAATAGATAGATCTCCAAAGTCATGGGACAAAGGAAACAGATTTTCTCTGTGGCCCTATGGGACAGAGTTGAGAACACTAAAAGCTACATACAGGAAAGCAGATTTCAGCTAATTGTAAGGGAGAAGCTCATGTCATTGGGGATTTGCAAAGAGAAAAAGTTCCACCCATTCAGGGCTAAGATAGGGGAGAATCCAGATCCTGGTTGGGAGGTTGAAATACAACAACTTTTTCCTTCAGACTCAGAAACTGTAGGATTCTAGAGGTATCAGAAGTGAACTCACCCATCATCCTGCTAGGTCTCCTGGGGCTGAGGACAGAGTCAATGACAATTGGGTTAACACGGTGACAACTTCTTAGATGCACTCCTGACAACAACCCATGAGGTGGTGTTACTTCTTACTCCACATCTGACTGCTTTTCCTACTTTGTCTTACTGCCATATAAGCAAGAATGCTAAGACTCCAGAATCTTAGGTAGCAATCAACTACTAAACTTGAACAAATTTTAACCCGCTCTGATCTTCAATGACATAATGTGTAAAAGGAGATAATAAAGCTTTCTTCATAAAGTTGTTGAGAGAATTCAAAGGATTTTATAACATGCCTCAGGCAGTCCTGAGTATGTTAAAAGCTTTCAAAAAGTGATAATAATGGAAATGATATTGCTTTTAGTATTGCTGTCAGCATGCAGAAACATTTATATTTATATTCATATTTAGGAGAAGTATTACCATAGTATACCAGTCTATTATATATGTTACATAATACTATTGCGGGTTCATAAATCTAGGACCATTGATTCATAGACACGAAATATCCTATTATTTCTGAAACTGACCATCTCAGAAGTTTGAAATTTTAGAATCACCAAGCCTTAGAACCACTGATGCTTTAGTTTAGCTACTATCACATAGGCAGGAACTCTGAGGTTCTGAGTCCAGCCAGGCCAACCTAGGGCAGATGCCTCTCTCCAGTGTTCTTCACCCCATCTTTCCAGCTAAGAAACCCTCTGAGGCCACCTTGGGGGACCCAGCTGGCCTGCTCTGGCCCATGATCCTATTCTCAGACAACCCAGAATCCCAGGAATTTGTGGCCAGTACGGGCCTCTGATTGGGCCTGGGGGATGATGAAATATGGAAGCTCCCAGAGTTGGGCCTGGTGGGGAAGGCCACATTTTCTGTGTCATGTTCTATTGCACGCCAATCAATTACAGTGCGCCCTATATAAACACATCATGAGGGCTTTGACAGGGGGCCGGGGTGAAGTTGGGTGTCAGGGTAAAACAGGGGATAATAAAATCACTGGAGATTTATTTCTCTAAATTGGAAACTTCATGCTTACACCTGACTAAATCATCAGGCTGAAATCGGAGCCGACTCCCACGGAAAACACGTGTAACCTTATCCCATCTTTGTTTAATGGCGACCCATCAAGCTGCTGATGGATTCTGCAGATGCAGCCAGCATCCTCCTATGGCTCCTTGAGTCCTGGGAGTCTCAATCAGACCTGTCTTCACTGTGCCCACCCTGCTCTTCAGTTGCTCCTCTAGGACTGGAGGAAGAGGCCTCTCCTACAGGTAGGTATCCAGGCAGGTCCCCTTCCCCTTGACACCCATTCCTGAAGGTACACTGTGTGTGTACCCAAGATCTTCCTTCTCCATGAAGCCAATCTTTGTAAGAAGGAGAGCAAGGCTGAATAATAGGAGAGGCGGCTACGACATCATGAAATGAGCCCCAAGTTACAGTCAGCCCTGGCTTTGAACCACAGTTCTGTGATAAAATCCCTCTGGGAAAAATTACTTCACTACTTCTTTTTAGCTTGTCTCGGAACTTGTATGAGGATTTGATAAGCTGATGGGTTCAAGTGCTTCATAATATATAAATCTATAGTATAAATTAGGATACAGTTTTCCACTTGGATTATGAAACATAGTATGTCAGTCCTGCAGACAGTATGATTTCACACACCTCGGGTTAAGGAATTCTCTTTATCGGGAGTGAATAGCTAGGGTTGGGAGGAAGAATCTGGAGGGAATTTAATCAGCTCTGTCTGCGTGCTGGGCCCTGTTGCTAATAGGGCACAAGCAGTATTTCATTTAATTCCTACTTCGTAGGCCAGATTTACACTCATTCCAAAGATGACAAAGCAGGGATCAGAGAGTTTATGTAGCTTTCCCAAATCATACAGCCAAGATGGTAACCAGGATGTCAATCTACATTTGTCTGACCCCAAAGTTCATTAAAACATTTGACCAGAGCTCTGTGGGGCCAGAGGGAGAAAAGTTGGGCGGTGTACGGGGTCTCAGTGTGGGCCCTGGCGCTCGCCCAGCCCCTCCCTTCGGGTCCATAAATTCTCATAAGACACAAACACACTCACCCCAGTGCACACCGCAGGTGGTCAGTGGCTGGGAGGCTGCAGGCTGAGGCTCCTTCCTCAGAAGGGGCTCCCTACTCACGCCTCCGCCATCCATCGCCCTTTCGGAGGGACGAGGTGGGGGAAAGGGCAGGAGGAGCCCCCGTGTGTCATTTTCGGCAGCAGTCAGCAGAGCCCTGCAAAGTGCAAGATGGCTTTTTCAGCCCAGCATAAGGATCTAGTTAAAAACCAATAAATCAGCAGTGAAATGTGCATAGCAGCCTTCTCCGTAAAATCAACATGGCTTGTGCCTCTGCAGGGAGCCTTCTGACTGCTGGCTGAAGCCTGGGGCTCGGACAGAAAGCTCCTCGGTCCCACAGGGGTCTCTGGGGAGAGAGGTCGCTTCTACTCCTTGAAAAGCGCCACCAGAGCCCTGCTGAGGAGATGCCTAAGCCAGAGACCTCGGCTTTCCGGATCTAGGGGACAAGAAATAAGAGCACAGGGCCCAGACTGACAGCTATCGGCCTCCTCCTCGCCACTCCGCCCTACGCAGAAAATGGAATAAGGAGATGAACAGGCTGGGGCGGATAGGAAGGGTTTGCCCTGGGCGTCTCCCTAGCCCCAAATGCAGAAAGCCATCTGCGGAGAGCGCGGGACAGGGGCACCGCTGCCCCCGTGGCGTGGGCGTTCAGGTGGGGTGCCCGGCCGGCCCCCGGAGAGCGCGCGCAGCGAGGAGCCCCGCTCACCCCCGGGTCGGTATTTAATATCTGTAAAACTGCCACGCGGGCAGCCAAGGTAAACAGCGTCCCCGGCAGTTCAAAGGTGAGCGGGTTTAAACGTTTCCCCTCGGCCTGAAAGGAATCCTTGCGGGGCCTGCGGCGGCGCCCCAGGGAGGGCCGGCCCCCCGCGCAGCCCGCCGCATCTGCGCGCACGGAGGCTGCGTCTCCCACACAAATACTCAACATTTCTCATTAAAACTTATGACTGTGTCAACAGCGCAGCCTGGTCCCTAATCTGGAAAAGCCATTTCGCCCGCCCAGCCTCCTGGGCCTCGCTCACCGGCGGCCGCGGTCCCTGCGCCCCCCGCCCTCCGCGCCCCGCCAGGCGGCCGCCTGCGAGTGCTGCTCGGACTCCGGGGAGCGCGGCGGACCCGGACGCGAGGGCGGGGTCCCAGCAACGCTGCCCAGGGCCCAGAGCCGGGGGAGTGCAAAAGGGGCTGGCCGGGGGCCTCTCAGCTTCCGGCCGCCCTGCAGACTCGCTGGACCCCAGGGTGCGTTTCCGTCAGCTGCGGGCCGATTCCATAGCAGAGCCCACCAGCTCGGCAGCCTTCGAGGCCCTCAGCCCCCACACCCAGGCTACTGGGGTTTGGGGGACAGAGCAGGGTTGCTGTCAGAGGGGTTCCTCTAGACTTGCAGATGTAGACAGGCAGATTCCGGGGCAAGAGGGAAATCAGAGGAACACTGTGTAGTAGACAGAGTCCGCCCCGAGTTCGGGTCCCAGCTCCAACATTTTAGGACACTTCCGGTTCTTCCTCTATAAAACAGGAACAGTACAGAAGGATAATCGCTTGCCTACCTCCTCCAGCTCCTGGCCCGTGGTAAGTACTCCACTCACAGTAGTTATTCTTCCATTGAATGGTATTTATGTAGAGCCATGAATGAAATGGGGGGGGGGGGGGGGGCTAAATGTCCTGAAAGGGAAAGTGAGCCAGGGGTCCCAAAGGAAGGAAGAGACATACTGTGACTGAAAGATGAGGGGCAAAGGCAGTGGGGTACATGCTTACTTGTGGCTCACTTGTAAGTAAACACTTCACTTAAATGCATTTGAATAAGCCCGAAGATGCTTACCTGCATGGATGCATGTTTAAAATGTGTAAGCATTTTTGGATGTGTGTACAAGTGCCTCAGTGAGCATTTATGCAGGAATGGGTGTGTGTGTGTACACTTGTATATGTAACTGTACAACATGGGTCTGAATGAAGACCTGTGCATTTGTGTTTGCACAAGAATCTGTACTGTTGATGTGTGTCTGTGTGTACGCACGTATGCGCCCAAGCAATAACAAGTACTAAGTCCCTTCTCTCCACACCCTCTCTGGTGTTTGCAGTAAGGCAGCTGGGGCCACTGGCTGACTCTGAAATATACGCTTACCTTTCATTAACGCCAGACATTCACTAACAGGCCATACCTGGGACAAAAACTAACTCCTTCCCTCCTATTCTAATGAGCAGAGGGACCCATCCTGCCATGAGAAGCCAGCCCTCCCCTCTGGGAGGAGTACACTATGACTCTCCTGTTATCTTTACATACAGTAAACGGTAAGTGTCATGATATGTTTGTTTCAGGTTTGTATCCGTGAGGGTAGGTGTCCCAGGGCTGGGAGGAAATGCAGGTCTAATTCTGGGCTGGGGTCCAGGATGTAGAGGATGGTCTTCCAGCCCTCCCTCTATCCCACCTCCTTCCCATAAACCAGATAGACTCTGCTGGGAAGACTTAGGAGCAGTGGCTTTCATACGCTGAGTCCTCCCCTCCAGCTACCCTTCCATCTCTTCACAACCAGTGTCCTTCAGGGTTATCTACACTCAGTGCCTGCACATCCTCCTTGGCACAGCTGCACATCCTGACCATTGTGAGCAGACCGACGGCCCACTGCCAATCCCAGGCACAGCTTTCCCCTGGGCCGACAGGGCTTGGAGCACTCCCTCCTTCTATCACACCTTCCCTTGGCTTCCTCCTACCTCTGTGGCTGGCCTTCTCCATCTCCTCCAGGCTCTCCTGCTGCTGCCAAGCCCAGAGTGTGGGCCCCCCTTAGGGCTCACTTCTGGACACTCTCCTCTTCTCCCTTCAGTAACAGTGGCTCAGGGTCCATGGGCTGATTCCATCTCAGGGTCTCCATCCTGGCTCTATTTCCTATCCTAGGCTCACATCTGCCTGCTGGCATCTCTGCTCACTGCTCCACAGGCTTCTCCTGCTCAGCATCCCTGAAGGGACCCTAGCCATCCCCTGAATCTGTATCAGCACCTTCACCCAGCATATCACGCAAACCAAAGCACTGGCGTCATTCCCGACCCTGGGAGTCCTGGCACCAGAGCGCACTACCTTTGACATGCCCGCTTCTCCCCACCGGCTGCCATTCTGGGACAGAGCTGCAACACTGCCTGAACCACTTCTAAAGTCTTCTAAGGGTTCTTCAGGGCATCTTTCTAAGAGGACTGTGTGCTCTTTGCTTCAGGCCCTCTAGCATCTCTCTTTGGCTGCTGGAAAGCAGTCTGGACTTTGCACGTGCTCTGAAAAGTGATGGTACTGACCGTCCATCTCCAGCCTCTCTGACTTTGTGGTTTCCCCCTGACTGGTGCTCCTGGGACTAGGTGGCCCATAATTGACCAGCCCCTCAACTTGCTCTGCTTCCCTAAATGCCCTCATTCTCAGGTTCCTCTGGCCAAAGGCTGGGCTGACCAGGGTACCCCAAGCTCACGTTCAAAGGCTCAGACCAGGCCCAGCTGCTCAACTCCATAAATGGGGATTAGACAGCCCCCTTTGAGGCGGGCGGGTGGGCTGTGAGAAGAGTTGGTTTGGTATAGATTTTATGGCAGGATCATATTTCGTCATCAGACCCCCCCTCTGAAGCCAGCCAAGGGCAGGTCAGGGGCAGGGGACTGGGAACCTGAGCTGCTCCATCAGCCCAGAGCAAGGGTTTCTGGAACAGGAGGGAGCCGTGGCTGGGAATCAGGGGCCCTGATTTCCAGCCTCCTCTCTGCTGCCCACCTGCTGTGTGAACTGGGGCAAGTCCTTCCATTCTCTGGTCTGTGAAACCCGGGCTCTAGACTAAATGGGCTCTTAGGCTGGTTCCATTTTCAGGCCCTCAGGGCCTCTCTCAGTTCTAGCCATAACAAAACAATTATACTTCCTGGAAGACCTCTGAGCTGTCATATGCTCACAAACTCATGAATTAGGGAGGCCATGTGTAATACAGGCTAACAAGTTAAATTTGAATTTCAGATAATTTTCACAATAAATATGTCCTAAATATTGTGTAGACTTACGTATTTATATTAAGAACCATTCCTTGTTCATCTGAAATTCATATTTATTTGAATGTCCTGTATTTTCGTTTGTTACATCCGACACCCCCTACCTTGTATGCACTGAAGTTTACAGAACCACAATAGCTCATGGAGTTTACAAAATGCAGCTAATGGACCTTCTATGCAAAACAAGTCAGGTGTTGACAGGTTAAGTGTCCTTGGGCAGAGATCTGTGATCAAACGCCAGTAGAGATTTTGTGGAAGGGTGTTCCAGGCAAAGGACACAGCATAGTTAGAGGCCTAGAGACAGGTTGGCGTTGGACATGTTCCAAGACAGGCAGTGGGGGACCCATGTGTGGGATGTAGGCTGTAAGTGGCAGGAAATGCAGATGGAAAGATTAGCTGGAGTCAGATCAGGCTGTATCCAATCTGTGTTGCTGCTGCTTTTGGGCAAGGGGCCCCAGAGGAGGGTCTGAGTTGAAGCAGAATCACAACCAAAGACCAGGGTACAGAGAGCAGAATCCAGCTGCCCAAAGTTTAGGAGAAGGAAAACCTGGGGGAGGGACCACCAAGGACCATTCAGGAAATTTGATCTCAGATCTGTTCTGTGCATGGAATAAACAATAAGTAGCAGCCAGTAAATGGTAGCTCAACTTGGGTTGTCATTATTATCAGGTGCTCAGTAAATGCTGTGATTTTGCTGACCACATGCCCCAGACTGTGCATGGGATTAGGGCCACTTCTTACCAGCTAGAAACCCAGACATTATGGAGCAATGACAGCTGACAGATTCCCATACTCTGCTCAGCCTTGCCGCTCTCCCCTCCTCCTCTTTCTACTATCAATGAAAGGTAACCACCAGGGAGAATATTATGGACATAGGGCATTTCAGGGAGTCAGTAAAAACTATCTAAGGCAGAAAGGCCACTTTCTAAGAGCCCCTGCAACATTCACTTGAACAAATATTTCATGTCATTCTCACAACCCTAGAAAATGGATATTAAAGCCCCATTTTAGAGACAGGAATATCAAGGCTCAGAGAGGAAGTCTTTTCCCTAAAGTTCTTAACCAGTAGTAGAAGAGACCAAGTTTAAATATAAGAGCTCTTTTCCTTATACAAGACAGCATCTATGGATCAGAGCAACAAAACCAGACCCAATGCCTTCTTCAGCCCACTGCAACCCTATGCCTATTGGGTCTATCTAACCGCCTAGATAGCAAAGCGCCCACCAACTGGTCAATGAAACTCATCTTACCTCCAGATTACACACATGCCTATTCCCATGGTGTTGTGAAAAAACTGGAGTTTTCAGAAACCTTGGATCCACTCAAATTCCCCAGTTCTTGGCTACATGGTTTCAACTTTCTGAACCAGTGCTTCCTCATCTGGAAAATGAGGGTAACAATGCCTTCCTGCTAGTAATGTTGTGAAGATCCAATGTGATAAGCTACAGGAAAGAGCTTTTATGACCCAAATCACAGACAAACAACATCATCCAACAATTTAAAAGCTTTTTCTAGTTCAAGTTTTCCAGAGTCATGGAGAGGCTTTGGTCTAACAAGTAAGTCTAGTTCATGGCTGATTTGCCAGACAGGAGTGATTGGTGACACTTGGTTAATTCATTCATCAAATAGGCTCCGTACTAAGCATTGGTGAATAAAGATCTTAGTAATTGCCCATGAGCAGGCAGTCAGTGGGGGAGACAATGATTCAGTCATCAGGTATAAACAAGTACAAAAACAGTATAAACTAATGTTATAGTTTTTATCTAGATGTCCCTCCAAAGCCTCATGCACTCATAGGTGAGGCTTTTGGAATGTGATTGGATCGTGGGGGTGTGATAATCATGAGTAGATTAGTCCATTGAGTTTATAGCTAACTATGGTGTTGGGAAATGGAGCTTGATGGAAGGAGGCGAGTCACTAAGGGCATGGCGTAGAAGGGTATATCTACCTCCCTTGCTCTGGCCTTTATTCCCTGGGCTTCTTGTCTACCATTGCTGTGAGCAGGACTCCTTTGTCATGCCCCTGTACCATGCTGTCCTGCCTTGGAGCTAACCCACTATAGACTGAAATCTCTACAAACTATGAGCCACAATAAACCTCTCCTCCTTGAAGTTATCGGTGTCAGATATTTTGTCCCAGCAGCAAGAAAAGTGACCAAGATAACAAGTGAGATGAACTTGAGAATCGGAGAAAGCTACCCACACAGCTTTTCTCCAGATTTGCACAGGGTCTTAAATAATTTTTTATTCTTTTTTTCAACAAATACATGTGGAGCTTTTCTAAAATAATGGGCTGCATCAGTGAACAAAATAAATAATCCCTGCCTTCAAGGAGCTTAGAGGAGGAAACAGAAAATACAGAGTAAGCAAATAAATTACAACTTATTAATGTATTCTATGACATATAAATACAGTATAATATAATGTCAGGTGTTATGAAAAAATAAACCATGGTAAAGGGATGAAGACTGGTAAGGGAGAAGGGGTGTTCTATACAGATTGATCAAGAAAAGACTCTAAGAAACAGACAGCTGAGCACAGACCTGAATAGAGTGATAGCATGATCATTGAATGATCATGAAATACAAATAATATGGATAATGAAAACACAACAAAATTTCTAGGATATAGCTAAAGCTGCACTTGGAGTTTAAATATGTATAATGTTTATATTAAAAATAAAAATGATTTAAAATCAGTGTTCTAAATTGTCATTTTAAGTATGTAAAAAAAGAGGACCAAAGTAAATAGAAGGAAAATACATTGCAAGTAAGAATGGAATTAAATGAAATTGCAAATGAACATGAAAGAAAAAACAATGAACCCAATAACTCATTCTTTGAAGAGATTAGTAAAACTGATGACCTTCTCGCTAGGGTGTTCAAGAATAAATGAGAGAAGAAGATACAAACTGCCAATATCGTAAATAAAAAATAAGATGTCACAATAGACCCTACAGACACTAAAATGATACAAGGGAATATTACTAACAATGTTATGCTAATTAATTCAACAACTTATATAAAATAAACAAGTTATTCGAAGGATGCAAATTGCCAATACTGATACAAGAAGTAATAGAAAATCCAAATGGCCCTATATCTTCAAATAAATTGCATTAATAAATTCTTAGAATTTCACTGAATCTAGGATCAGATGTTTTTCAATGATTTGTGCTTTCATATATTTAATAAATAAGTAATATAAAACTTACATACACTATTTCAGAAAATATAGGAGAAAGGAACACTTCACAATTCACTGATATAATTCTGATCCTGAAACCAGACAAGAGCATTATAAGGAAAGAAAATAACACACATTGATGTCCTTCATAAACCAGGTATAGTGCTGCATACCTATAATCCCAACTACTTGGGAGGCTGAGGCAGAAGTATTGCCAATTCAAGGTCAGCCTGGGCAACTTACCGAGATCTTGTCTCAAAAGAAAAGGACCAGAGATGTAACTCAGTGGCAGAGTATTTGCCTTGTATACCCAAGGCCCTGGGTTCTGTCCCTAGGATTAAAAAGAAAGCAATAAAATGAATTCAGCAATATATAAATGTGTATATAAAATACGTATATATATATGTATCGTGTACATGTAATTGTGCATATGTATATGAAATAGACATAAATTGTAGATGAATGGATAGATAATAACTAAGTGGGGTTTACCTTTGAAATGCAAGTTTGGCTTTTCAATTCTCCAAATTAACACAATAAAGGAGAAAATCAACTAATCACCTCAGGTAGCCAAGGGAGCCAAGACCATGTTAGGCTGAGGCCTCACTTCACCCAGTCATTAACCCCAGGCCCTCAGTAGCCCACACTGTGGCCTCTGCCTCGGAACTCATGGGCATCTGCTCTGCCCTTATTCTGTGCAACTGACAGGTGACCCTCACAGACAATAAGAGCAATGCCCTCATTAAAGAAGCTGGTGTAAATGTTCAACCTTTTTGGCCTGGCTAGTTTGTTAACACTGGAAGCCTTATCTGCAACATAGCAGCTGGTGAACCCCCAGCAGGAGGTCCTGCCCCTTCCACTGCTGCTGGCCCAGCTGAGGAAAAGAAAGTGGGAACAAAGAAGAATCTGAGAAAGATGACATGGCCTTTGGTCTTTTTTAACTAAAGCTCTTTTTTTGTAACATGTTTAGTAAGAACTGAAGTGATAAAATTCATTTGATGAAATTAAACACTCAGCAATCTAGGAATAGAACATTCTCAATCTGAAATAAATGCATTTGTGGAACACATACAACTAGCATCATTCTTAATAGTTGTCACGTAGAAAGGCCGAAAACCAAGACCAGACCAGGCCGCCACAACCCTTTATTATGGGAACAGATCTGCCAGCCTGTCTCTGAACAAAAGAGAGACAAAGGCAGTATGGCCCGGGGCAGGGAGTGTCTTTTATAGATACTGGGGTGGGGTTTGTAGGAGCTGAGGTGGGGTTGAGTGAGGTTGTGACTAGGGAATGGAGGAGCCGGTGACATCACTAGTTGGTAGAAGATGAGCAAGTATTAGGTTACTCTCTAGGCAGGAACAGGGGCATGCTGGGAAGAAAGGTTTCTTCTTTGGTGGAAGAAACCATCTTGGTGTGATGTCACACAGGGGAGGGGGCAAGGCACAATAGGAAGAGGGCAGCTACTATACATAGTAGCCACTGAGGTAGTGGGAGACCTATCATTCCAGGCTTTTGTTTTATGATAGTTGGGTGAAGGTCTCTTTTTCTGGAGCTGCTTCCTGATGACAAGGGGCGAAGATTGGGGCTAGACCTGGATCTGATGAGAGCCATGGTAAGTGAAGGCCTCTTCCTTTTGTCGAAGTGACCGGTACCCTGCCATGAGGAGCTCCGTGACTGTCTGATTGGTGAATGCCCTCATGTGTTCCTGCAAGAAATTTTGAAAACAGCGAAACAGACAGGGTCTGAGGAGTAAGATAAGGCAGATGGTGACTAGTGGTCCCATCAGAGGAAGGAGCCAGGGCAGCCAATTATGTAGGGAAAAGAGGTTTTCATTTACCCAATGGTTTATGCGTTGATCAATGTTTGAGGTCCTTTCAGTGAGCTTTTTTGCTGCATCTCACACTATACCCGATTGATTTGTATAAAAACAACATTCCTCTCCTAGGAAAAGACATATACCACCCTTCTCTGCTGTGAGGACATCTAGCCCCCTCCTATTTTGGAGAGTGACAGCTGCTAAGGAATCTATTTGGTTTTGTAAAGTTGTGATTGATCTAGCTATTTCTTTTAGGCTATCACTTAACTCTTTAGAGAGAGTTTGGAATTGAGTTAGTGAGGTAGCTAGCCCCCCTACCCCGCCCCTAAAGTGGCAGTGATGCCTAGTCCTACAAGTAAGGGTATTAGTTGGATGGCTCCTCTATGTCTGACCTGCGTTTTTGTTGGCACTGATAAAGTTTGATTGTTTGGGGCTATATCAATGTTAGGGCTGAGGTAAACTAGCATGCAAGACCCTATCCAGGTAGTCAGCAGGGACAGGTAGGCTGAAGTTCCACAAAGGAAGAAGACGCCTTGACTGGGTAAACAGAATTGGCTGTGGATGTCGAAAAGATGTGTGAGTTTGTTATTTTTCTTTTCCCATATTCCTAGCATTCTTGCCAATGCAGCCCCCATTAAGGGTTGAAAAGGTCCTTGGCATGAGGTTTGTTGTGTATTGCTGGTCCTATTTTCCCATTGGAGGAAGAATCGCCTGGTATTGACCAGAAGCCATTCTGGAGAATGGTTAAATGTTGGAATAAGGAGGCATTCTGAGACTGAGGAGGCTGTGTTGCAAGGGGTCCAGGGATGTATAGTCATGCAAGGCATATGGTGACCATTCCAAAACCCCGAATTTTTATTGAGAAGACCCTGTGTCATAAGTTTTGGAACACCAGTGAAGTGGACAGGCTGAATAAAGGGAGAATCTTGAGTGACCCTGTAGTTAGCATGACCTGATGAGGCGTGTAATTGCACCTTTGAGAGGGCAGATGTCCCAACATGGAGCCCATAGACAAGTTATGCTGAAAGCAAAGTGGGGCTCAAAAGCTCAAGATAATGTTATCAGGTATAGGTCTGAGTATAGGCTTTTCCTTACTCTCATGTAGAGACAGGTTAGCCATGTAAGATTGAAGGAGTTGGGCTGCATGACCTGTTTGTGTTTTTTTGTCATGTCAGTGATGTGAAAGTCAGTGAGGGACTGTTTATTAAATAACTGTAGTGGGCCTCCCATCTTATATTGAGGATGGCAAGTGAGATTGATTGTAGCCCAGACTTTTGGAGGTACTGGGATGGTCATATAAGAAGCAATGGATAGGGACATACAGAGCCAACAGTTACTGGCAAGTCATGGGTTGAATTGATTTAATAGGGAGCGAGTTAGCTGGAGCATGTTATCTAGATAGTGTGGAAGTGAGGAGTGAGTTAATTGGAGGTCATTGTGTATGTGTATAGGGTTGACAGGTAAGGGTGAGGCCATAGAAACTGCATGTAGGGGAAGGAGGAGGATGGTTAATGAGGCATTCGGGAGAATTGTGATGTGGACCCTGTAGTGCATGATGGAATGGCAAGGAGTCTTGTCTAAGGGAAGAAGAGAAAAGTGAAGAAACATTTTTGTGTATTAGTGAAGGCAAATAAGAATACTGAGAAGGGTGATAATTAGGCAATAGGTTGCTGTGAGAACACACTTTTGTGAGAAGGGCCAGTCAGTTGGGCTCGTGGCAAAGAGTCACTAGAATTAAAAGGTAGAGGGAACTTTTTGGGGGTGAAATCGGTTAGGGAGCCCTGATAATAGCTGCCAGTCACCCTTGATAAATTATTGTAGACAACCAATAATACTAATGAGGGTAATGATGAGGTAATATATTGCCACCAGAATACATTTGTCTATAGTTTTCCAATCTCTCGGGGTAGTGGCAGTGAGCCCAATCCCAAAGAGAAGGCCAAAAAGAATTAATAAGAGAAGGCTGAGGCTATCTGTAGGTGATCCTGTGTGTATGGAATCGCAATATCCCTTGGGGCCCTTAACAAAGGGAAATGTCTTGAGGCAAATGAGGGGGTGTGTACAAACAGCAAATGAGGAGAAAAGAAAAGAGCTCTATCTCAAAACATGAAAAATCAGCTAGTGCTCCCTGCAACCAGAGGTCTGTTACCCACTGGAGGATTGTCTCAGGGATGTTGTCCTGTGGGCAGGACCAAGCAACATTTTCCAGAGCACACTCGAGGAAGACCTGAAACTACTGCTGTAAGAGGATGTACATCCACATTACCTAGGAAGGTCAATTGGATTTTGAGCTGATAAGGTTAGAAATGTCAATGAGAGAGAGAGAGACATTAACTTTCCTCGGGAATCTGTGAGAGAGTATGGAATAATCTGAGTTTAGTAGGTCCTGTGAGAATGGAGGAGTATCTGGCATTGTTAGACTGCTGTTCAGGCTGTTTCATCTGGAAATCTGGAGGAGCTTTTCTTATCCTGGAAAGATGGAACCAGGGGACACTTTCCTGGAGTTTTACTGAGGTAGGAGTTATTAATGAAACAGTGAAAGGTCCCTCCCAATGTGGTTGGAGGGGTCTTGGGGACAGGGTCTTGAGATATACCTGGTCACCTGAAGAAAGAGGAGGATGTAGAATGCCTGATGAGTCCAGAAAGGGGAGAGTTTGATTAGCCAAGGTTTGAAGGAGATGGCAAGCATAATTAAGTGTTGAGATATAATCAGCAAGTGCTGGTGATGGGTCTGGTAAGTTAGAAAACAGGAGAGGTCATCTACACATCAACTCAAAGGGAGTTAAATTTAATGGTTTGGGGGATGTCGAGCGAAGCCGCATGAGAGCTAAAGGGAGGAGGGTAATCCAATTTTGTTTGAGCTCTATTGAGAGTTTAGTTGAGTTTTAATTAACTCATTGGCTTGAGAAACCTTGCCTGATGATTGAGGTCGATAGGGAATGTGGAATTTCCACTGTATGTTGAGTGTCTCTGTTACCTGTCAGGTGATCTGAGAGACGAAGGCAGGTCCATTGTCTGATTGAATGGAACACAGGAGGCCAAATCAAGGAATGATTTTTGTCAGGAGCACATGAACTACAACAGCTGCTCCTTCCACCCTGGAGGGAAAGGCCTCTATCCACCCCATGAAAGTATCTACCAAGGTCAGGAGATAATTAACCTTTTTTTATAGGTGGCATATGTGTGAAATCAATTTGCCAATCTTCCCCTGGTAGTTGTGCCCTGGACTGGTGAGTTTTTGCATATGTTTGAAAGCCACCTTGGGGACTGGTGGTTGAGCAAATGGGACAGGCCTGTGTTATTGTCTGTGTGTGTGTTGTTAAGGACGGGTGGTATAGAAAAGGCCTGAGAAGGTGCAAGAGGGGTTGGGTTCCTATGTGGAATGAGTTAGGTATGTCAGTGAGGAGAGGTATTATTTGGTCATCGGGTACGACATGGCATCCGCAATATAGAAGCCAATCATTCCTTAATGTAGCACTCTTTTCTATGTATTTGGCCTTTTCCTGAGAAGGATAGTTAGGTTTTAAGGGTGGAATGATTAACATCTAATTTTGGCTTTGGGGAACGCATTGTTGTGCCATGTTGCAGGCAGTTTGATCTGCTCTATTGTTTCCCTGAGCTATAGGAAAGGAAGAGGATTGATATCCTTTACAATGAATGACCCCCACTTTTATTGGGAGGGTGGCTGCTTGGAGAAGGGCATGTGTCAGACATCTGTTGACAATGGGTGCCCCTTTTGTGGTCATAAAGCTTCTTTCTCTCCATGTGGAATCATGAGAGTGTAGGATGTGGTATGCTTATTTGGAATCAGTATAAATATTGCCTCACCTGTTGTGAGCTAAGGTAAGAGCATGGGTGAGAGCAATTAATTCTGCTTGTTGAGAGGTAGTATTGTGTGGGAGTGTGTTAGCCTCAAGGGTCTGTGTGAAAGAAGCTATCACATATCCTGCCCCCTTCTGGCCAGGCACATGGGTGGGAATTGAGCTGCCATCAATGAACCATGTGAATTCTGGATCTGAGATGGCCTCTGAGGAGACATTAGGGAGGGAGGGAAGAAGGTTTTCGATTGTTTCTGTGCATGAGTGGGAGAGTGTCTGAATGGCCTCAGGAAGAAGAGTGGCTGGGTTAAGGGAGGGGCAGGACTGAAGAGAGAAAGATGGGTTTTCTATAAAAGTGGTATGGAAGAGCTGTAGCCTAGAGGGGTCAGGTGTGAGAGGCTATAATGAGTAAGTCCTGTAAGCGATGGGGTGACTTTACTGTCATTGGTTGGCCAAAGGTAAGTTTGGAACTTTCTTGGGCTAAGAGAGAAGTGGCCACCAGAGCATGTAAACATGTAGGCCAGCCTCAGACAATGAGGCTGTTTAGACAGGCGGGTGCCTGGAACAAAATGTGATCCTATGTTTTGTCCCAGGACTTCTAAAGCCAATCCTGTTCATTTGGTGACATACAGAAAGAATGGTTTTTGGAGATCTGGATGAACCAGTGCTGGGGCAAAGAGGATAGCAGCCTGAGCTTGAGAAATGGTCCCTTGATAGAAGTGTTATGTATAGGTTCATTTGGGTCTCCCTTGGAAGCATCATACAGGGGTTTAGCAAGTAGACTGAAATTTGCTATCCATAAGCAGAGAAAGCCTGCAAGCCCCAGGAAAGACAGGATCTCGACTTTGGAGGAAGGGATCAGAAGGTCCTGAATAAGTTGCTTACAGTCCAAGGTGGTTGCTTGTTGTTGATATGAGATCTTAACCCCAAGGTATTATACTGTGAGTTGAGAGAGTTGGGCCTTGTCCCTGGAGACTCAGTATCCCCTTTCATATAAGAAATTAAGTAATGAGGCTGTGTGTTGTTGGGAGAGTGTAAAGGTGGGGCTTCACAAAAGTAAATCATCTACATATTGGAGTAGCTTAGAGGGAGACAGGTTTAATTTTAAGAGGTCAGCAGCCAAGGCCTGTCCAAAGAGGTATGGACTATCCCGGAAACCCTGTGGAAGAACTGTCCAAGTAAGTTGTTGAGAATGTTCCGTATCAGGGTCAGTCCATGTGAAAGCAAAAAGATTTTGTGAGTTGGGGTACAGGGGGATGGTGAAAAAGGCATCTTTGAGGTCTAGAACCATGAAATAATGCAAAGAGGAGGGAATATGGGACAATAAAGCATAGGGGTTGGGAACAACAGGGTGTAAGGGAAGCACAGCAGAATTGATTGCCCTCAGGTCTTGTGCCAATCAGTAGGAACCATTTGTTTTTAAAACTGGAAGGATAGGAGTGTTGTAGGGGGGGTGAGTTGGTCTGAGAAGTCCCTTGTCAAGTAGACTGGTAATTACAGACTTTAATCCTTTTAAGTGTTTTAAGGCTAAAGGGTATTGGGGAACATTTGGAAATTGAGTGATATTTTTGAGAGAGATCTGAATGGGAGGATGATGTTTAGCCACAGGAGGGGTGGAGGTGTCCCAGACAGAGGGGTTAATATAAAGCTCCCTAGGAGAGGGTGAAGTTAGATTGGGGGTTGAGTCAGTCAGGGGGGCAGCCAGGAGCAGCAGAACGCTGGTAGGATCTGAATTGGCTGAGTGAAGGGTTAGTGAAGCCCTGAATTAAGTTAAAATATCTCTCCCTAAGTTGGGGGTAGGGAGGCCAGGCCTGGCCGAAGGCCTCGGGACTCGGCTGTGGAGCACTGCCTGAGTGTTAGCATGCTCCATGGGCAGCATCCAGGGCCGCAATGACAGACTACAGAGAGGAGCAGCAAAACAAGCTGGGGGCTCCAGAGTCTATCTACCCCAACTCCTTCACAGTATTATCAGAAAATCCACCCAGCTTCACCATCACTGTGACATCTGAGGCTGGAGAAAATGATGAAACTGTCCAGACTACTCTCAAGTTTACATACAGTGAAAAATACCTAGATGAAGCTCCTCTTTATGAAATATTTTCCCAGGAAAACCTAGAAGATAATGATGTTATAGACATTTTAAAATTATTAGCATTACAGGCTGAGGAAAATCTTGGTGTGGTCATGATCTTTACTCTAGTGACAGCAGTGCAAGAAAAATTAAATGAAATAGTAGCTCAGATAAAAACGAGAAGAGAGGAAGAAAAGAAACTAAAAGAGAAAGAAGCAGAAGAAGCTGAGAAGCAATTATTCCATGGCACTCCTGTTACAATTGAGAATTTCTTATGTTGGAAAGCCAAGTTTGATACAGAACTCTTGGAAATTAAAAGAAAACAGATAAAAAGAAGAAGAGCAAGCAGAAAAAAATAAATTAAGTGGCAAACAGCTGTTTGAAACCGATCATAATCTTTACACATCTGATATCCAGTTCTTGGAGGATGCTGGAAATAATGTGGAAGTAGATGAGTCTTTGTTCCAGGAACTGGATGACTTGGAGCTGGAGGATGTTGAGGACGACCCAGACTGCAACCCTGCTGGCCCAGGGAGTGACTCAGAAGACTGATGCACCATCTCTGGAGAGCTCCACAGCCACAGCATCTGTGGCTGTGCTGAGAGGCTTTTCATTTTCCTTTCTTTTTTTTCTAAGAAAAAATAACTCTCAGGAGAATATTCTTCTGATAACTTTCACCATTGAACTTAATAAACTGACCATAAAACTTCAAAAAAAAAAAAAAAAAGATGGATGTAGGGCAGCTAGGAATAACCAAGAAACTATGTGAAAATGTACTGCCTAGCAGAGAACAAGCTAGGGTTGGTGTACTTGGTGAGCTTGAGGGTATTCTCTGAACTCCCACGATAGTTACCAAGGAGGGATGGGTAGGCCCTGAGTACTATGGTAAGGCTGAGTAGGTAGCCCCCGTATCAAGTAAAAATGAAATAGGCCTACATGAGATGCTGACAGCTACCCTGGGCTCATTGAGTGATGGCCATGGGGGCTGCAGAGGACCCTGGGCAGTGTCAAGCCTCTGTCGCCAGGCCAATGAGCTCTGAAAGAGATGTCTCTGCACCTGCTGACTGGGTTTGAGGAGGGGAAGGCTTCTTACCTCTTTGGCAAAGAGGACAGTCAACCCTCCAGTGACCCGTCTGCTAGCAGTCAGGACAAGGGCCAGGTGGTGGCTTGGGATTGGGGCATTCTTTAGCCCGGTGTCCAGTCTGATTACACTTCAAGCAGGCCCCAGGAGGCCCATCACGAGTAAATGTCCTTTTGCAGGATGGTGGTTTACCCTGTAGGGCTGCTACCAACATATGGTAATTCACCTTTTGTTGTTTTGCTTGTTCCTCATGATGATTGAACACCTTAAAAGCGACATAGAGGAGCTTGGTTTGTGTGGCCTAGGGGCCCTCCTCGACCCTTTTTAGTTTTTTCCTGATGTCAGGGGCAGACTGTGAAATAAAATGGGTGTTAACAATCATGCCTGCCTGAGATGTGGGATCAATTTTGGTATATTTTTGAAGAGCATCAGCCAACCTAGAAAGAAACTGTGCTGGATTTTCTTGGGGGTCCCTGAGTTATTTCCCTAATTTTATCAAAATTAACTGTCTTTTGTGAAATTCTCTTTAAGCCTTCTCAGAGACAAACAATCATATAATCTTGGAGATCTCTGCCTGGGTCTCCATCCTGTTAAGTCCAGTCAGGTTTAGTATCTGGTACAGCTGGGTACCCACTAGTTTAGCTGGATCTGTGGCATGAAAATCATCACTGCTGCCTGGGCTGCCCTCCAGACCCTCTGGCATTCCTCTGGGGAGAGAGTAGTTGAAAGAATTGTATAAATATCTCACCAGGTCATATCATAAGACTGAGTAAGGTAGCAAAACTCTTTGATATAAACATCAGGATCAGAGAAAAAGGAGCCTAGGCATTTTTCAATTTGAGAAAGTTCAGAGAAAGAGAAGGGAACATGTACTCTAACAATGCCCTTGGTCCCAGCAACTTCTCAGAGGGACATCTGTGTGGCCAGGGCCAATGGTAGAAGGGTGGGAGACCGAGAACAGTTATGGGGTGGGGAGATGTGAGATGGTGGGGATGAGGGAGGAAGACATAAAAGAGGCTCATAAGATGGCAGAGAAGGAGGGTCACAAGATGGCGGAAGAGAAGGGCCACGTGGTGAGGTGGAAGGAGACAAAGGAGGGGTACAAGATGGTGGACACAAGGACCACAAGATGACAGGGATGAGGAAGCACAGGATGAGGCAGAAGAAGGGTTTAGAGGGTTATAAGGTGGGGAGGTGTGAGTGGTGAGTGATCAGCTGGATCAAACATGTTGGAGTCAGAAAGAGTGGAATCAGGAAGGGTGGATGGTGAAGCTCGGGCTATGAGTACTTGAGAAGGAGAACATGGAATGGAGTCCAGCCCTTACAGAGAATGAAGCATTAGTCCATGAACAACATAGATGAAGCTCAAAAAGATTCTGAGCAAAGAAAACCAGACACAAAACAGTTTGACTGCACATATGTAAAGTTCAAGAACAGGCAAATACTAATGTCTAGTGTTAGAAGTCATAACAATGGCCATGAAGGATGAAATTGATTGAGAAGGGTCATGAGGGAGCTTTCTGCACTGATAGAAATGTTCTGGCTTGATTAGGGTGGTAGTTGTAGTTATACACCAGTGTATGCATTTCTTAAACCTCACTAAACCACATTTAAAATCTACACATTTCACTGTACATAAAACATACCTTAGCCAGAAAAGTCATTTCCAATGTGGTGAGGAAAGGCTGCAATGAGGAGGCAGCATTTGCATTGAGCCATCAAGACAGGGTAGGATCTGGTCAGGAGTGTTGTGAGAGTCAGAGATATCAGGACAGAACTTAGAGAACTGTTAACTAGGGCCAGGGGTTTAGCTCAGTGGTTCCGCACCCTGCCTCACAACCACAAGGTCTCGAGTTCAATCCCTGGTACCAAAAAAAAAAATCTGTGAGAACTGCTAACTATAAGAGATTGCTCAGCTGAATTGCTATTACCTTCTCAAAGCCATGGGGGAAAAAGGCCAGAACAAGCATTTGGGGAGGGAGTTGGGAGTGACTGTATGAGGCTCCAAGTTGGAGAGAGACTGGTGCAGGCTGAGTCCTAGAGATTCAGGTATGTGTACCCCTCAGGGCATGTAGCAATGTGCCAGGGTCAGACTTGGCACCTGACCACTGCTGGGCACATAAAAAAAATACTGGATAAATGTTTTTCAAATAAACTAAATATAAATAAAGCAGTGGCTAACAGGTCTGAGCCTAAGTCATGGCTTGGAGCCCCAGAAAGGACCCAGGGCTGCTCTGGCTCACCCTGCAGAGAAGCTGAATATAATCGTGGAGTGCTGAACTTGGACACATTCTATCACGCAGCTGAAGCCGCCCTAGGGGGGCCATATAACTTTATTGTAAGCTCATGCAATAACACAGGCAAATGGAACAACAATGTAAAGTTGGCTTTAATTAAAATGAAGGGTGTTTGCCTCTCCCTCCTTCTCCTCCTAAGCCAGGGCAGCCTGCTGAGCTGTGCAGAGCAATCAGTGGAATGTTTCCAAAGCAGGAGGCAGCCCTTCCTCAACCCCCTGATGAAGTTCATCAACATGCAAGTGGCTCCTCCTACTCCCCACCCTCCACTGCACTCTAGACTTATATGATCCACATGGCAGAATGGCGTGAAGAAGGAAAAGAGGAGTGGGGATGCCCTTCTAAGAGGCACTAGGAAAGGAGGGCAGATGTTGCCAGTCAGAGTGGAAAAAGTAAAGGGTTCCAGGCCCAGAGCACTGGTCCACATAGCCATGCCACACATGCTCCCTTCAACACTGTGTGACAGAACTTGTGTGACACAGGGGCCATGCCGCCTGGGGCCTGGTAGGGCATGTTGAGGAGTTTGGGTTTTATCTTAAGAACCATAAGAAGGGGTAGAATCAGCTCTATACATATTTTCTTAAAGATCACTTGGGCTATTCTGGAGAAAACACTAGTGGAGACCTGATAGAAACTGCTGAAGTAGTTCAAAGGAGCAGCAATGGCAGCCTGGATGGGTCGTGGCAGGGAAGAAGGACAGATGTGGTGTGTTCCAGGTAGATTTCAAACTTGCTGACTCAGTCAAGTGGTATAGTGCAAACTATGTGATGTAACCTCCTCCTTCTGTGGTTTCCTCATCTGTAAAATGGCGCTGTAACAGGAGCTTCCCTGTTGCTGTTAGAAGTATGGAAGTGAGTGACACACTAGGAAGTGTGTAAATTGGTGGGAGGCAGAAATCAAGTGGAAGGATGGGAGTCCCAGTATAGATACATTCAGTGGGAGAGATTTATGGCTCCTCTGGATGAAGACATCAGTAGACTGTTGGGCATCAGGAGAGCAAGCTAGAGGAAGTCGGGGACAACTGATGTGCAGATGATATCCAACATCACGGGGAAAGGAGATGTTCTAGGGAGAGGGTGCAGAGTGAGACACCGCTGCCCAGCTGAGCCATGAGGCCTCACTTGGCTTTGTGTGTCAAGCTAGGACACTAGGGCTTGCTCCAGAGAGCAGGAGGGTTTGGCAGTGCCCCCTGGAGATACCAAGCAATTCATGCTGACTTACACCAACAGTCTCAGCTGGTAGCCTTTCCTTGATTCTCCCAGGAGCCAGGCCTGAGTCAGCTCCTCTGAGTCCCAAACCTGTCTGAGCCCTCAGGCCCAGGCTTAGGCCGTTAAGCCCCAGCTTGTGCTGACAAATCCCTTCTAATGGGGAGATCAACCTTTCAGTGCTGCCATGCTGCTCGAGAGACATCCCAGGGCAGTGGACAGCAGGTCGGATCCAGGCCTAGAAAGGCCATGGGAAAGTGGGGATTCCAGCACTGTGGGCTCTCATGGGCCAGTCTGGCTTGTCACCACTTATGCCAGCAGCTACAGGGACTCCCAGTTCCCTTGCTTAGCAAAGCCACACATCGGAGCCTCCTGGGAAGATACAGAGAGCAGATAAGGAGAGAATCTGGTCCCTTTGTGGCTGAGCTGACCAGAAGCTCATCAAAAGAAGCTCCACAGCTCTTGGGAAGAGCCAATGACTTTCTTTCCCACCTCAGTGTCTTTGAACTTGTACTTCTTTTTTCCTCCACATACCAGTAAGTGTTGCTCTAGGGTCTTCTTCAAGTCTTTATTCAAAAGTCATCTTCTCAGGGAGGCAGACTCTACTACTCCTCTTAAGATTGCAAATAGCCCCTTGACATTCACTCTCCTCCCTCCCAGTTTAACTTTTCCCCATAATACAGAGTTGGGTTTAGATCTAGAATGTCCCCTGAAAGCCACACACGTTCAGAGGTGGGGCTTTTGGAAGGTGATTGGATCTTGGGGTGATACAATCATCAGTCAATTAATCCACTGAAGAGTTAGAACTGATTGTACTTTTAGGAGATGGGGACTGCTAGGAAGAGGTGGGTCACTGGGTGTGACCTGGAAGGGCATATCTCCTCCCCCAGCTGCTCCCTTCTTTCTCTGCTTCCTGGCTGCCAAGGGATGAGTAGCTTCCTCCACCCAGGCCCTTTCACCATGCTGTTTCTGCCTTGGAGCCGGACACCATGGACTGAAACTGTGAACTAAAATAAACCTCTCCTCCTTTAAATTGTGGATGTCAGGTTTCTTGTCCCAGTGACAAGTGACTAAGACATATACCCACCATCTGTCATACTATCTTTTGCTTTTCATTTGTAATTGTTTGTCCCCTCCAACCTCGACTAAAGAGGTGTTTCATGAGGACAAAGATTTTGCCCCTGTCATTCACTAGAGAATCCCCAGCACCCAGAACAGAGCCTGGCACACAGTAGACAGTCAATAAATATTTGTTGATTGATTGAATTCTTGATTAATTGATTGGCTGATAAAAAGGTTGCCTGGTGTTTTAAACAAGTTACTGAACCCAGAATCAGAGCTTGCATTCTAATTCTTCCTATGTCCTTTGCCCTAACAGGCCTTCTCTCAAAACCTTAGTCTCCACATCCATCAAATGGGGATTAAGACACACGCCTAGCTTGGAATCCCATAGCAAAACACAGCAAGTAGAAACAGAGAGAAAAGGCAGTAAGATCCAGGTCTGGGAACTGTGGGATCAGAGTGTGGGGATGGGACTTCACAGGTGGTTAGCCTTGTCATTGTTCTGCAGGCTAAATCTACAAAGGATCAGCTGGGAGTTCCCAGAGGGGACCACCTGAGTCATTCACTGGGGAGATTCTTTCCCAAGCCCTCTCTGACCCCAGGGTGCTAAGCAGGCCTGAGTCATCCTCCAAAAGGAGCCCCCTTCTCTTCCTGGATGACTTCCTAAGGAACCAGGAGAGCCAAGAGGCCATATCCAAATGGCCCCAAGCACCTTGGGGAAGAGGGGAGCTTCAGATGGTGACCCAGCATTCTGAATACAGGACAGAGCTGACATTTACCTGTGCTAAAGTGACCCCCTGCTCCACACTTCCCCATCCCCACCCTTTTGCCTAGCAAACACCTCCTGATCTTTAAAACCACCTCCAGTATTACCTCCTCTGGGAAGCCATCCTTGATGGCTCCTCCTGCCTCAGTACATCCCAGGTAGAACCAACCACTTCCTCATTTGAGCACCCTGAGCTTTGTGCAGTCTTTCATTCCTTGAAAGAAAATAACATTTATGGAGTGTCTACTTTGCAGGAGGCACTCCCCAAGCATGGGGGGAAAAGCAGTGAAGGGGTCATATACTGTAAATGCAATGGTGTGCCCTTACGGAGCTCACAGACACTACCAGGATGCTCCTCTGGCATCGTCCAAGTCTGTTTCTCAAGCTGCACGGAGCTGGTCAAGACCAAAAGCTCTGTCTGCTACTCCTCTGTACCCACTGTGCCCAGAGCTATTATGTAACTGGAATAGAATATTAAGAGGCTTTCTTACTGTACCCCCCATTACCTCCCAACTCCCTGGTCATTCACACTCTCCCCTGAGACTTCTGGATATGCCTTTCCCACAACTAAAACACTAATGCCTGGTGAATGCCACAGCTGGCCATCTGATGGTCTGATTGGTCAGTGTCATGTCTTATCCTGTGACATATCCTTAATGTTGTTCATTCCTGCACCTAGAACCACATCTAACACATAGCTCTTGGCTGCTGTTTGTTGAGGGGAAAAAAGGAAGATAAGAAGGAAGGAAAAGAAGGGAAGAAAAGAAAAAATTTCTAGCATTTATCTACTTATGCCTACTTAGATTTGCCACTTACCCTTTCTGAACTCAAGTATTTTGAGTTACTCATTCTCATTACTCCAGAGTGGTCAATGAATGTATAACTCAGCTTAACCTGGGATCCCATCAGACATGCAGAATCCCAGGCCAAGCCAGACCTACTGAATCAGGATCTACAGTTTGACAAGATCCCAAGTGCTGTGCATGCACTTGGACATTTGAGAAGTACAGTTCTCGGCTCTGATGAAGATGTCAGACCTGCTAACCTCCCAGGAGAGTGAAGGGCATCCGGTGGGATGACTAATGTGAAACCGTTTTGAATACTGGAACATGCTGGGCAGATGAGCTAGACTGCTATGATTATTCTTACTATTAGTAATAGCCCTTGCAGGAAAACCACTTTATAGTTCTGTTTTTAAAACCTCATTAAATCCTTTTCAAATGTGCTATTAAAAGTTATGTTCTAGTCCACCGAGTTTTGTAAACCCCAAGCCTTTTACACAGATTGGAGCCTGGGCTTGGGGATAGGAGCATGGGTCCTGCTTATGATGGTCGCCATGGGCCTGATTGAATGCAAATTCATATCCCACAACACCCTGCCAACTGATTGATCCTGGAAAAGAAGATGTTGGGAACCCAGTTCCTCAGAGAAAGGAAAAACTAAGTAGAGGCAGAGGATGGAAAAAGACAAGCCTGGGGTTTCACGCTGGTTGGCGGGCTTATACTGCATGCCTGTGATCTTCTGCCTTTCAGCCTCTGCCAAGCCATGTGGAAGGAAAAGAGGGAGCAGAAGAGAAGGAAGCAGACGCTGGTGGGATTACCTCAGCCACAGGCTGGGCAGTGGGCCGCCACTGAGA
The DNA here is from genome assembly GCF_053883595.1 of Heterocephalus glaber. Classification (NCBI taxonomy): domain Eukaryota; kingdom Metazoa; phylum Chordata; class Mammalia; order Rodentia; family Bathyergidae; genus Heterocephalus; species Heterocephalus glaber. Next base: position 5,275,746 of record NW_028258301.1, read on the forward strand.
GCCCTTCAGGGGAGCAGCCACAGATGCAGCTGCAAGTCGCTGTTAGGGCTTTTGATGCTAGACTGGCCTGGAGCCCACAGCCAGGCCACCAGCCCCATCAGCTTTTGGCCCTGAGATAAAGGCTAGGAGAGGGTTAGGAAGATGCATCTTGGACTCAAGTTACAGGAGAAGGCAAGAGAAAGTGAGCACCATGCTTAAATAAGGTAGAAACTGATCATTGCTCAAGACTGCTGAGAAAGCCATAAATACCAAGTGCCCAAGGTATCTGGGCTGCTCTCTGCTCCTAGTCAGGTCTACATGCTCACCCAGGCTGACCACCCCAGGGTTGGCAACTCCAACAAGAGAGAGCAAATGAAACCCCAAGGCTGTGGGTTCTCCTACTGGGTTCGCCTGTGGCTCAGCCATAAACTCGGAATCTAGTATCATGGTCTCCTCCCCTTCTCCCTTGTCCTTTCCAGGTACAAATCTCTGAGTCCTCTGCATGCCTCACACTGCCCTCTACCAGCCTGACCCCTCAGCCCTTCCAAATTGCAACACTGATTCTGATCCAGGATCTATCCTCATTTATATCACTTAACGCTCATTCTCCAAGTCAATCAGTCAGGAGCTGCCATGTTCACTGAGCCAGGCCCCTGTGGTAGGCTCCAGACAAAAAGAGTTAGACCTGAAAGACCCCACAGTCTGAGGGGAGACAGCTGAGGGCAACAAGCAAGGATAGGTTCCATCCCCATAGGGAGTGCAGGGGTCCCAGGGAACACAGCCAAAGGGGTGGCGGGGAAGAGAGCCTTCCAGAGAAGGCCTGAAGGACCAGCAGCTGAATCCAGCTAAAGAAGCAGCCAAAGAGCACTTAGGCTGGAAGTGACACAGCCTCACTGGAACCAGAGCTGTGCAGTTAACATGGTGAGATGCCACTCTGCACCCATCAGACTCTCCATGTAAAATCTGGTGAAGACTGAGGTATGTGTGCAGCCTGGTGCCTTGCTGGGGTACAGGACTAAGAGCAATTAAACCCAGGCCTGATCAAGAGCCCTCTAAGCAATCTTCCACATGATTATTCATAAGACAGAGACCTATGCCTTGATCCATGAAGGGAAGGTTCAAGAATGTTCATTAGTGCACTGATCAGGGAAGAAAAATATAGTGTGTATGTATGGTGCATGTGCAGTTAGAGGCCATGAACTAGACCCTAGAGGGACATGCATGATATGGATGGATCCTAAAAACATGTGGTAGTGAGAAAAAATCAGAAACAGAAGGTGCTAAAGCAAAATGCCAGTTATGTAAATTAAAAACATACATAAAGAAAACAACACTCTATATTTTTCAAAGAAACGTGTATTTTCAAGGTCATGCTCTAAACACATTAGACTGAGGACCTATAAGGAAGAGGGGAATGAAGGGATAGGAAAATCAGGAAACTCGACAAACCAAGAGCAAGGCCCAGCAAGAAAAATGAGGACAATGGCCATAAGGGGGACAGCAATTTAATAAACTTGCTGCAACTGCACAAGATTTTAAAAAGAAAAGAAAATCAGGAAGGAGTTGGAGTCTGCGCCAAGAGAACCAGAGGTGCAGAGACCCAGAGGCAACAGAGAAATCTACAGAGGGGACACAGGAGAGCCTGGCTGGGAAACAAGGGGACTAAGCGGGGAGGGAGGAGGGTGCAGGGGATGGTGAGGCCAGACCATTGGGCCTGTGCACCATGGAGAGGACTCTGCACTTTGTCTCAGATTCCCCGGGCACCCCTGGAAGGGTTTTAAAGCAGGGTGGGACTTGCTGAGACTTGGGTCTTAGACATTCTCGTAGAACCACAGATTTGCGGAACATCACGAACAGATGTGACCATTACCTGCCCATCCCCCTGCCCACAGATCCAAGGAAAGAAAGGTTGCCCCGAACTTTACTGCCTACAAAGCTCTGCCGTATTCAGAATCTTACTCGGTCCCCACAACACCCACAGAAGTGGGCACGGCAAGTGCTGCTGTATGAGAGAGGAGTTTACTGAAGCTCAGGAAGGTGAAAAGTCTTGAATTCAAGTCATAGAATCTCAGCCTCTTTTCCACAAGTTGAAAGACCCAAAGAAGCTTTGTCAAAGTTGAGCTGAATTAAAATGTGTCAAGTTTAATTGAGGTAATTAGATTTAAACCACTTTGCATTATGCTCAGTTGAATCCATTCATTCACTAAGAACACAGGTTTATTTAAGTGCCTACTGCATGTCAGTATGTGCCAGATGTGGGCAACACAGCTGTGTACAAGACAGCACTGACTCACTCAAAGCTAACAGACTAGCAGGAGAGACCAACTTAAACAAGTCTCTGGGATCTTGCAGCCCTTCTTGTCCCTTGAACACACCTGCCTTTTTGTGGCCTCAGTGCCTTTGCCTACATCATTAGAGCTCTTACATCATTTTGTTCAGTTCTCTGCTCAAATATCATCTTCTCAGGCAAGCTTTTTATGGCCACCATACTTCTTAGTGGTCACCAGCACTACTAACCGACCCCCCACACACACACACACTGTTCTCTACCCTATTACTCTGCTGAATTTGTCTGTCCTGCATTTTTCACTGCCTAGAAGTAAGTACATATGTACATTTGTTTACATATTTTTATTTTATTTCTGTCTTCAAGCAGGGTAGACATTTTGTCAGCTTTGTACTACAACACCTCCAGCACCAGAATTCCTGGCACATAACCAAATACATATAGGAAATGTTTACAGGTTGGATCATTGATATATTAAAAAACTATAGAATTCAGTCAAACTAAGACCAATGCATTGACTTAGGTTTGGTTATATTGGGCCAGACAGGGCTCATTTAATAGTGTATTTAATAAATGTTTACTGAGCATGTATCAGACACTGTTTTATGCTCTCACAGAGTACATATTCCAAGGAGAGTTGGTAGGTTGAGATAAATTAAATCAAAATTAGAAAACAATAAAATAAGAACCAAGATGCATTATGTAAAGGTACAATTCCCAATGAGAAATGTAATTATGTTGTATACCTAAAATGTACCAATAAAAGAATTTAACAAAAAAAAATAGAAAACAAGTTGAGCATGAGTGAAATTAGGTTGATTTCATCAGGACTGCATTGTTTTCGGTTGGGCTAGAGTAACCCAAGAAGTGCAGGACCAGCCATGGCCCAGATGCCTTGGACTAAGGTGAGCCGATCCACACTGGACCCAGGTGAATGAAGTTAAGAGGGGCTGAATTAGGCTGGGTTGTATGATTGAATTCAAGTTGAGTGGAGAGGAGTGAGTTGGATCAAGTTGAAAGTATCATTTGTGCTATAAAAAGGATTTGTTTTTTAACTGAATTGAATAGACATGCAGTAGGCTGACTTTGATTGGACTTTGATTGGACTGATCTGGTGGATAGGGATAGATAAACCTGAGCAAGACTGAATTAAACAGGGCTTCGTTGAACTGGGTTGAGGGAGAGAGTTTATGCTGAGTTTCTGTGTTGTGTCCACTTGGGTCCTTTTGAGGCACGTTTCTTTGAGCAGAGCTAGGTGGGATTCATATGAAAGGAGGGATTGTACCTGGGCTGAGCTGGTCTGATCTACTGAGTTCAATGGATCTGTGCTGAGTGAGGCTATCCAGACCAGCGAGGACCTGAAACAATGCCACCCCCAACAGAGCACAGACTCAGGCAGCTTGGAGGAAAAGCCAGCACCCTCTCCTTCCAGTGTGCTCTGGAACCCACCACAGACCTCGAAGGATTGTCTTCCTTCCCACCAGGCTGGAGGAGCCCACATCTTTCAGCTCCTCATCTCTAAACCATCTGCCACCTTTTTCAGACACTTGGAGAAGTCCCTTAGAGGTCTCTAACCCAGATCCCTGTATTACCCCAGTGGGTCCTCCCTGTCCACAAGCTCCTTGTCCACAGGCAGGGGTCACAGGTTATGCAGAACACATCTCGTCTCTCTCCTTCAGCTTCCTGGATGAGCTCCCTGGCAGCCATCTGCTTAGAGACCAGAGCTATTGGGACACCAGCCACAGGGCTGTGCTCAGCCTTCTTGGCCATGTAAAGAGCACAGTGGACTCCAGGCAACTTCTCCCAGTCCCTTGGTGCCAATGGGACCTATGAGCACAGCTTGCTCTTGGTGTCTGACTCCAAGGCACCAGCAGCAGCACCTTGTAATCAGCCAACCCAAGTCCTGCTCTTTCCCAAGTCAGTCCTGAGTGAAATCATAGCCATGCCTGGCCCATGGGGACCTCAAGGTTTTGGAAGACCTCTCCAAAGTCCCCGTCTCCTGCCACCCACAAGCTACTCTCAAAGCCAGAGTGAGATAAAGGCTGGGTCTTCCAGCCCTCAGTGTCTGTAACCACTATTACTTCCTTTTAAGGGTGGCTTCTCACCCACCTCAGCACTTGCTAGGACCCCTATCTATTCTCAATTCTCAGTAGGATTTCCCTTATGGAGGCCATGATTTCATGTAAAACACACACACACACACACACACACACACACACACACACACCTCTTTGTTTTCTAAGGTGGGAGACGAAAATCATCTGTGAGATAAATTTAATACGTAGTACACACAAAAACACTTTCTGAAAATTAAAAAAAATTAAAACCTTGTAAGTTTTTCTCCTCCCAACATTGATAAGAGGGAAACAAGAGCCAGAAGAAGAGACTAAATAAAAAATAAGAAAATATTGACTGTAGTGAGACATTTCTATGAGAGGGGGAAATGGAAGCAAGGACCTGAGATGCAGAATGTCTTGATGGGGCATTAAGGTATAAAAGAACTTCCCTCCCCAGCGTCCTTCTACTTCATCACTCTTTGGGGCCACAGAGAGCACAGGGAAGGAAAGTGGGCGTGAGCACCTTATCCAGCATGAGAAGCACTCCCATGAATCAAATGAGATGGGGAGGGTACGCCAGGGCCCTCGGGTGGCAGAGCCTTGTAGATCACTTGTGCTTTCTCTGCCCCAGAACCTTTATACCTACAACTCCTCTGTCTAGAAGTCCCCCTTGCCTTTACACACACATTTTTTCCTTCCCTTTGCATGACCAACTCCCATGTATCCTACAAGCCTCAGTAAGGGCTCACTGTCTCAGGAATGCCTCCCCTGATTCCCCTCATTATCCCCAGTCTGAAAGCACTCGAACCTCTCCATTGCAGTGTTCATCACAGTGTTGACTGCTGAGTATTTTCCTCTCCCTTTAGAATGTAAGCTCTGCAAGGCTGGACCCTTGACTCTATTGCCATCCGAGCTCCTCATACACAGTAGGTACCCAACTAATATTAATGAGTGTGGGAATTAATCCAATATACACACAATTGACAGACCCATAACGTAGGTGAAGAGGGACACTCTGGTTCACACATAGAGTCATCAATGGCTGGCCAGGACTAGAACTCAGATTCCCCTTTCCAGCTGCTGAGCTAAGGGACCAATTCCTCTTCCACATCTGGACAAGCTGCTGTGGTCTCCAAGCATAGAAGGCAAGTATCAAAGCAGAGGCTGGTGTGAATTATGGTTCCCCACCTCCCTGCTCCCTCACTCATCTCTGAAAGACCCTCCTCTCTAAAGTCACTGCCAAGGTCTAGGCCTGGAAACTACTCCCAGCCCTAATCCATGGCATCTACCATCAAAGCCCCTCCTGATTACCCACTGCAGAAGGGCAGGCTTGAGATGGAAAGTACAGAGCCTTGTGTGTATTGGAAACAACTGTCTGACTGCCTGACTATTCACTCCTGAGCCTTGAGCTGCTGATGGGACAGCTCACCACCCAGCCCTGAGAACCTTCCCTGCTTTCCTGTCACCATATGGAGGCATCCACCCAGGCCTTCAGGGCATTTTATCCTCATAAGAACATCTGGAATAGATACTATTATTATTCCCCTTTTACAGATTAGGAAACTGAGACTCGGAGAGTTCATTTTACTTGCCCAGAATCACACAGCAGGCAGAAACAAGATAATAAGATCTGTCTCACTGCAACAGCAGTGCACTGGACCTCTGTGATGCCCACCCTCCAGCTGCCTCTCCTGGAACCACCACCAGGCTTTGAATGCAGTCACTCTCACAGATGCTTGGGTCTTGGCTTCCTTGGACCAGCGGGCCCCATCAGCTGTATGAAAATCTCCAGGTAACACTGGAGCAGAGAGGAACTTCCTGAGCAGCCAAGTGTCAGAACTCAAGCCCAAGAATAAACTTCGCATGAAAACACTTCCATGCACACACAAGTGCACATATACTCACATCTTTCAGTAAGAGCAGAGCCAGTTGCCCTTGCTTGCTTTGCCGATCTAAACAGCAGAGTCTGCTGCTGAAAGCCATCTGAGGACCACCACTGCCTGCAGAGCCTCTCAGGATGATGCCTTCCCAGTGGACAGCATAAGACAACTTCCCTGCTTTGCCCTTTCCAGCCAAAGTAGGACTTTTCACCGCCCTGGAAGTGGGGCTGCACATGAGCCAAGAGGCACAGGCCAGATCAGGCAAGGTCCAGGGGAAGCCTGGTGCCCATGGCTGGGATAATCCAGATGGAGAGATGGGCTGGAGACAGAAGAGAATATCCCTGCCTCAAATGACTAGCCAGGTTCAACTCACACAAACGCAAGCTGCATCTACTTTCTGGATTGGTTGTTGTGAGCACTGGTTACCTGTGTCAAGTGCTCAGAAAGCACATGGTAAACATCACTGTTTCACTAATAATCCTGCTAACTCTCATCAATGAAATGGGGGTCACAGGTTCCCAGCTCTAGGTGCCCATGCCTCTAGCTCTGGGCAGCCATGAATAAAAGAGACAAAAAACCCTGCCCTGCAGAGAGTCAACAAACAAAAGAAACAGTTAAAATATACCATGGAGAAAGATAAAGCAGGAGAGGAAGAGTGGTGCTGGGGAGGAGGAGGAGATACAAAGCAGGATTCCGTCTGAGGCCTGCTGTCCAGGAAAGGCCTCACAGGAAAGGAGACATTTGGGCAAAAGTGTTTTACAAAGAAGTCAGGAGAGGGCTGTCTGAGCCAAGGACATTGTCCCAGGCACAGGGGACAGTAGGTACAAGTTTTCCCAGGTTGGAAAGGGGATAGCTGTAGTGAGGAGAAGCTAGGAGACCAGGGCCCTGAGTGGACGGTTATTACAGTTTAAATATGAAATGTACCTGAACAGAACGCCAGTAGTACAAGAAATAATACCAAGAATCAACAAATGGGACTACATCAAGTTTAAAGAGCTTCTGAACAAGAAAGGAAACAATCAACAGAGGGAAGAGACAATCTACACCCAGCGGGGGGAAGGTTGCCAGCTACTCTTCTAATAGACTAATATTTAGAATATATGAAAAACTCAAAATAAGTTAATCCACAAAAAGCCAACAACCCAATCAAAAAATAGGCAAATGAACTGAGTAGACACTTCTCGAAAGAAAAAGTACAAATGTCCAGTGAGTACATGAAAAAAAAAAGTTCATCTTTACCTATTAGGGAAATGCAAATTAAAACTCTGAGAGTCCTTCTTACTCTAGACAGAGTGGCTATCACACAAAAAAATCACAAATGCTGGTGAAGTTCTACACTGTTGGTGGGAATACAAACTGCTACAACCAATACAGCGTAAGTATGGAGACTTGAGGCCTCAAAAAAATTAAAAATTGAAATTCCACTTGATCCAGCAATATACCTTTCCTGTATGTCTTCCCAAAAGAGTTAAAGACATCACACCATAGTGATACATGCATACTCTGTTTATAGCAGCACAGTTCATGACAGCTGAGCTCTGGAAACAGAACCTCTCAATGGATGAACAGATAAAATATACACAATGGAATTTTATTCAGCCATAAAGAAGAATGAATTCATGTCATTTTCAGGAAAATAGATGGATTCTTGAGACCATGATGTTAAGTGAAATAAGTCAGACACAGAAAGTTAAATATGGAATGGTTTCTGTTACATGAAAAACCCAGAATATAAATAAAGAATAAAATAAAGGCAGACTTTTTTGGAGCAAGGAAAGGGTGAAGGGAAAGGAAAGGGGGATGTGAATATCATGTGTTGCAAGCAATAAAACAAATTTTAATAAGAAATATACCCTAAATACTCATGTATTCAGGAATTGATCCCAGAGGTGGAGCTGAGAAAGTCATGAATCATTGGAGCATGAGGGTACTAGCCTTATCAGTAGACTAAGGGGCTATTAGGTAGTGGGGCCCATTTGGAAGAAGTAAGTCACTGCAAATGTGTCTTTGAAGGGTTTATCCTGTCCCCAGCCCCTCTCTCTCTCCCTCTCACACACACACACACACACACACACACACCCTTCATTGCTCTCCGTGCTTCCTGGTGGCCATGAGGTGAGCAGCTTTGCGCTGCCAGACCCTTCCACCATGATGTTTCTGTCTCGGAGTAGGCCAACCATGGATTGAAACCTCTGAAACCTTGAGCTAAAATCTCTCTGTGCTCGCTTTAGCAACACATATATTAAAATTGGAACAATACAGAGAAGATTACCATGGCCCCTGTGCAAGGATGACATGCAAATTCATGAAGCATTACATATTTTTTTAATAAAAATTTAAAAAATAAATCATTCCTCCTCTAAGTTGTCTTAGTCAGATATTTTGCCCCATCAATAGAAAGTTGACAAACACAATGGTGAATAATTCTTTTTTGGTTTTGTTCCTGTTTTTTTGAGACAAGGCCTCACTATATTCCCCAGGCTGGCCTAGAACTCCCTGGGTGTAAGCAATCCTTTTACCTCAGCTTCCCTAAGAGCTGGGACTACAGGTGGTACCATATGTCTATCTTGATGATGAGTACATTTTAGGAGATAGAATCAGCAGTTTCCTGACAGGAGGTCATATGATTCTCCTGCTTCATTCTTGCAAAGTCTAGAAAAATGAATACAAAGGGTCTTGAGGTTTATGCCATGAGCCACGGCCCTGGGCCCCAGCAGTAGACATTCATTAAATGGCCCTTAGGATTCATGTGTGACAGCATGGAAAGCTACAGCCTTCTGTGAAAGCCTCTATAGTGCAGCCAAGCAAGAGAGGGGTCTCCCAGAGCCTTGGGCCCCTCCCCACCACTCCCTGCCCGGATGGGCCCACAGAGGCCACAGGTTACGGAGAGGGAGCTCACACCCCGGCAAAGATTGATGCCTTTTAAACAGACCCAGAGCGAGAAGGACAGAGAAAGTCAATATTTGTCTGAGCAAGCCAAACAGGCAGACTCGCCCAGGAATGTGAGGGAGGGAGGGAGGCCCAGTGCCCAGAGAACATTATTTCAACAGGCAGATATTTGGAAACCGTCGCTGTCCTGGCAGTGGGGGAGGGGGCAATTCATCCAGCCCTCCTTAAGCCCAGGGATGGATGGGACAGGGCCAGGTGGTAGGAGTGCAATCAGAGAGTGAGGAGAGGGGAGGCCGATTCTCAGTCATCAGCAAAAGAGTGACCTATCACTTCCCTGTACTGGAAATAAATGGAGGGTCAGTGAGGGTTAGAGATTTGCCCCAGGACACGGAGATACCATCCTCCAGCAGCTCTTCCCATCCTTCAGGTTGAATTGCAGCCTGCTCTGTGTGGCTCTTCACTATCCCAGGCCTGCCTACCTGTCTCACTTTGCCTCACACCAACCAATCTGAGTGTTTATGGCCCCCAATACACACCCAGAGCTATGATGGTTCTCGCTACCATGCTTTGCACATCCTGTTCCTCTCAAGACACACCTTTCGATAACTGCAACTCATTCTTGAAAACCTGGTTCAAGGTTCACCTGTACCCGGAGGCTTCTTGGTTTGAGGTTAAAAGCTTGTGGTCTGAGGCCAGGGAGGGCTGGGTCTGGCAGTCCCTGGTGGAATGACTTTAGGCAGCTTCCTTAATCTTCATAAAGCCTAGTTTTCTCACCTGTGAGGTAGCATGGCAGGCTGAATGTGGTTCCCACCCTCAAGGTGTCCATAACCTCCTCTCTACAGCTTGTGAATACAATACTCAGTAGGACTAAAGGGATTTTGCAGGTATGATTTGCCTAAGGATCTTGAAATGGGGGGATCATCCAGATTATCTCCTGTGTCATCACAAGGGTCCTTGAAGAGGGAGGCAGGAAAGTCATCGTGTGAGTGGGAGCTGGTGTGTGAGTGGGAGCTGGGATGGCAGAAGCAGAGACTGCAGTATGCAGGGACCATGAGCCGTGGAATGCCAGCAGCCCCCAAAAGCTGCAATAAGGTGAGAGTGGGTTATCCCCTCAACAGCCCATCCACCATCTTGACCCTAGTCCAGTGGGACTTGGTTTAGACTCTGACATCCAGAATTGTAAAATGATAAACTTCTTTTTTAAAAAAAATTTTTGGTACCTAGAATCGAACTCAGGACCTTGCACTTGCCAGGCAGGCGCGGTGCCACTGAGCTACATTTCTGGCCCAAACTTCTGTTATTTTAAACCACAAATATTATAGTGATTTGTTAGAGCAGCCATGGGAAACTAATTCAGTTGAGTTCCACAATCACATCTCCAGAGCTCTTGTAAGAACTAAATGACACCACACATAAAGAGCCCTTAGTGTTGCACTTGACGTAGAGAAAGGGCTCAAGAGGCTCAAGGTTCCCCCACTGGTGCTGTCACAACCCTGACCCCTTCACAATTCCTGACAATTTGGCCATTAATTGCCTGTTTACGTCTCTGCCCATCCCTCCAGACTGAGCAATTTGAGGGCAGGTACACAGTATCACATTAATCTTGGTATCACCAAGTCCAGCCACTTAGCAAGTACTAAATAAATGTGGACTGAGTGAATGAATGCTGACCACTGTAGCTTTAATTATGCAGTTGAGTGCAGTAGAATCCCACAGACATAGTAACAAAACTCTAGAACCCAGAGAACCAAACCTTAGAATCCAAGTGCCACATGAGGTTGGAAATGGCTGGGTTCAGCAGGGCAGACAGGTGAATGAATGTCCATCACCCCGCTGGTCTTGTCTGCATTGCAGACTTCCAGGTGGCTTTTCCTTGCTCACACTGTGAGAGACTGAAGCTCCTGGGCAGACCCAGAGAGACAGCTTACCACCTCTGGATTCAGGTTTCCACATATAGCTGCTGCCTCCAGGTCAGAGGTGATGCCAGTAAAGGTGGCACCTGTGCTCAGCAGGTCCAGTTACAGATCACAGTGGTCATGAAGTAGATGATCACTATGCAGTGGCCACTGCTATGTGCCAGACATAGTGTGAAGCACTTTACATCATTATTTTATTTCATGCCCAAGTGTCTATTGATACTTGCACTTACCAGGGAAGAAATTGACGCTCAGACTGGTTGTGAAATTTGTCCCAAGTCACATAGCCCACGGGTAGTGCATGAAGATTCAAAACCTCAACCATTTGTCCCAAGAGCCAATTCTAATCATTCCCAGCCTCTACTACCTCTTAAGCTTCCATGGGCTCAGCTTTTTCATCACCTATAGACCCTGTATGGACCTCAAGACAGCCTGATGTATTTGTCTGTGCCCCTTCTGGAGTCATTCAACAAGCATCTGTCAAACCTTTTCTAGGTCAGGACTTGCTCTCTTCATTGGGCAAAGGGAGGTGGTCCAAACCTGCTGGGAGACAAATCCTGGTCCATCACAGCACAATGGTGAGGAGGAGGACAGTGGGACATGGAGGCCATGAAGACTCAGGTGTAGCCATCAAAACCTGACAGGCATCAGAAATAAAGCTCTCTTGTTAACAGACAAACACATAACGGGAGGGTGAAAGGGGGAACTCTGAGCCAAAGGAACAGCATACACAAAGGCCCAGAGGTAAGAGTAGGACATATTCAGGAGAACACAGGTCATTTGGGGTGGCCGAAGGTTGGTGGGTCGGAGAGGGATGAGCTGGAACATGAGCAGGGCCAGACATAGACCAGAGTGTAGAGTGCCCTGGAGGGCAGGTGGGCGGCACGCACAGGGTGTGAGCAAGGGAAGCGCTTTGCCAAAGTTTAGCTTTCCAAAATAATACCAGCACCACCTAATACATATCCTGTACTTGTGCCTCAGCCATTCTTCTAGGTACCTTACATGGATTCATTCACTCACATCATTAACATTATATAACTTGCCCAGTTTACAGATGAGGAAACAACAGCACAGAGAGGTTGGCTAATATGCCCACGGCCATATAACTAGTAAGTGGCAGAAATGAGATTCGAACCCAGACAATCTAGCTTCAGAGTCCAGGTGCTTATCCTAGCTGAACTCTTCTAGGAGGCAGGATTTTAAACATGTAAATGACACTAGAACTTCCCACAGGGCAGAGCAAAGAGGAGGGGTCCAGGAATTCTGGGCCCGGCTGCCCAGCAAAGAGGTCTGGCACAGGAAGAGGAATCCTGCTCTCCAAGCTGCTTTGGACACAAGGTCAACCACACATAACCTGGTCACCATTGGACTGCAGCCCTTAGTGTGCTGATGCTTCAGAAACCCCTCCCGCCAACCCCACCCGCCCACAGGGCTGCTGTGAGCTCTGGGGCACTGCCTTATCATCTTCCCAGATTTCTCTGGGGTCTCTCCAAGCCCTGAGTTTGTGGAAGGAAGGCCTTTCCGCTTTGCTGCAGATCCTATCTCCCGGTGTGTTTCCCATTAGCAGAGCGATTAGCACTCATCCATTTGCATAAGCCCAGAGGTCCCCACACCAAGCAAGCCTCGGCCTCTGCTTGGCTGGAAAGCCTTGCAAAACCCACCCTGATGGCTTTTTGGAGGCCACTTGCTCTTTCTATATGCCTCAGTCTCCCATTCTGAAGTGGGAATAATGATACCATGTGCTCCACAGGGCCATTTCGAGGATAACATGAAGTATAATCAATAAAGTACCGTACTTCAGGGCTAACAGCCTGATCTTATTGTCATGCAACACATCGTCACAGTTAGAGGAAATATCCTACTTTACAATTCCATCAGAGCCCTTCCTTAGGGGATTATAATACATTTTTGATAAATAAAATGTTATATATGTGGTGGTTTAAATTAAATATACAGCACTGGGCCTGGTGGCACACCCTGATGATCTCAGCATTTAGGAGACTGAGGCAGGAGGATTGCTGTGAGTTCAAGGCCAGCTTCAGCTACATAATGAGTTCAAGGTCAGCCTGGAATACATAGTGAGACCCTGTCTCAAAAATCCAAAAGTAAGTAAGTAAATTAATAATACATATACATGATGAAATGATTATCACACTCGAGCTAATTAGCATATCCATCCTTTACACAAAGGCCATTTGGGTAAGAATATTTAAGACCTACTGTCTTGGCAAACATCAAGGATATAGTATAGTACTATTAACCTCAGTTACCGTGCTGTACACTGTATGTCCAGGACTTGCTCATCCTGCATAACTGCAGCTTGGTATTTGACCAACTCCTCCTGGTTTCCCTCTTGCTTGAGCCTCTGGTAGTCAGCCCTCTACCTCCGCTTCTCAATTCAGTTTTTCTAGATTCCACATATGAGAGCATGAAGTGTTGTCTTCCTGTTCCCAGCTTATTTTATTTAGCTTAATGTCCTTCAGACTCACTTATGTTGTCACGAATGGCAGCATTTCTTTCTTTTTTAAATAATAAATAATACTCACATGCATGTGTGTGTTTTTATGTTTGTGCTCCATCTTCTTTATTTATTCATCCCTAGACAAACAGTTGGGTTGTTTCCATATCTTGGCTGTTGTGAGCAATGCTGCAGCGAACATGGGAGTACAGATATCTTTTCGAGATGTTGATACCACTTCCTCTGCCTGTGTCCTCAGACATGGGATTGCTATGTCTGCCACAGTTATCCTGAACAGCAAGCAAGAGTGAACCTGCTTTACTCATGGATCAGGACTCAGGAATCACTGGTTCCTGGGAAGCCATGAACCAGGAGTTTTCGTGATGTTTTGTGATGTTTTCTCATCTAATTCTTTTAATTGTCCCCATTTTACAGATGGGAAGACTGAGGTGTGGAGATGTGAGGTCACTTCACATTCCTTTGGAGCCAGATCTACCTGGCTGCACAATCCTGTGCTCTCTAATAGACCACACTATCCCACTACTTAGTCTACTCAGTCCCAGGACACCTCAGAAATGCACTGAAAGCAATGAGCCCTTATGGAGCTGCCATCCACCCCACTCCTAAGACACAAAAGTCAAGCTGGCAGCAAGTGTTGTTTTGCAAAATAACGCAAGAGCCAGCAATCGTTAGACTCTTGCTAGATGACAGCATTCTCATGAACTGAATCCTCACAGTTAAGATATCCCCATGTTAGAGGTGAGGAAACTGAGATGGAGGGAGGGAGGGAGAGAGAGAGAGATAGAGAGAGATCTCCAAGGTCATGAGGTCATATAAATGGCAGAGCCAGGATTTGAACTTGGAATTCCAGACTTTGTGCCCTTAACCTTAACTCTTACACCCAAATCTAGAGATACTGAGAGGTGAGACCCATCACACACACACACACACACACACACTCACACACATGCATGCACACTTCCAGTGACCCAGGACACTGTACCTGTTCTGCCCCAGCCCACCTACCTTACTGTATCCTGGATGTTGATAAATAAGAAAGGGGGGTACATGCCAGAGACCCAAAGGTCATATTCCTAGCCCTGCTTTGGATCGAGCCACCCCCTAGTACAGGGGAGGTGGGCAGCCCCAGGGGCCATTTCCCTATCAGGGCTTGTTGCTATTTAAATACCAGGGGCCTCAGATCATGCTCATGATATGAAGATTTGCTGCAATTTCCGAGCCCTCGCCGAGGTCCATCTGTTACCCCTTAGAAGGAACTCACTGGCCCTGGCTGAGTTTCTGGGAAAGCGGATAGAAGGACCTGTGCATAACCCACTGTGCCACGCAGCAGGCATGTATCCCAGCTTCCAGGCTGTCTATGAGGAGAAAAAACCTCTCAGGCCTCTTAGCATCCTCCTTTCCATCTGTTACCCCTTAGAAGGGACTCACTGGCCCTGGCTGAGTTTCTGGGAAAGCGGATAGAAGGACCTGTGCATAACCCATTGTGCCACCCACCAGGCATTCATCCCAGCTTCCAGGCTGTCTATGAGGAGAGAAAACCCCTCAGGCCTCTTAGCATCCTCCTTTCCCACCATCCTGGGTGTCTTGGCCTGGCTTCTCTTCTCCAGGGACTACCTAAGGAAGAGGATCGTGACACTTCTGGGAACCCATTTGGCCCTGAAAATACATTCCATCCATCCAGTGCCCAGACCTTACAGCCATCCACTGCCATACTCAGCATCCCATGAGCCAGCTCCTTCTGGACTCAGGGTTCACCTAGAACCCAGACACAGCAGCTCTCTAACAGTAAAGGTCTTTGTCGCCGACAGTACCACTCTAAGACTCTGCTTCCAAAACTGGAATCCCCGACAGAACTGGTAAGACTGGGTGGACATTGTATTGTCTACACAAGCAGGCCGGTAAAGGGAAAAAGGAGGAAAAGAAACCATTCTACAGGCGTGAAAACAACCACTTGCCAGGAAAATAGGCCCCTCAGAGCAGAGCCCAGAGGCCCAGGCTCCACGTTCTCCTGTGTCTATCTGTCCCTTGGATCACAGCCTACCAGACAAAAAAAAAAGCCAAGAAGCTAAACACAAGATCAGAACTTCAGCATGTGAGATCTGGCCCTAGCTTCCTGTGTGACCTTAGGAAAAGACATTTCTCCCTGTCCCCCTCTAAAATGAGAGGTTGTGCTGGGGGTGTAGCTAAGTGGCGCCACACCTGCCTGGCAAGCCCAAGGTCCTGAGTTCGATCCCCCGTACTGCAAAAACAAAATAGAAAATAAAATGAGAGGTTGACCTCTGAACCCCCTAGAACTGACCATATAGATTTCTATAGCTGCTCCTATCAGCCCCATGTGCTTGGAGAAGCACTCACTACTGACCAGGCGCCATCATGAAAGTGTTTCCACTCCTCCTATGTCTTGCTCCTGTCTGCCCTCACCATGTCCCTTTTGATAAGAAAAAGCAGAGACCTAACACTGGAACAGGCTTAGAGAAGATTTGCAGGATATGGATCTGCCAGGGGCAGACCTGTTGGCTGGCAGGCCCACCCCTTGAGCCAAGCAATTGTCCCCTTAATTAAAGACATACTACGGAGATGGCCAGTGGGGAACTGACTCATTTGCACTCAAACCATGAGCCAGGCTGTGCTAAGGAGCCTGCTCTTTGGCTCAGGGGAGGAAGTGGACTTTTTAACGGAAATGGCTTGAGCTTTTCTCTCCTCATGAAAGCAATTTTTTTTTTAGTAAATAAAACAGCTGAGCCAAGTTAGGGATTTGGCTATAAACTCCAAACCAAGAAGTACAAGCCTCATTCCAGCCTCCATCCCTGGGTTCCCCCCTTCTGTGGAGTGTGAACTATGAGGTGGAGAACAGACAGAATTCCTCAGCAATGCTACAGCTGCATGATCAGAATCCCTGAGATGCTCCTGAAGATGGTGGGTCAAGACAGACAGAGACCACCCACTCCTTCTCAAGGCCCACCTGCCTCAGCCATTCCTTCACCATACTTCCGCTTATTGTGTCCTGCCCACTCCTAATCTCCATCTGTAGTCTAGAGAGGCCCAGAGAGGCCTCCAGCCCCAGCTTCTGAGGACCCCTGAGCTCATCAACAGCGAGCACACTGTGTGGCTCCTCAGGCTTCCTCACTGGCCTGCCAGTCACCCCAGCCAGAAATCCTGCTCTCCCCTTTCCTTTACACCCTGCCCAACTGGCCTGTCAATCCAAACTCCAGTGGACTCTCAAATCCATCCATGTCCTCCACTTCCACAATGCCACCTGAGCACTGGCAACCATCGCATCTCACCTGGCACACTGCAGTCCACCTTTCATACAGCCACTAAGGTGACTGATCCAAAGCCCAAGTCCAGCTCAACTTTACCCTTCTTAATTCACCAGTGCATCCCCACTAGCCTGCAGAAATGAGATGAAGCAGGATCAAGGCTGAACAGGCCCCTGATACGTACTGTGACTCCCCCATTCCATGCTGCCTCCTGCCTTCAAGCCTCTCCATGCGTTCTTCTCTACACCAGGAATGCCTTTCCCCCCTCCTCACTTGAATAACTCTCAGACACCTTTCTATATTCAGCTCAGGGCATTGTCTCCTTCAGAAGACCACCCCAATACCCAGGTGGGAAGAATCCCTCCTATTCAAGTGGAGCCCAGGGATTGTTCTGCCAGGCACATGGCCTCACCCTCTAGTATATGTATGATCCCTTATCTTCCCAGGGCTTAGCAAGAGGCTGGAACATAGTGGGCATTTCAAAAAGGTTGGTTAAACTGGGCAGAGGGGGCACACACCTATTATCCCAGCTATTCAGGAGGCTGATGAAGGAAGATGGTTTGAGCTCAAGAGTTTGGAGCCAACCTGGGAAACATAGTGAGACCCTGTCAGGAAGGGAAGTGGAAGAAAGGGGAGGGGAGGAGGGAAGAAAAAGAAGAGGCTAGTTGAACTGAGCTGAACATTGTCAGGGTGACATAAGGAAATGATGAAAGAGTTAGTAAGTTTATATGTTGGATCCAGAAAGGTCCAATGAGCTCTGTGTGCTCTGCTCTGTGCCATGTGTATCAGTTGCTTTAACAAGATTACTGGATAGAATTAAAAAGTGACATCAAGCATCTAGCATAAACTGAGTGAGTGAATGGATGGATGGCATACTAGAGGTAAACTTCAGTGTACACTACACAGGGATGACCAGTATTGAAATCTCTCTAAGAAGACATGGCTGCTAACTCCACAGCCCTCTGTGCTTTGTGATAACTTACTCTCCTCTAACACTACAGATGGCCTTACTGTGTGACAAGTATCCCTCCTGCCCTCTTGAACACTGTGTCCTTTCCAGGGATAGGGCCATCCCTCCCTGCCTACTCCATACAGCTGGACTTGCTGAGCCTTTCTGAGAAGACCTAGATCCTTCCCTGGCCTGAACCGGGTCCTTTCTGAGACCCCAGGGAGAAGGATTGCTACCACCTCTTCCTATGCACACCCCACAGGGTCATCACAGGCCCACCTGAGCTTTCCTGACTCCACTTTCTCTCAGGGAGCCCCTAGCCTGGACACCTTCACGGATGAGTTTAGGAAACACTACCCCATACTGCAGAGACAGTGGCTTAACTGCAGTCACAAACAGAGATGACTGGGCCTTGCAGGAGGAGGGAGGTGAGATGGGTGGGGGAGGGCTCCTGCTCATTGTTTTCCCAGTGACCCTGGCAAGAAGAAGCTTGCCAAGGCCCCCTCCCACTGAAAGAAGCAATCAGGAGAACCACATGTATATTTGCATAATATTTGCATTCAATTTGTTTCTAATTTACATAAGTCCCCTAGCCTGGGCCCATCCTCTTGGTTAGTTCTCTAAGTGAGCATATCTCTCCTACCCTAGCAAATGCCAGCCTTGTCTCAGAGCTTCTGAAGGCTCCTGTCTTAATCGGCCTAGGTCACCAAGGGGATGGGCTGGGGGCTGGACTCCTGAGGATCAAGCAGTTAAGAATCATGACCTGCATAAGACTATGGACTAAAACCTCTACAAACTGTGAGCCAGAATAGATCTCTCCTTTCACTTGTGGCTGTCAGGTATCTTATCCCAGCAATGAAGAAAGGAACTAAGACACAGATGAATAAGTTCCTTTCCTGCACCAGTGTTAGCCAGTCAGAGAGAGGTGGGAGTGGAGCACAGGTATCTGTTAGTCTCTATATGGCACCTTCACCACCTGCCTTCAACAAAACACTGGTACAAATGCAACCAGGAGTGGGCAACTCTGCCTGGGCTAGAGAAAGTGCGGAAGACTTTAGGAGGTAAGGACTTGAACAGAGCTTCAAGAAGTGGAATGTGGCTGAGTAAACGGGCCACAGTGGTGAGGGACAGAGGCCATTCACCCACAGCATGATTTAATTCTCCATTGCACCCATCAGATAGATGATTGACAGACGATAGATGCACAGATACATTGATAGATGATAAATGGTTAGAGAATAGATGACTGATAAATAATAAAGAGAGAATAGATGACAAATGAATAGGTGTGTTATATAGACTACATAGATGCTAGCTAGCTAGATAGATAGATAGAGATGGGCAGGCAGAGGGATGAGTGGATGGATTGATGCCTGGCTCTGGGCCAGATGCCAGAGATGCAGTAATGGGTTAAGTGTGCTCCCTCCAGCCAGTCAGACAGACAAGCAAGCAGTTAATTAAAATTCAGCATAGTGAGAGCTATGAGAGCCATAAGCCATTTAGTGTGACTAGAGAGATGCACAAATTGTTGTGGTGAACCACAGAGGAGCGGACTATTAATTCAGGTGGGAAAGGAGATCAAAAATGATGTGGAAAAGGCACTGTCACAAGAGTAACATTTGAACCAATTGTCCTGAAGAAGGTCACGAATAGGACAGCATGCAGGGAAAAGCATTCCAAGGAGAGGAAGTAGAGAAGCATGACGGCATGGATGACATACAGAGGGGCCAAGTCAAGAGAGAGCATCAGTAAGACCAGATCCACAAGGATTGAAGTAGGTGGACACCTGCAAGGTCTGGAAAAACCCTCTGAGCTAGAAAAGTGGAAGATGAATGCTTTGCCAAAGGTCCCTAGTTTAAGGGGGCATTTCTGAATCGGAAAGGTGGGAGACTGGGGAGGCCACTCAGAGATATGTGGTAGCCAAGAAAAGATACGATATGGAAAGGAAATGGTAACGAGTGGATGGATGGTTGGATGGATGGATGGATGGAATAATTAGATTCAGTATTTGGCTTGTTTTTATAAAAATCAGGTGAACTGAGCTGGTTAGTAGGTGGTTGCTGGTGGCTGGATCTGCATATAGGATATGAGGAAGGAAAGAAAGAAGGAAGGATAGAAGGAAGAAAGGGAGGGAGGGAGAGAGAGAGTAAGGACACACACTGGCTGGCCAACTGAAGAGCTGACTAAGATGGATGGCTGATCCTGGTGTGGGAAAGGAACATATTCATCTATGTCTTAGTTACTTTCTTCATTCTTGGGACAAAATACCTGACACCCACAACTGAAGAAAAGGTCTATTTTGGCTCACAGTTTATAGAAGTTTCATTTCATAGTCAGCTGGCTACAAGGCAGGGCGGCATGGCAGCAGGGCTTGAGGAGAAAGAGCTCATGGCATGGCAGCAGGAAGCAAAGCACGATCAAGGGAGGAGGGAGGGAGATGGACCCCACACACCCTCAGTGACCCACTTCCTCTGAACAGGCTTCACCTCCCAACATCACATTTAGCTATAAACTCGTAAGTGGACTAATCCATTGATGAATATCACAGCTCTGTGATTCAATCATCTCCCTAAAACTCCACCTATGAGCACATGAGGCTTTGGGGAACATCTAGATATAAACCATAAGAATCTGTGAGGAGATTTGGCAAAATAGAAGCCTCCCAGATTGATAGAGAAGATAATTTTCCACTTGAGATACAGAGACCCTATTAATAATACTAATGGTGATGTTAAAAGTTTGCATTTGAGGATAACTCAAATTTACAAAGAATAACTACATATTTTACTTCATTGAAAAATATCATTAGTGGCCCGGGGATTTAGCTCCGTGTTTCCGCCACCTGCCTCAAAAGCGCAAGGACCCAAGTTCGATCCCCAGTACCAAAAAAAGAAAAAAGAAAAATATCATTAGCAAAACCATGTCTCAAAAAATAAAATCTTTTGGGAACAAAGGGGGGCTAGATATGATGTAGCTCACTGTGAAGTTTCATAGCTAAATCCCTAATACCAAAGGCGGGGCGGGGGTAGATAGAGGGACCCAGAGATGTGAAATTCAGGTTCAATACCTTTTTCCCAACTGGAATGCAGCACACCTAGCTAACTCTTGTTACTCAGGGGAGAGTGATGACAAAATGGAGATGAGGGCTGAGAGATCTTCAGTGGTAGGGTGCTTGGCTAGCAGGCATGAGACCCCAGGTTCCATCCCCAGCACTGGGAAAATAAAGCACCAGAAGGAGCATGTGATGTGGGCACTGTCCTGAAGAATCTGGGAGATGTGTTGGCTGACAATGTGTCACAAGTCCCCACCAACAGCAAATGTCTGGCCCATACTGGCTCCAGGTGGGTGCAGAGGGGCAGAGGAGGAAGGAGTGTAGTGAGTAGGGAAGTGCAGAGAAGGACAAAGGAAGGGCACACACCCGCTACATGTGCAGCCAGTGAGCCTGCCATGACTCAGCTTGGCAGAGGGAATGGGGGAGGCCTCGGGGGAGGGAGCACCCAGGCCTGGGCCAAGGAAGGGGTCTTTACTCACAGAGGAGCCAGGGGAGGGGCAGCTGGCAGATGGAGAGGTAGACGGGGTCCAGAGGACATAGCATTGGGAAATTATGAATTCATTCAGTCCTCTGCCATCCATCTACTCCATCTATCCAAAACTCTTTCTGTGCTTGGAGGTTTCAAGGACAAGGATGAGCTGGTCAGGGGCAGCCAGGGACCATGGAAAGACCCTGGAAAGACAGAGCCACATCTCGGGCCACAGGGCTCCTGCTGAGCTCGAATGTCTTTCTGCCCAGCCTGGCCACCTTCCCCTCTTCCCACATTCCCAGTTCTCCTGGCCTAACTGGAAAGGATTCTCGTCTCCTCTACCCAAAAGAAACAAGGCTAGCTGTGTGACCTTAGTCAAATCAGGAACCCCTCCGAGCCTCGATTTCTTTGCCTATAAAACAAATGCAGTAATCCTAGAACTTTAAGAAAATGAAATAAAATGCCAACTATCGCCCATTTTTATATGTGTTAAAGGTAAATATGATTATATTAAAAGCTGAGTTTTTAAAAACTTCTTTTTGCCTATGGAAAAAATTTTTTTTAAATTTTAGCCAGATGTGGTGATACTTATAATCCTAGACACTCAAGAGGCAAAGCCAAGAGGTTTTCTTGAGCCTAGCTCAAGTTGGCCTGGGCAACATAACAAGTCTTTGATTCAAAAATAATTTTTGCCAGGCATGGTGGCACATGTCTATAATCCCAGCATTCAGGAGGCTGAGGCAGAAGGATCACCTGAGTCAAGGCCTGGCTAGGCTACACAGTGAGTTCAAGGCCAGCCTGAACTACATAGGAAGACCCTGACTCAAAAAAATTTTATTTTAATGTTTGAGATAATTAAGCTTATTGTCCACTTGATTGGTTTGGGAGCTATCCTAGGGGATTAGTAAAGCAGGCTTCTCAGTGTGTCTGGGTGGGAAGTGGAGGCGAGACCTTGAGAGCCATATATGGTCCCTCACTCATTCCTCTCAGGTGCTATCCCTCAACTCTGCTTCCCAGCTGCCCTGAACTGAGCAGCTTTGCTCTCCCACACCTCTCTGCCATGATGTTCCTGCCTTGGGGAAGTCAACCATGAACTGAAATTTCTGAAACCATAAGCCAAATAAACCATTTCCTCCTTTAAATTGTGGGTGTCAGGTATTTGGTCCCAGCAATGGGGAAGCAAATACAATGTTATACATGTTTAAATTTTGTTTTAGGGAATGAGGTTGTATACCTCAGTGGTAGATGACTTGCCTAACACGTGTGAAGCCTGGATTTGATCACACACACACACACACACACACACACACGGTAACATTTTTACAGTGCGTAAGAATTATGTGTTTCTGGAGTACTACTCAGCCATTAAAAATGAGAAATTAGAGACATTCATAGCTAAATGGATGCACACTGAGGTGATACTCTTAAGTGAAATAAATAGGACACACATATGCAAATACCAAATAGTTTCTCTAGTGTGAGAAACTGAAAGTGTAAATAAGGACTAAAAGGTATAATAGATAATGTGAAATAGGAAGAAAAGGGGCAAAGGGGAAGGGGAGGTGGGAGGGATAGGGGAAAGGAAAGAAGGGAATGGAATTAATATGAGAAAATGAAAAAATGGAAACAAAGTCTTTGTAAATAGAGAGGCATGGAGTGCTTGAAGGGAGGGCAGGGGAATGGGGAAAAAATAAGAACCAAGAGAGACTATGTAAAGGTGCAAATTTCCAATGGTGAATGTCATTATATTGTATACCTACAATGTACCAATAAAATAATATTTTTTTAAAAAAAGAATTATGTGAAAGAAAAAAAAAGAATTATGTATCTAACAATGTAAGAAAGTAAAAGTTTAAAAAACTCAGTTATACTCAGGGACTGATAAAAGTTAGTATTTACCACAAAAGCCAGTAATGTGCCCATAGTCCCAGCTATACCACCTCAGGGAGAATGATGTATTTGAGGCCACTCTAGGCAACTTAGTGAGTGCTGCCTCAAAAAAAAGGTAAAATCAAAAGGGATATTTCCTATATTGTTATTTCTTGTGAGGATTTTTTTATGAGGATTATTTGTTTAATCATTAATTGTGGTTTACTATCTCCATCTTATAGATGAAGGAACTGAGGCTCAGGAATACTAAGTAACTAACCCAAACACTCATAGACAGTAAATGGTGGAGCGAGCATTCAAATATTCTGTATGCAAATATAATGGCCTTTACATTACAAAACAAACACACTTTTGCATGAAATCTTCCTTTTACCAGCATTCTTTTTTTTCTTTTCTTTTCAGTACTTGGGATCAAATCCAGCATGCAACCCAAACACTCTACCACTGAGCTACAACACCCGCTCTCACATTCAGTTATTAATTATCATGTGTGTCCAGTTGTCACACATCTAAACCCAGTGAAACGTCAGCTGTCTAGAACCTTTGCCAAATGCATTTTTCCAGATATGGGAACTTTTGGATAGCCACAAGTTTAAAGGTCAGCTTTGATAATTATTTATTTATTTATTTATTTATTTGGTACTGGGGATCGAACTCGGGTCCTTGCACTTGCCGAGCAGGCGGTGAAACCACTGAGCTAAATCCCCAGCCCCAACTTTGATAATTCTTAAAAGTTGCTCTTTAAAAATATGAGATGTTCTCTAATTTCTTAAATCAGGATATAGAGGAAGTAATGTCACTATTTCCTGATACCTAAGGCCAGCCCTTCTCATCCCAGCTTAGCCTGAGTGTATACATCTCCTCATAGCTTTTCCTTAGCTCGTATCTAGATGTCCCCCCCAAAGCCTCATGCACTCATAGGTGGGGCTTTTCGGAGGTGGCTGGATCTAGGATGTGTGAATATGATTAATGGTGTGTGATACTGAATTAGTCCACTAGTTGGTTTAGCATAGTTATGGGTGTGGCTGAATGAATTTACTGAAGAGGAAAGCCCCGCCCTGGGTGTAGGTGGCTCTACTTAATAGGCTTGTAGCCTGGATGGAACATGAAGAGACAGAGAGAAGACAGGCTCGCTGCTTCCTGCCTGACCTGCCATGGACTGTTTCTCTTCACCCATGCCCCTCTGCCACACTGCCCTGCCTTGGAACCAGTATACTATGGACTGAAATCTCTACAAACTGTGAGCTAAAATAAGCCTTTCCTCACTTAACTTGGAGTGTTGAGTATTTTGTCCCAGCAACAAAAAGTAACTGAGACACTTCTTTCTGCTATCTCCATTTTCTCAACAATAATAGTAACATTTATTGTACACTAACTCATACAATAGCCCTAAACCTGGCAGGGAGACATTCATTACTCCTGTTTGACAGACAAAGAGAGGAGGCACTGAGTGGCTCAAGGTCACAGAGCTGGCTGGCCACAAAGCCAGAATATGAACCCAGTCAGTGCTGCTCTGGCCATAAAACTAGAGGCTTCCAGCTGCTCTGGCACTCAGGCCTCACCTTCCAAGGCCAAAGAGGAGTTTCAGAGCACAGATGCCACCCCCAGGGAGCTGAGGATCCAGAGAAAGCAGGCACATGCTCCCCACCAGAACCTCTCTAGGACCTGCCACTGCCTACAGCAGGGCCACAGGGACATTGTTCTTGCCTTTGTTCCCACCTCCCAGCGATTGCCACCACTTATAGCACTCACAGATTCCCAGCCCTTTCCTCCAGCCCTGCCAGTTCTGCCAGTCCTGAACTGTATGCCTTCAGCTAATTTTTCTGGTTCTTGACAAATGGAAAAAGTATCATTCTAAGGACTACTCTGTGTGTGTGTGTGTGTGTGTGTATTTCCCTGCCCATAAATAAAATGACACATGTGCCCCCCCCACACAACTCCCAGTTGCATAACACTGGAAGAGACAAGGAACTGGACAGAAACACCAGGAGATGACCACAGCCTCCTATCTACCCGCCCACCCCCCATCCTGCCATGGGCCATGCAGCAAACTCCTCTGTGGGCCAGTCCTTTTCCCTTTCCTTCTGCAGGGAATTACTGTTGTGGCCCCAAACCCAACCTGTAAAATGTAGCATTCCTGCCCACCTTCCCACCTCATCATCCACAGCTCCCTGGCACAAGCTGTTTTCCAGGCAAACCAGCCTCCTCCTCATTGATCTCAACACATGTGTGTTTCATGTCTTCCTAATTCAGTGTCTTTGCCCACACAATTTTTCCTCCAGAAATGCACACCCCCCCTTTCTTCAAACCCTACCATCTTTCAAACACCTACTTGAGACAAGCACCTGATTGAGAACCTACTATGTGGTGCTAGGTGCTGGGGATACACAAACAAGTAAGGCAGGTAGAGTCCCTGCTCAGAAAATAGCCATTAAAAAGTAATCACACGGGGGCTGGGGATGTAGCTCAGTGG
This sequence comes from Heterocephalus glaber, assembly GCF_053883595.1. Lineage (NCBI taxonomy): Eukaryota > Metazoa > Chordata > Mammalia > Rodentia > Bathyergidae > Heterocephalus > Heterocephalus glaber. Next base: position 5,301,326 of record NW_028258301.1, read on the forward strand.
TTCTGGTGCCTGCCTCGCAAGCGCAAGGACCCAAGTTTGATCCCTGGTACCAAAAAAAAAAAAAAAAAGTAATCACACAAGTGTGAATGGTGAAAAACCTATTACCCCTCTGTTCATATCCTCACTGCCTGGGGTGCTGCCCCCCCACCCCCCGCTGCAGTGCCCGCAGGAAGCAGCCCTCAATAATCATCTGTCCCTCCCTTCCCTACCACCTCCACAGACATTCTTTTAAACTTTTAAGGTCTTCAGCTAGTGGCCACTTCCTCTAAGGGACCTTTCACAATCCGCTGTCCTTAAAACTCACCCTGCTGGGGTAGATGGGCTTCTCCGTGGGCAGCCCTGTGCTGAATTTCACTGACTTAACACACCGACCCAGAAGCCTGGGAGCCTCTGCCTGCAGCCCACATCCTCTTGGCCCCATGTGCTGTACAAAGGCCATCATGCGCATAACTGCCACATCACAGCAGGTGAAACACCATGGTGCTTGTGGGGCACTGTGCCGCTGCCCTGTGCTGCTGATCCCCCTGAAATGTGTCAGCACTCACTATACACATCTAGACGTTTGTGCCGAGCAGTGTCATTCCTATGGCAAAAAAGACGACTTTTAACTGTTCTATTTGGCTCAAAGTTATTATCTCAGGTGACTTTTTTTCCTACCTTTTCAGCACCTTGTTCATGGCTACTTGACAGACAAAACGTAGCGCCACAGGCAGACTCCACCTCAACCAGAAAAATCATCGCTTGGGCTGGGGCTATAGCTCAGTGGCACAGTGCTTCCCTAGCATGAGGCCTTGGGTTCAGTCCCTGGCACCACAAAAAGTTGTCGTTGTCATCGTCATTGTCATTATCTCTCCATATATGACCCCCAAAATTGTTTGGGAATTGGGAAGATGAAATATTTTAATTAATGACTATTAATCAAACATAATGTGTAACACCAGAAAACTTAATGGGGAAAAGGGCCAAATCAGTGAAAGTCACTGTTCAGAGAGAGAACATTTAAAAGGAGGTAAAAGCTAAATCAAATTTTGTAACTGCAACTGGCACTAAGGAGGGGACAGAATTACACAAAGATTATCAAAAGCCAATCAGACATGCAATTGTATCTCAAATTCTTGGCTAAATGGTTCAGGTTTCCTGGAGTATTAGCTCTCCAGCAGAACCGCTCAACCTGTTTTAAAAATGGTGAGTAGGTATCTAAGCTGGTGGGAAGTAGGAGAGACTCTTGCTATGGAATGAAGTGTCAGCATCATTCACAAGATAGAATATGATCTTGCTTTACCCTCCTGGACTCTCCTATGAAGACTGCACCAGATCCACAGGCAGCTGCAGCATGGAGCACCTGTGCACAGGCAGCCATCTTCATGCTGAGGACCTGCTCCACTCAGCCAGTTGCTTTAGAAGCCACTGTGCTAGGTGGCAGAGCACTTGCCGCCACCACCGCCACAGAAGGGTGGTCGTCATAGTGCAAGCGATCACCACTACAGACTTGCACTGGAACATGCCCAATCCCATATCTACACACAGGGAATGCTCAGGGCTCATCCAACAGACACGAGACTAATGGTGCAGATGTCATGAAAGAGCAGAACACATCTCAAAGGCTTACTCAGAGATGGAAGAACTCCCTCCTAGTATACCTTCCAGCCAAGCACCTGTGCAAGATGCTGCCACTTTACATGGGTGAATTCAACACCCTAGACCAGTAATTGGGGGAGAAGCAAGACCACTACTGAAGGCAGGAAGAAAGAAGTTCTTGCGCAGGACAGAAAGCTACAGAGCATCACAATTAACATTATTAACTACTATCACAAGTACTGGATTGAGGAGGAGAAGAGAATTCACTGCACCTTTATAATAGAAAGCATGTACTCTGGTGATCACCAAATAACTGAACTCTGGGGTGTTGGGTTGCTGAAAAGCTTGGTCTCTTCAAACTCTCTAGTGAACTCCTTCCTCAACTGGGTCTGAAGCAGGAAACACTGAACATGGGACAGGAGGGAGTCAGCAGTAAATCAACGTGGGTCAATCAGCTTTCTGTTACTGTAACAAATATCTGACATCATCAACTTATAAGAAGAAAAGGTTTATTTGGGCTCTTGGTTTAGAGATTCCAGTCCTTGGTCAGTTGGCCCTGTTGCTCTGGGCATGTCGTGAGGCAGAATATTGTGACCAGAGCTGCCCACTTCATGGCCAGAATATAGAAAAGAGAGAAAAAAGAAGGGACAGGGGTCCCACCATCCCCTACAAGGGCACACGCATGATGGGACGATCTCCCACTTCCCCCACTTCTTAGTTTCCACCACTTCCAAATAGCATCAAGCTGGGAGCTATGCCTTTAACACATGAGCCTTTGAGGGGTGTTTCAGATTCAAACTAAAGCACAATGCAATCCAAGATCTCTATAGAAAGATATTGCTGTAACTCACCACTAAAATGTAGGAAAAGACATTTGCTTACAATGTGATTGTATATCCAGCTCTTTGAATTAAAAGCCAACACATCTGTGGGTACAGCTCATTTGGTGATCAGAATACCATTGCCTGTGGTGCATGCAGCCCTCTCTCACCAAAGTCAATGAAATCTCAAGGGTGGAGGGTGGATGAAGCAAAATCTTAATGATTGTTGAAGTTAAGTGGTGAGTAGATAGGGAGTTCATCGGACTGTTCTTACTGCTTCTATTTATGTGTAAAAGTGTTCATATGAAAATAATTTTTAACAAGTATTCTCAAAAGTTCAGAGGTACTCCTTCTACTTTTAAAATACTGTTAAGTCTTTGAGATTTAAGCAGCTGTGGATGACACTAGATTTAAAACTATTCTATTTGTAGTATATGCAAAATAAAGATTTCTGTGTGAGTCCAGAAAAAAGAAAAAAGTTGTGGGAGAGGAGGAAAGAAGAGGGAAGCAGGAGGACACAGCAGGGATGGTGTGCTCTTGCATGAGAGATGGACCAGGTCCTATCCCTTCTCCATCACAGCCCAGCTGTGGAACTTGGGAGGTTTATGCTGCTTTCTGTGCATTGTTTGTTCTTCCAAAATTAAACAGTGTCCCCATAGGCTTGTTTGGAGGTTATAATTACATAACAGATCTTGAGAACTTGGCACATAGTAGGCATTCAAGAAATCTTGACTATACTTTATAAATAGCTGTACTTATAAAATAGATACACTCAGGAGAGTCCTTGTCTTACAAAAGAATTCACCACAGGGTCCCTTTAAGCCCTCAGCCCCGTGAGTGCACTTTCAATGGGACTGAGTTTGCAGAAATCCATTTACACCTGACTTTTCAAAAATGAAGCCAAGGCACTAATGAAGGCAGGCGGATCTCCAGTGAGAGCTCCCTGGGCACACTCTCTCAGCTTCAGATCCTGTCCAGCAGGATTCTCTGAAAGACTGGAGACTAAAAACATCTTCTCTGAAAACCCACAAAGACTCACTGGCTGCCCTCTGGGAAGTCTTTTTTCCGTGCATATTTGGGAGGTCTGTGGTGTCTTCAGCGATGGTTCCAGGCTTACGAGGACAATAGCAATAACAGTTGGCTAACAACATTAGCTAATATTTATTGAGGCTTCCTATGTGAGAGGTGCTGTGTTAATTCCCATGCATTATCCTGCACAAGGCAACAGAAGCTAATGTCTGTATAACCACAGCAAGTGCCTGCAAATGAAACAAGTTCCCATATTCCTCATAAAAATCTCACACCATATTATGTTTGTTGCTGTTTTTCAGATAGGAAAACTGAGGCACGGGATAGATAAGTCATTTGCTCAAGGTTGCCCAACTGTACATGATGGGTTCTTTAAAATAGGCCTGGCTCTTAAGCCCACCCCATCACAGACCCTCAGCATCCCATCCCCCTACCACCACCAGATCCAACAGAGACAGGACTGCAGGCAGAAGGTCCCTGCAGAAGGCGCTGCCCCTCCCACTGTCCCTTCCCTGTCTCACTTAGCCCTCTACAAGCTGTTGTCAATTGCACTAAGGTATTTACAGCAACCAGCGACCGCTGACACCTCTGCCCACGTGGGCTATAATTTGATGCTCAAGTTGTTAAACAGCCGCTTTTGAGCGCTGCACTCTTCATACATGAGTGTCTCTCCCAAGAGCCAGGCTGGCCGTCTCTCTCCACTGCTCCCGATGCCTGCACACCTCTCCTGCGGGCCCCAGGCATGTGCACATGTGTGCATACGCCAAACACACCATCGCCCACTGACGGTGCCACACACAGCTACCATCACAAAACGATCCCAGTTCTCGGTTGAGCACATACCCGCCAAGCCACTTGACATGTGTCACAGACACACAGCCTCACCCCACTCACACACCTCATGTCATCAACACACCAGACACCATAAAGAGAACAGCTGGGGATATTCTGTGTAAAGCAATATCCACCAGTAAGTGACTTCTGGTAATGAATGCCCATCCTGAATGTATTTCCAGGAAATATGCTCTCCTCTATATAATAATTTGTCAGAAAATTGTTTACCTGCTTGACTCTGCATTAGGATAACCAGACAAATACTCAACATGTTTTTCCATGTACTTGTGTTAAATGCAGCCGTCACTGGATGTGTTTTACCTGCATGTGCTTCCATGTTGCTGTATCTACCTAAAACCCTGAGTTCAACATCATGTGGTGGGGCTGTGTGTGGCACCAGGTGGGACTCGAGAGTGTGCATGTACTAACACACTAGCATGTCTGCCTGTATGTCTGTTTGTATAAAGCAGACCCAGCCCTTTGACTCTGTTGCCAGCCCTCTCCCCAGGGGGGTCTTTGCAGCTTTGGGCTACCTTCTGCATAATAATATAAGAGCAAACACATCCTCAATCCCAGAAACCCAATCTCCATGCCACCCCCATTCATGCAGCAATGGAAGTGCTTCAGAAAGCGGAGGAGAGCGAGAGGCAGCGAGGACCAGGCTGGCAAAAGAAGAAACTATGGCCCATCCACCCAGGACAGAATAGATTAGAGGACATGTGCTCATCAATAATCACTGTGAAGATGGCCCAGAGCACTGAGCGCTGATCGGTTAGGGTCTGAGAAGGATGCAGATCTCAAGCCCCTTTAGGTTCCTTTTGGGTCCCTTGGGTTGTAAGGATAGGGACTAGGCTTAGTCCCTTCTAAGGGTGCTGGGGAAGGGTACCTGGAAGACTCCACAGAGTGCAGGGAACAGAGTGAGAGAGCTGAGAAGGAGCCCACAAAGCTGCCTTCCTATGGCGGTTTGAGCCTGCAGCACACAGAGATTCAGACTCAGCACAGGGATAGGCCAGAAAGAGAAATCAGAAAAGAGAAGGAGGCAAATAAAATGAAAGAGAGAAAGAATGTCCCAGTAGGATTAATCAGAGGACAGGCAGAGGCCCAAGGAGCCCCAAGATTGCAGCAGAGATAAAGAACAGAAAATACCTCTTGCAGTAGAGCCTCGGAGCTGCCGCCTAAAGGGATGAAAGGACTCCAGGCCAGAGGGCCTCTTTTGCAGCTTTAGCAAGCCACATGGACAGAAGTCCTGTCCTCTGACCCTCTAAACAGCAGTAAGTCCTCAGGGAGATGCCCCCAGGTCCTAGACAGGCACAGCAGGGGAAAAGGTGGCACACTGCCCCAACAGACCCTGCCAAAGGACCCAGGAGAGAAGAAAAGGGAAACCTGAGAGTGGCAGTGGGGTGGGCCCACCTGGACCCACAGATTGAGAAGCTTGGGGTTCAAGTCTGCATGCTGCTATTGATGGTGTGACGCTGCAGCAACCAGGAGCTTCTGGAGGCTGCAAGTGTCCATCTGAAGGCGCTGTGAGCACTGAATACACTCTCTGTGGGAGAGCTGCCTAGCAATGTTCGTGAGCCTCCTCACAGATGAAGACTAAGGGAAAAATCAGACGCACAGGGTGGAGTGACAATGAGCAGTGCACTGCCAGCATGGAGATGTTGCCATCATCGCTCCATATGCACATGTGTGTGTCCTGCCTCATCCCACACGGGATTTGAGTGGGCTGAGAGGGTAAGATTCCTAGATGGCCAGACGGATGGACAGGGGACTGAGGACAGAGACAATGAGAGGCTAGAAGACCTCCAGGGCAGGAGGGCCATTTATTCAGACTTTCAACATTTACTCACTAAGCACCCACTGTGTGCTGGTGCTGTCTGGTTCAAGTCTCGTTCCGATCAGTGATCCAGGTGTCTTTGCCCACAGTGGAGCTTCAGCAAGTGAGAACTTACTCCTCCGCCTTCTGCACACATCTGTGGGAGCCTCTGTCATGCACCTCCATGCATCCCACGTGGCTCCATTCCAAAAGAAGGCGCATCCCCAGTGGAATCTTGTGAAGAGAAAGAGGGAAGAGGGAAGGGTTGCAGGTCTTAGGATCCCATGGCTGCTGAGTCAAGGCTTTTCTGAATGACCTCTCTGCGGCAGTGGGACACAGTGGGAGTGGGAGGTGGGAAGCAAAAGAGAAGAGAGGAGTACTTGACTCTAGGAATCACTCGACACAGACTGGAGCCCAGACATTTCTGTGCATCCAGCTGGACTCGCTGGCTCGAGACAAAGAACTATCTCTGTCTTCCTCTCTCTGCTTTCCAACATGTGGGCAGGATGCTGTCTGTGTTGTCCAACAAAGCTAGACACAGTCTCTCATGTGGAGCTTTAGACACTGAATGGAACAGAAGACTCAAGCTCTGATGGAGTCAATAACCCACACCCCTTTCCTCCTGCAGGCACCACCAAACTGCATTTCCCAGCCCCTATGTGGTCAGGGAGCCATGGGACTGGGTCAGCCCAAGAAGTGTGGTCAGCAGTGCTATTTGCCACCTATAGACCTGGCCTTAAAAAAATCTCCCCCAGAATCCAGTATTCTCTGTCTCCCTCCTCTGCTAGCAGTTTAGAGGACCCAGTGGGTGATGCCAAGGACCCATATTTGGGTCCACAACACCCATAGGGTCCATAGATAGAATTTGTTGGGGAAAAAAATTGTTTTGTCTTTACTTTCACAAATCTCTAAACTGAAAACAGTTTATTCCATTACAATGGCAGATAACCAACCACAGAGACCTACAATTTTGCCACCCATAGAAATTATAGGTACTTATTACACAGCATTTTAAATTGTTGCCGAGATATCAAGAGGTCATTGAGACTGAACAAATTTTGAAATTGCACTACTAGTCCCATTGCTATATTTTACTTAACTTTTATATGATTATATCAAAAATGTATTCAATTATTTTATCACAAGTATATAAATTTTTAAATATTTTTATATGAATTTTAATATAATAGTCTCTTTTGTAGTCCATTAAATTTGATTTCATGTATTTAAAATCTTGCCAGCTGTGGTGGTGCATGGTTATAACCTCAGCACTCAGGAGACTGAGGCAGGAGGATCACTGTGAGTTCAAATCACCATGGGCTGCACAGTGAGTTCAAAGCCAGCCTGAACTACATAATAGCGAGGCCCTGTCTCCAAAAAATAGACATCTTTACCCGCAGGGGTCTATAGACTTCACTAGTTTGCCAAAGTGGTCCACGGTCCAAAAGAAATCAGCGTTCTTCCCCTAAAGAATGATGGAGCCCTTGGCCCCCATACCACCACCACCACTGATCCAACACTTAGACTATGAGGTGAGTGGAAAATAACCTTTATTCAACAAACATTACTGGAGAGCCATTTATGACTGTCTGTGTGGTGATGGGGAGCCCCGAGGGTCGATCTCTCAGCCTAAGTTTGCTTTGTTCTCACTCTCAGCCCTCTTAGATGCCCTCACACTCATACGGATGGAATGTCTTTGATGCCCTCCCCTCACGCCTAGCCTTCTACTGTCCAATTCACCCCAACTTTCAAAGCCCAGTTCAAATGCCACTTCCTCCAAGAAGTATCCTGTACCTTCTCCTCCTTCCTAGATTTTACTGTCCCTGATCTGAAGCACTAAGAGCTACCACCTTCAGACTGTGATCCTCCCTAGGGAAGGAAGTTGGATATACTCCCTCTTGTCCCCCAACCTACACCCCATCCCTGCCATGAGCATAGTCCAGGGATGCTGTCTGTGTTTGCTACACAGAAGGCAGGTTGTAGATCAGAGATCTGCCTGTTTCACTCCACTCTATCCAGGGCCACCTAGAGTATGTATGTTTAAGGACAATACAGTATGTGATTCAAATAGAAAAAAATGTACTAATGCTTACCTACCCTGGGGGCCTCTATTTCCCTTCTTTGAACTATTTCCAGGCCAGGGTGGATTTCCCACTAATGTATATTTTCCTCTAGGTTTCTGGGAAGTAGTCTGTCCTTATCTTCATTTGGCTTTCCACTGTTTCAATTACCAGCAGTCTCTGCAGTCCAATGATATTAAATGGCAAATGCCAGAAATAAACAATTCATAAGTTTTAAATAGCTTTTATTACGGTATATTGTTGTAATTATTCTATTTGAGTATTACTTATTAGTCTATTATTGTGTTTATAAGTTAAACTTTGTCATAAGTAGCATGTAGAGAAAAAAACAACATATGTAGTATTTGGTACTATTCGACGTTCGGGCATGCCCTGGGTGGTGCTGGGAGAACAAAGCTGTGGATAAGAGGACATTACTATAGTTTTGGCAGCCAGATAAGACTGGAAGTCAAGAAGGGGTTAAAAACAAGATGGGTCCTCTCCAACCCTGGTAAATGACACATCCTCCAGGGTCCCAGGCTGAGTCAACCCTTTTGTCCCACACCCTTGAAAGCCACTCCCTCTGCCCACTCCCTCCCTTCTTCTCCCACCCCACCCTACCCCCAACAAGCACTTGGAGCCCTTGCCCGTGGGCAGGAGCTCTCATCCTCTGTGCAGAGCTCACAGAGGACAGCCTGGCCTGCTACCCCCACCCCACCCCCACACAGCTGCTACTGCAGGGACTAGAGGATGGCAGGGAGGCAGCTCTCTGGTCCCCTCCTTGAAAGCATGATTCCATGCTCCTTTTGTCTCCAGGACTGAGAGGCACTGAGTAAAGGCCCCTCTCTCCCCTCAGGTTATCTTGCAACACTGGGCCTCCGATCCCAGGCCTGCCCTAGATGTTTTGTTCCCTCTGCCTCTCCCTCTCCATACTAAGCACTGGAGACCACTGTGGCACACTGCTGAATAACATTAACTCTACTTGTCTTTGGGCAACACCATACACTTTTGGAGGTCTCTTGCTGTGAGCTGGAACAGAGTGATGGCCTCAGGAGCTCCCAGCCTGGTAAAGGAGGTAGAGTAGTAAGCAGAAAATAATATATCAAAATAAATTCTTTAAAAACACTAGAAGTAGAGCTGGGGATTTAGCTCAGTGGTTTCACCGCCTGCTGCGCAAGTGCAATGACCCGAGTTCAATACCCGGTACCAAAAAACCCCACAACAAAACACTAGAAGTAGCTGGACACTGTGGCATACACTTATAACCCCAGGAACTCAAGAAGTTTAGTGGGGAGGATTGCAAGTTCAAGGCCAATCTGAGCAATTTACCAAGACTCTGTCTTAAAATAAAAAATAATTTTAAAAGTTGGAGTATAGTACAGTGGTAGAGTGCTTGCCTAGCATGTGAGGTCTTAGATTCAATCCCCAGTACCAAAAGAAAAGTAAATAAAAAATTAAAATACTAAATGCATAAGAGACCTTGGGACAGGTTCTAAACCCAGGCTGGGGGGACTGGCTAGGTAAACAGTGGAAAGGGAGAGAAGGAACAATCAAACCATGTAAAAACAAACCACTGACTTTTGGACTCATTAAAGGGACAACTCAGATTCCTAGAATCACATCTTTAATCAACAACTATTTGTTGTGCCAAACACCATGCTGGGTAAAGAGATTTCAGAACTGAAGGGAATCTCATGTTCCAAAGCTGGCCTGGAGTCTATACCCTGTTTGTGAGGGATAGGCTGCCCCTTCCAACTCAGAGGACCTGGAAAGAGGAAAACGGGGCTGAAGATATTCTGGGTGTCAGAACAAACACTGAGTCCCTCCTTGCTGAGTTCCGGAAGGGCTGTTCTATTGGGCATTCTCTGGGGCTGACGGTGGCCCTCGCAGAGGGAATCTCGCTGCTCACTACAGTGCCAATGACTGTTGACACCAGTGCTGAGAGCTCTGTTGACTGAAGTCAAAGAGGATGGAGTTTGGGGGTGAAGGTGTACACACACACACATACACACACACATGTGCGCGTGCCCAAGCCTATCAGATTTGGGGAGTGACCTCTGCCCTAAATTAATCCTTCAGCTATTCTCTGAAAGCCCAAAGAATTCTTCCTTCAGAGCCCACACCATAATAGTGTTAATTAAATATGCATTTGTGTGTTTCTTTCTCTCACCAGCATAAGGACAGGAACCACATGTATTTTGTTCATCCTTCCATGTAGGGCAGAGGGCCAGCCACAAAGTAGGCCATAAGGCCGTTGTAGCTGGAGCACACTGGTAATTTTTCAGCACTCTGGAAGACTGAGGAAAATTGACCCTAGCCTGGGCAACTTAGCAAGACCTCTCAAATTTAAAAAAACAAAAAATTAAAAGTGGATGGGAAGTTACTGGGTTCAACAGCCAATACTGATGGAGGAAAAAATGGCTGATGAAATAAACAGAGACTGCTGGGTGGGCATGGAAGGACATTCCAGGAGATAGGGCAGCCTGGTGATGGTTCATTTCCTTTTACACAGAGAGAGACAGGGCCCAAGTAGTGAGGAGCAGGGCAAAACTGCAGCTGCTGTGTCTGTGGAGAAGGGTGTCACATGGCAAGGGGGGCACTGGGGCCGGAACACAGACACTGAAAGGCACTATAGTCCTGGCCCCCAAGATCCTCCTTCTCGGAGAGTCAGTTACCTTGAAGACCCCCTCCTCACATCCAGCCACCTTCTTAAGGTCGCAGACTCCTTTCTCCTGGAGCTGTAGGGTGTGCCTGGCCAGATAGCCTTCTCTCCAACCAGGTGTCCCAGAACTTCCGGGAAGGCCCGGAAGGGAAAGGTGTACCCCAGAGGCCAATCTGGGAGTGGGGCGGGGCAGACTCGCTAGAGTGCAAGAGCCAGGAGAAGCTCAGCGTCTAATATGGGCAAGGTGAGCCTTGAGAACCAGGGCACGCAGCAGTCGGGTAACTCAAGCACATCTCAGCGCGGGATCTGCTCAGGTCATCCCTGTTAGCGCCAGGTCAGGCCCTCTCAGAGCGCCGATCACCATGGTAGCGAGAGGGTCCACCCTTTTTAGCGCAGGTCACGTGCTTTGGAGCAAAGTCATTCCGGCTTACAGAGCCAGCCTGAAGCGCCGGGTCAAGCCCGAGGTGGGGCAGGGTCACCTCGGTTAGCACGGGGTCATTCTTAGCTCAGAGTAGGTAAGTCCTGCTCTGTGCAAGGTAAGCTCCAGAGACTTTGGGGTCAGCGGCGCCCCCAGGTGGCTGGACCGGGCCGGCGCTCACGATCGGATGCCCCGGAGGGTTTCAGGAACCTTAGTCCTGAGTTCTCCGCCCTCCCTTCTCTCAGCCTGGCCCCGGGGAGCCTCTCCACTCGGGCCGGCTGCTTTCCAATACTCCTGTATGCACATTTGGGGCTCCTTTTGTTTACAGAATGCAACTGGGTTACCAGAGCGCGTTTGAAACCCAGAACCCCAGATGTAGAGAGAGGAGAAATGTCACCGGGAAAATCCAGCCACAGCTCCGGAGGAAACCACGACAGAGCCCGACGCTTGCCTGTAGGCCCTCCCCTTTCTCCAGGGTTTTCCTAGGACACCCACTGTGCGGATTTGTCTCTGAGATCGGCGCTCCGCACCCGCTTCCCCCAACCCACACAATCTAAAGTTCTCAAGTGTGGTTTCGGTGGGGACATTTGGAGAAGGAGCGTGGCCACGGCTCCTGCCCCGCTCAAGTTTGGAAAGACACCCCCACCCCCACCCCCACCCCCGCTCCCGGCAGGTTGCAGTTCCCTAGCTGCTTCTCCGGTTCCCCCAACATTCACGTCCTGGCTGGCCTTTCAGAAAGAAGGGAGAAGGCCTGATGGGACAGAAATGAAAGGGGCTGGGTAAAGGCTGCCTTCCGCTTTTTGTGCCACCTTTTTCCAGTGCTACCGTAGACACAATGGCTAGGGCTGAGCGTGCCACGGACTTGGAGGTGGCCATTCACCTCAGGCGCATTCACATGCCCCTCCCCAGAAAAGGCAGCACAACCCTGCCTACCAAAACCTGGCTACCTTTCAGAGTCCCACTGAAGCCCCTCAAACTCAGAAAGGCCTGTATGGCACCAGCAGCAGAAGCCCCAGAGCTGCTTGGGCTGTGTCTGCAGAGTCCAGCACAGGCCCATCGGCCACCCTCACTGCCCAAGGAGAGCTGGGGATGGAGAATGAACTCTTCAAAAGACTGGAGGGAGGAGCTGGCAGTGAAGTCCAGTTTCATTTATTCCATGTTCATTTCTCAGAGAAACTGAGGCCCAGTGAGGAGGAAGTACTAGAATCACCATTCTAACTAGAATCAGGCATTTCTCTCCATCCCAAATATTAGATAATCTTCACAGCAGGTGCTAGAAAGACCGAGGAGGAAGAAGAAAGAGAAACCAAAACCTGATACCTTCCAGGAGTAAGCCTAGGTCAGAATCCCTAATATGCATGTGAACACTCGTGCGTACGTACACACACACACACACACACACACACACACACACACACACACACACACACCTCCAAAGCCCTGCAGCTCCACCAGCACATCTGACCCAGGAAGGAATGGCTCCAGCCAGGGCAGTCTGGGGCCTGAACCAGATTTTCTCCCTTTGTTCTTCACTTTGTGAAAGGCCTGGGGTTGGCTGGGGCACAGGAAGCAAGGCTTGGAGCAGCCAGGTGGGCCAGCTTCCCGACAGATTCTCCGCCATACTTGTACCTGAACAAGCAGGAAGAGAGGGAAGTCGGAGCCTCAGAAAATCTAAAGGGAAAGAGATGATTAGCTGGTAAATTCTGACTATACGCCCCACACACGTACACACACCTTCCTTGTCTCCTAGCAGGTTGCAGGTCCCAGACCTTCTGTGTTGTCTGGGGCTGGGCAAAAGATCTGACTGCCTCGCCAGGCCCTGAGCCAGGCAGAGTGGAGTGCCAGGCACTCCTGGCAGCCTATGCTCCTCCTTTGTGCCACCAACACCTCACTCACCTGTACCCAATTTTGTGCCCCGATTTACTCAGATAATTTTCTGCTTCGCCATACTGATCTCAACTTTCGCCCCATCTTTCCTTTGGGAAGAGAGATTCACAAGTAAAGACTGCCTGGTGACATCTGAGGTTTCCCTAGAGTTTAAGGGGAGATGCTAGGTTTTGAATTTCCTCAAAATATCTCAAAATAATTAAGAGTGCCTTAATTGTCTATGTTGGGACACAAAGACTGCAGAGTCTGACTACATCCCACATCCTGCTGGAAAATCTTGGGCAAACACCCTTTTCTAGGGCCGGGGATTTAGCTCAGTGGTTCTGCCGCCTGCCTCGAAAGCGCAAGGACCTGAGTTCAATTCCTGGTACCAAAAAAAAACAAACCCAAAAAATCCCACCAAAAACAAAAAAAACCCCACCCTTTTCTAGACCTATTTCCCTGGCCATCCAGTGTTAGCCCTAAGCAAACTTTGTTGTTACTGGGCACTGCAGTCTGCACCTGCATCTTTGCTGCAGGAGAACAGTTTCCTGGAAAGGAAAGGTTCCAAAGCTACCTAAGACTAGTAGGCAAGTCCCTCTGTGTGGGCTGGAGGGGAGGAGGCTAACAGTATCAGGCAAGAAAGAGGCCAGGGAACAGACGATGAACCTTTTGGATAACCTGGACCGACTCAGACAGGCTGCAAGGTTTGGCTAGGATAGGGCGAGGGAAGCAGGAGGTCAGCCCACTCCCCTGCCAGGCAAGTTACTACCACTCAGCAGCTTTGCTCCACGTTCTACCTTCCCAGTACGTTCTGAGCCTGCAGTTGGGAAGGAGGCAGGCGGAGGACAGATTCCGGTCTCTACCAATACAGGAAAAGGCTGGAAACTCAAGTTCCTTCCTCCCCACTCCTGCAGGGACCCATTCTTAACCTTCCCACCCCAGTCCTCTCCACCCATATCTTCCCAGCCCCTGCCAGAGCCACCCAAGGAGATTCCACACTCACAGACTCACACTGATACAGTCACTCACAAATACACACACACATTAGCACACACGTAATCATTTACAAATATTCATCCCTAGGGGCTGGGGTGTAGCTCGGTGGTAGAGCAACTGCCTAGCCTGAACAAGAGTTAGGTTCCATCCTCCGAACCACGAAAATAAAATAAAACAAAATAGCTCACCGCTAAGCACAGTCACCTGTGACAAACCTGTCCCCCCTCTCACATGCAAACATAAATACAGTCACAGACACCACGGAGGAAAAAGGCATATTCACATCTACCACCCACGATGCCTGGGGTCATGATAAAGGGAATCCTTAATCCTGAAAATACCAAACTTCTTTTTTATTCAAATAGGGTGGTAGTCATTGGTTTTGACTTTCCTTGGATCAACTACGGAGTTGGGCTGCTCGTAATGATACGGGGCAGGAGTTTGCTGCTGTGCCTCCAGGACGATGCCCAGCAAGTAGATGCTCCTCGAGCAAGGGAGGGGAAGGCGGAGAGGAGGGAAGGGGCGAACCAGACAGGAAAGAGATTTCTAGGCTGGGGCGAATTCACACGCCAGTGTTTGATGGGTCACTCCTCGGACGGAAAACCAACGCTTCCTGACTCTAGCCTCACGCTTTTTCAGACGGTCAGCAGAGGGATTAAGAGATCCTGGGTGTGGGTCGCGCAGATCAGAGGCGAGAGAAGCCGCTTAAGGCAACTGAATCAAGAAGAGGCTTCGCAATCCGTCTACTCTAGCGCGCGTTTACAAATGCACGCGAGGAACGATTCCCGTCCGCCTGGGACCCACAAAGCCGGTCTGACTGGGGCGGCCGAGACGAGGCGAGCCTGAAGTCGCCGGCTCTGGGATCCGGATCCTACAGCACGGCGAGTCCGGGTTCTCTTCCCAGCTCCGCCAAGTGACCTGCCGTGCGACGTCGGCTTGGTCCTTTCCGCTCAGAAGAGGAAGGTGGAGCTGTCCGGGTCCTTGAGACCCTCTGACCCCCGCCGTCCGGGCATTCTCTTTGGGGTGATCATTGAGGGGGCCGGCCTATCCTGAAGAGAACGGGACGTTTACAGGCAACTCCAAATTGAGACGGGAACCTAAAAGAGGGCCCAGAAGAGACAGCGGGAGGGAAGCTCAGGCCAATCCTAGGCGGACCCAGCACATCTGCATGTGAATGGATGTGGCTACCTTGCTCTGGAGTCCGGGTGGCACTGACACCTGCTAGGGGAGAGGGCGCAGAGCGCCTGTCCTCTGTAAGCGGCGACGAATTAACTTGAACAATAAAGTCCATTCCTGTACTCTTAAACTCCCCCCACACATACACACGAACGCGTTGGCAGTGTCCACACAAATAACTTCAAATACACTTTTTAGGTCGGCAATAATTTTTAGCTATCGAAGGGGTGAATTTAAATTTCTTTGTTCCTCCAATAATTAGCTGTTTTCAGACCTAAACCCCGTGCAACTGTAATTCCAAAGATACTTCTGCCAGCGCAGACAAGCGTCTCCGAGGCGAGACTAGCCTGAGGCAAGTTTCTAACTTGTGGGGAAACTGAGCACAAGTCTCCCGAATGCCGGCTTCAGGTGGCAACCACGCAGGACCCCGGGAACCACAGCTGAGCGCATCCTTCCGAGCCGCCCGCACGCGGGGCCTGGTGCGCACTCCGTGGGAGACCGGGGTCCTGGAGTAACCGGGCGAGGGCAAAAGAAGACTGGAACTCTGTGGCCCCCTCGGGACGGAGAAGTTTCGGGGAGGAGGCTAGCGAGCCCGAAGTAAGGTAACGCGCGCAGGCCCTGCCGCGTGGAGAAACGGAAAGTCGCGACTGAGCGCAATTTCCGCCTGAGTCCGCGTGGAACGAAAAGACAGCGCTTCGCAAGGACCCAGGCCTCAAAGCCGGGAACCGGCGAGGGTCGGAAACAACCCCGAGGGTGTCGGCGCGAAGTTCAGCTGCAGGGCGTAAGGGAGGAAGCTGTCCTTCCCCAGCTGGCCCGAGCCTCGGAGCCTCCCCAGCGGCCGCTTCCAGCTGCAGCGCTCGCTCTGCTGCAGAAGGAGGCGGTGCCCGCTCCGCCCCGCGCCGCGCCGCGCCGCGCCCACCAGCCCGCCGACAAATTCGTTCCCCAAACCGGAGCGGGGAACCTGTTCTCACAACAGATTCCTCCGCTGATACGGTTCTACGCGGACCTTTAAAAAAAAAAGACAAGGTAATTCCGCTCCAAAAGTCCAATCTAGGTTTGTTTGCTCTCAAATAGTCTGACGGACGAAAAGCTTGGAAAGCTGTTATCCTGCCAGACCGCTGCCCACCTTTCTCTTTCAGCATCTCTCCAGAAACCTCACAGTGCCAGCCTCAGAAACAAACGTGGGCTGGGTCTCATCATCCTCGTCGGCCCTCCCTGGACGTCTCCCCAGGGCCCAGCCTACACAACCTTTCTGACTTAGCGGAATAATTTAGGCGCAAATCCAATCCCGCCTCTCTTCTCTTCAGTGGAATGCTCAGGGTTCAAATAAACTCCGAATTCGGTCCGTAAAGACCCAAGGTGAGAGGCCTCCTCCCGCCTCCCCCTAAGCATGAAACCTTGCGGGGCACGCTCCGCACTCAAAATCACTTCTCCTTTTCTCTAGCAGGGTCCCTCGTTTAAATAGCGTCGGCGCCTTTATTCGCCTGACCTTGTGCGCAGGAAAACTCGCCTGGTCGGTCATTGTCTGGTCCCCGCCTGTCCCCGCCCGCGCCCCAATCAGTGTCACAAAACGCCCCTTTCAACAGATTCCAAACCCTCTTCACCCGGGCTCACCGAGCCTTCAACTTCATTAAGTGTGCGTTACGGCGGCGCTGGAGGAGGCGAAGTTTAAATAAACCGGAGCGGAGGAGGAGGGAGGCGGGCCTGGGGAGGGTCGCTAGTTGAAGGGGGATTGTTTTTGAAAAGGGGAAAAAAGTCATCAGAGGGAAAAAGCGCTTTGTAACCACGTAGACGCGCCCGCTGTGGCGAGAACGAATTGGATATGGAGGGGAAGTGTCTCCCCCCCCCCCCCGGCTCCTGGGTGGTCCGGGGCGCCCCTAGAGAAAGAAAGATGGGGAGGAATCGGCGGTGAAAAGAATTAACCGCTTTAATTGGGCTCCAAGAGAGAAGTGCAGGAGGTTCGCGGATGGGCCTCGATCACCCAAACCAAATACTCTTCAATGAAATAAAATGTCTGCCCATAGCCCACGGCTTCAAAACGTATGGCAAAGTTGGAGAATCAAGGCTGTCCTTCAGAGTCCTGGAAGGTAAACCAGCAAGAGGGGGGAATTCTGCCCGGAAAGGTCCCCTCCCCCTCCTTGTGGCCTCGGGCCTCGCGGCGCCGGATGAAAAGGAATGAAATTGAACGAAATTGAACGAAATGAAGTGAAATTGACCAGTGAAATTCGCCAATTTTCTTCCCCTTTAAACTGCCCGCTCTCAGCAGAACTCTCTGAACCCCAGGCAGATTTCTTACCACTTTTTTTTCCCTCACCTCGGAGAGATGAAGGTGTGCCCTGGATATTTTATTATTGCCAGCAATTGTTGGGGCCCGTGGGAACAGACCCTCAGCTGCCTCCACCCAGGCAGGGAGGGAACCCATCGGGCTGTTCTGGATGGGATGGCCTGTTTCTCCTCCCAGGAGGCTGGGCCCCTAAGTGAGCCAACAGGAGAGTCACCGACTGAGCCCCTCTAGTCTGGAAGGAAAAATAAAGTCAGGATTCTACCCTTCCCCGCAACTCCCTTATCCTTCCTGCAGCCCAGCTCCCCAGGCAAACTTCTCAGATACTAAACAGGTTGTCCCGAAAGACGACCTAAAAGAGCCCAGAATTCCACACACCTTCCCTTCGGAGCATCCCAGGATCCTCTAGGAAATTCTCTATGTAATTTTTAAGGCCAGTGGGGCATTAGTGGTTTCCCTGGACCTCAGTCCTCTGCCATAATTCTATCTGGCCCAGTCCTGGCCTTCCTGGCCCTCTGAAACCAAGGTCTTAGCCATAGGTTGGTTTGGGACCCTGAGATCCCTAAAAGTCCTTTGTACATCTCAGTCCTCTTCCCCAACCCTCATTTTTCTACCTCACATTTTTCTACCTATATCTTATACAGACCCTCCAACACACAGACACCAAGCAATAGGTTCAGATACACACACACACACACACACACAACAAAGATAGATTGAAGAAACCAGAGGAATTTGCCGCTTTTTCTCTAAATAGTAGTTATGGAAGTATCTCCTCCATCTAACCACCATCAGATATGAATTCTGCCTGATAATAGTCTCATTTCTAGAAAAAGAAAACAAACTGGTGTTTTTTACTTAAAGCAACCTAATATCTGGGAGTGACCTAAGCATAGTAAATGAGATCACACAGCTTCAAAGTGCTTTACTGAAAGCATACACACATACACACACATACACACACAAACACACACACAGGTCACATTTACTCTTCCTCAAGTGAAAAGAAACAAAATCAAACTCAGAGCAAGGGAAATCAATGAAGAAGCCGGCCATTAACTATTATCCCAGTGTTAACAGACATTTCACATGTCTTACTACTGAATCTAATCTTACTTCTCCTGGACTCTGCTAAAATGGTGGAAAGGTGGCCACTACACTTGATCTCCCTCCATTCCCTCCATCTCTCAGCAAGATCTCAGTCTGTGGCAGAGCTTATTTAGCATTTACACCTCCAGCCTTGCCTCTCCTTCATTGGTAAAGTGGATGAAAGGTAGCAGTCCCAACAACCTTTCACCAGCTCTGGTGTTCTCCACATACTCATCTTGAGTTGGTCTTATTTGGATATTATAGGGGCCTCTGTCTTCTCCTTCCCTCCTGTATTGCCAGCTGCTAGGATCCGAGCTGAAGATGCCCATGTAGCTTCTTTCTCCACATACCCTTGAGCTCTCAGCATCCGGGTCTTCATTCTGTTACTTCTCTCTCAATTCTTGCCCAACATGTGTCTATTTTCTGGGAAGATTTTTTTTGCACTTCCCATATCTCTCCTCTCCTATGATCTTGGTAGAAAAATGGAGAAAAGAGCCACACAACAATCTCTGATTCACCCAAAGCATCACCTTCACTCAACATGTTTGCAAATCTGGCTACCTGAGTCCTAGACACAAGAAGAGAGCTAAGGGATCAGTGGGTTATGGAAGACTCCAGTCAGTCTGATGGATTTGGACTATGGTCGTAGCTTCTAGCTATGAGCATGACTCATGGGACCAGAAGCTTTGCCCTGACACAGACCCCAAAGACTCTTTTAGTTCCTGATGCATCTCTATTCTTCTCACAGTCCCTAATGCAAGCCTTCCACTCTGTTGCATAGGGTGTCTAAAGGCCCTACAGTGTGGGCAAAAAGAAATCTTTCTCCTCTTAGTGACAGTAACCCAAGCATCGTAAGAATACATATGAAAACACATGTTCATAGGCACATATAGAAGAAAATACATACATCCTGAAATACAACTTATACACACACACACAAATCAAAAAGTAAGACAACCCAGAGAAACACAAAAATAAACCATAAGCTCCATAAAAGTCCCCGCACCCAGAAATGCACAGAGCCTTCAGAATACGCATTGAGAGACCTATTCTGCTGATACCCAGTGGGTAGAGCATTCAAGAGCACTTAGCACCCAGATCTGTCCAGGCCAAGCTAAAACCTAAACCAGCACTGAGACTCCTCAGGTGCATTTGAATCATAACCTCTCTACCCAACCCTAAGCAAACCATGTAGCACCAGAGTGAAAATGAAAGTGTTGGAGGGGTCACACAGGCTTCTCAGAGACCTGGCCCCAGCAGCAGCTAAAAGCCAACACTGAAATGTCCCCAGGCTGTGAAAAGTCCAAACCCCCTCTGCCTGCCTGGTCCTTCTTCGCTGCCCCTCTGTTGGGGGAGCCTGGGGTCTTTAGGAAGAGCCCGGACAAGGGAGTTCAGGCAAGCACACTGAGCTGGTGACTGCTGAAGTTCACATACATTTATTCGATTGACACCAATGAGGAAGGTGGGGGAGAGACAGATTTTTCTTTTCTTCCACACAAACCATTGGACGATTTCAGTCTCCCCTAAGTAGAGAAGTCTAAATCAATGCACACCAGTGAACACAGAACGGAGAGAGCAGCCCGCTGTACAGATACTTACACATAATTACAGGACCCCTGCCAGCTCTGGGCCCTCGCCCACCCTCCCCCATCTCTCCAGTCCCTGACCCAGACCCTCTTCTCCCACCCAACCTCATTGCCTTTACTACAATAAATATGGCAGGGCCTGGACAAGAGCTGAAGGCCTGGGGATGAGGAAGGCTCGCCCCTGAGGCCACGGGAAAGAGGGGGAGTTCCTTTAAAAGCACCCAAACACGAAAGAGAAAAGATTTTTTCCACAGTGGAGCGGGCTCTGGGTTTCTGCAAGGATTGTGGAGACCCCTGCTTCACCTCTCCGTTCAGCTTCGCCCGGGTAGACACTGCTTTAAGCTTCAAAGGGAACGGCCTTCCTTGGAGAAGAGCAAAACAAAAAATTGAATTTTTAAAGCACAAAGCAGATAATGGATGTCTTTAAATTATAATATTGGACAGGCGGGGTCTCAAAGTTGAAAGAATGAGGGGGAGAGGAAGAAAGGGAGACCTCTCAGCGCCTTTGGTGTTTCTGGCGGGATCCGCAGGGCCTGGGCTAGCGTCTCTGCCGGGAATTCATTCTTCCTGGGTTGCCCAGCCCAGAGGGCGCAGGGGCTGGGAAAAAGTGAAGGCTCTTCCTTCCCTCTTTTAGTGCTCAAACTGGAAAGGGATCTTAGCGTGGGACCTCTTCCCATAGACGTGGGCCTTGCCCTGAGCGACGGAGCCCGCCTCGTCCCAACTCTCAGCGAGATTGTAAGCGTGAAGCCTTAGGTGACAAGTCACTCGCCAGCCCAAGTCTGGAGACTCTTCATAAATAGACTCCCTGAGTTCCGCTGGGACCACAGGAGCTCCCGGGAGAGGCTGAGGAGTGAGGGCCTGAATAGCCCTGAGCCTGCTGCGGTCAGAAGTGGCAGCCACTGAGCCCTGCGACTTTGCTGGCGAAGGAGGGCCCTGAAGACAGGAGCGCGTCCCCAGGGTGTGAGAGACGGATGTGGCCCGCCACCGGTGCCAGGGCAGGGGCAGTCAGCATGGCCAAAACCTGGGCTTGACCCCCAGGACGCGCGGCTGCGGTGAATGGTGATCCCGGGGAGCTCTCGCCGCTGCCCGGAGGTGCTGCCCCGCCACCGCCGTGGCCCATGATGTGGTCTATAGAGAAGGAAGGCCTATGCCCAGGCCCTGCGGCCCCGCCGCCCGCGTCCGTCTTGAGGCCCTGGCGCAGGAGTGCGGTGGACAGACCTGCCGCCGTGCCAGCAGCAGGAGGGCTCAGGGACGCGGGGTAGAACGCTTTGGCGCAGCCCAGCTCGGCACCAAGGAAGGCGGGCAGGCCAGAGGGGCCCGGGCCCGACCCTGGTGCAGGCGCAGGGGCCGGAGCAGAAGCTGTGCCCGCGAACACGGAAGCCGTCGGAGGTCCGGGCGGAGGCGCGGCGGCACGGCCTGCAGAAACCGACAACTGGCAAGGCGCGGCGGCGGCAGCGAAGGCAAAGGCGTGCGGGTGCGGGTGTGGCGCTGGGCCCGGAGGGGGTGCGCCGTAGGCCGGCAGCGCCAGCCCATAGCCGTAGCCGTAGGCGCCGTAAGCAGCGAAGCCGGGCAGGAAGGCGCCGGGGTCCCCAGCCGCAGCAGCCCCGCCACGCAGCAGCAGCTCTGGGTGCGGGTGCGGGTGCGGCGGTGGGAGCGGCTGCCGCTTGAAGCGCTTGCGGCGCCGCAGGAAGCTGCCGTTGTCGAACATGTCGGCGGACTCCGGGTCCAGCGTCCAGTAGTTGCCCTTGCCCGGGTTGCCTGGCTCGCGGGGGATCTTGACGAAGCAGTCATTGAGCGAGAGATTGTGGCGGATGCTGTTCTGCCAGGCGGGGAACTTCTCCCGGTAGTAGGGGAAGCGGCCACTGATGAACTCACAGATCTCGCTCAGCGTCAGGCGCTTCTTGGGGCTCTGCAGGATGGCCATGGTGATGAGAGCGATGTACGAGTACGGCGGCTTCACCAGTGGGCTGCGGGTCGCTGCGCCGCCCGACGGCGGTCCTGGCCCCGGCCCCGCCGCGCCCCGGGCCGCCGCCGAGCCTGGCCCTGGGCTTCCCACAGCGGCCGACGCCCCCCGGGGCGCTAGAGCGCGGGGCTCGCCGTCCAAGCAGCCACCCGACTCCTCCTCGTCCTCCGCTACGTCCGCCTCGGCTTCCTCCGGGGGAGGCTCGTGGCCGTGGGGGAGCGCGTCCCGGGGGGCGCGGGGCCCAGAGCAGGCTGAGAGCTCCCCACCACCGCTGCCGCCGCCCACCACGTCTATGTCCGCGTCCGCCTCGGACAGCGCGGCCGGGGAGCTCTCGGAGGACATGATCTCGCAGCAGCAGCTGCCCAGGGTCATGGTGCCGCCACCGCCGCCGCTCTCCGGCTCCGCTCGGGCCGCGGCTCCCGCTCGGCCGCGCTGCCTCTGGGGCGAGTGTGTTTTGCGCGCGGGCGGGTGAGGGGGCGGGGGACGGAGGCGGACGGGGAGGGGTGTCCCCCAGCTCCGCAGCGCCCCCTGGTGACCTAGCTGCGCCGATCTCGTTCTGCAGCGCACACCGGGCCGGCCTCTCCCTCCGCAGTCCAGGGAGTCCGAGCTGGGACCTACACTCAGCTCACAGGCAGAAGGGGCTGAGACCACCCCTTACCCAGGCAGGTCTTGGTCCCTAGTCCCCCAGGGGTGAAAGCGGGGGTTCGAGGGATCATTCCCTCCCGCCTAGCGGCTGCCTAAAGCGGAAGAGCCATGGCCCCGGGGCGGAGCTCCCCGGGCGGGGTGGGGCGCGGTTGGGCGGGGCGGTAGGGATGGGCGCAGAACCTCCGCTCTAGGCCGGGCGGGAACAAACGGCCGCCGCTGTGGGAACTCGGCTCGTGTGGTTGTAGGAGGGTCCGCTTCTTCCCCCAGCTCCCGCAAACCCTCGGCACCCTGGAACCACCGCCTTCAGTGCGCCCAGCCTCTGGAAGTTGAGGTTCGCGCGGGCGCCCGCCGAAGCCATCAGGTAGAAGGGGAGAAAGCCCCCACCCACCATCCCCCGGGCCACCGGAGCTGAGGGGCCCTTGGAACGCGAGCGGAGGCCTGAGACGCCCGGAACAGCACCGCCCAGAGTGCTCGCCCGGAGCCCAGGCGGCTTCCGGCTCAAGCGGGAAAGTGATCGCGAGGAGCAAACTTGGCGCTCGCAGCCTCCGGCCTGGAAGAGGTGAGAGATTCGAGTGGTGCCCCTCTCCTGCGCTCCAAGGCCCGGGCCCTGCCGCCCATCCCCTTGCAGAGAGACCCTCGGAATACGCCGCCCGCTCCTGGTCCCCTCTGCTGGGGCCAGGTTTCCGGGACGCGGACTGGTCCATCGCTCCGGGTCGGCCTCAGCATCCATTTGGCTCCCTCTCTGTGGCTCTGTCTCGCTCTCCGTGGATCTCTGCTTCCATTTTCTGTGTAAACTGTATTTACCAGGGTGTCTGTGGGTCTGGGAATCCCCCGCTCAGTTTCCCCTTCTCGCCTACCCGCAGTCACAATGAGAGACGCCTCCCCTCAGTCCTTCTGGCCGCAGGACTTGAAGGGCTTACGGACAACAGGACTCCCTCGGAGACCTCCCCTCAAGAACCCTGACCTCACCCCCGGGCCCTGCTGTTTGTCTCTCTCTGGATCAGGGACACTTAAGTGGTCTAATGTCCTCCTTTGGCCCGCCGGGTTCCTGCTTGTCCTATTTGGCCTCTCTTCCTAGCGTTCCTCCACGACGCAGAAACAAGTCGCAACAGCTCAGACTGGGCCCGTTGCAACTTTTGCGAGGGTCGCGGGTGCTGGATTTGAGGTAGAACTGAGCTGGTGGCCCGGCCGCTGCCCCCATGGCGCCGCGCAGTGGCCAAAATTCGGGCACTGTAAGCCTGAGTCTCAGCCGCAGGCTGCTGTCAAAGGCTTTGTGATCCTCATTAGGTAACTTGCCCTTTGGAGCTCAGTTTCTGGTCTGCGTAACAGTTCAGACCAGAGACCCTAGAGTCAAGGCTGCTGGGGTTCCAATCATTTCACTGCTTAGCAGTTGTCTCTTGAGTAAGTTTCTTAAACTCTAACTCTGTCTCCTCTGTAAAAATGAAATTAGAAATGCCTACTTCATGACTACTAAGTAAAAGTAATCCTATTTTCGACCATTTATGGAGGGAGTTTTGAGAGTGCTTTGCAGATTTTGGAGGCCTCATTCTCTGGGAGAGAAAGGGATTGAGGCAATGTAGTCTTCCTCCCGAATCTCAAGCCGTGGTCCAGGCCAGAACCGTTCACTGGTACCATCTCCAATCATTGTGTGGAATTCAGTGCCCTGCAGAAAAGCACTGGGAGCAGGTTAGCAGGGAATTTGCAGCTCCGATGAGCTGAATCTGCAGGGTGGATGTGAGGGTGGATGGATTCTCTTCTATCTAACAGCGGCCTTCAGTAGATGGAAGTCTAGTGTAAGGCCTGCTCTCTTAGTTCTATAGATGGGGCTGCAGAGGCCAGGGCAAGGGGAGAAGGACTCAGCCTGCTGCAACAAGATAGAGAAGGGCTGGGTGGCAACCTTTGTCATGTAATCCTCACAACAGTTTTTCATCCTCCCAAGAGCTGAATGAATGGGTGGAAGGCAGGTCTCGCTTCTCCTATCCAGTGAGAGCAAGTCCTCTGGGCCCCCCTGGAACCTCTGACCCATGGGATCCACTTGGTGTGCCAGGTCTGCACAGACTATTCCCAGGAAAAAGAGAAGAGGCCCAGTCCTCAAATCAGGAAAATAAATCAGAAAGGGACAATTAGAGATTCTCCAATTAGAATTTTCTGGTGGCAGAGCTCTCCAAGAAAAAAAAAAAAAAAGAAGTCCTGGAGAGAAGTTTCTTACAGGAGTCCAGATAAACCCAGGTACATAGGCCTGCTGGTTTATTTTATCTGGCAAGTCTGCACATACCTCAGACTTGGTCTTTACTAAATGGAGATCTCTCTCACACTCCCAGGACCCTACTCGCAGATACCTGACACCATGGACCACACGCTAACAGCAACCAGCTTGGCTCTGCTAGTGTCTAAGTAAATGGAGAGAAAAACACCTACTCCATTTCACCTTCTGAATGTCTTCATTTCAAAAACAGCAAATGGGGACGAGGAGTTTCCACCTTGCCAGTGCTCTCCTGGTTCCTCAACCTCCAGGCCCCTGCCCAGCTTCAGGGCCGGGCTGGCTGAAGTATTTGCTGCCCAAATCCCCTGGTTCCCATGCTCCAGTAGCTGCCAGCTCCTCCCTCTGTCTGGCCCTGAGGCAATTCAATGCTGTCTGGCCAAAAAGGGGTATAGAACCTTTCAGCCTCTGCTCTGCGGGATGGAGGTGGGGGAAGACCTCTAAATCTAAAGGCCCTCCACACTCTCCATGAATATTTTTGCAAGAGTAGAAACTGGAGCCCAGGAGAGCAGGTTAGAAGCCAGGCTTCTACAGGGCCTTAAGTCAGGGTGGGTCCAGGTGTCCGGGCTCCCAGCCCAGAACTTGCCTACCCAAATACTGCCCTTCCCTAACGAGCTCCACTCTTGCCTAGGGAGGGGATTTCTGATAGGTTCGTATCCCTTCCAAGACTCTAGGCAGATTTGTTTTAAACAGTTCCAAGAGTAAGTGCACTGAGAGCTTCTCTGGTGGCCCTTGCCTTTCCGGCCTGTGGGCTCAGCCCCTTCTACATCATCCCTTGGTGACTATGGCTCTGAATGGGTGTGTGGCTCCCTCCAAAAAATCCTGGACACTCGCCTGTGCCTACTGCAGCCTCCATAAAATGGGGCTTTGTGGGTCTCAGCTACAAAGTTCCCGGTCTGGCCCAGCCTCCTCTATCTGCCTCACTGCCTGGCCACCTTCCCCAGCAGCCCGGAACAATCTGGAGGGTGTGCCAGTCGTTTTCCATTCCAAAATGTTCATGTTGCTGGGGGAGAAGTTGTTGCATGTTTATTGCGAAATATGTGTGGTTCTCAGTGGTTTCCAGGCTCTGTGGACCAGCTGCACTCAGCTTGGGGAAGGAAGAGGTGTTCGACAATTATGAGGATATAAGTAAGTCAATCTTGAAACAGCCTGGGATGAACAATGATTGCCCTTGGTGGCCTTCAGGTTTCCAGCAGGGCAGGTGATGGCCGCTCCTACACACAGCAGGGCTGCAGAAGGCCTGAGCTGTATTGGAGACACGAAGCCCCAAGCTATTCTGATTTTATTCCTCAAACTGGCCCAGCCTCTCCAGCAAAACAGCAAGGCTGGTGCTATCCCACTGCCCTCTCTCTATGGGGCGACTGCTCTAGGACAAGACGCTTTGCCCTCTGGACCTCTCTCTCCACCTGGATCTAAAGCTGCTCTAGAGCTTTCCACACACTCAGCCGATGTTGGAGGCAGGAGGGCTCAAGCAGTGGGGCTCCCCAGGTACAGAGGTGACAGGACTCCAGTGTGTGCACCTTGACCCCTGGAGCCTGGCTGCCCGCCCCCAGGCGCCTGGGCTGTAGCCCCACATCTCAGCATGATAAAGTTTGAGAGTAGGAATTTCCATCTTCCTCCTTCCACTATCCTTGGCCACGGACCTCTCCCAGCCCCATCCACCCCGGGTCTGGTAGATGGACTTGCTTCAGCACCATGCAGCCAAGCACTGATCAGGGTGATCAGTGAAGACTGTCTCTGGTTCTTGGGAAAAGGATTTCTGGCTCAGGAGAGGGCAAAACAGCATTACTCCAAAATTTTTTGGTGGTTACCAACAGCAGTAGGGCAGGCTCCACACTCTGGAAAGCAGAGGGGCAGCAGGGCCAAGGGAGTGTGGGCACTTCCCAGTGTGCTGTCTCTGTAGGCTGCCTTGGACTCTTCGATCCCTGGGTCTGAAGGTCTGTTCATCTGTCTGCAGATGTCTGTCTTTTCTCCGGGTAACCATGGCCCTGTGTGGCCATGACAGGCACCTGGGCCAGGTCATCCTCTAGGGATCTGTCTCTCTAGCCCTCTGGACTGGAAGGCTGGTCATCAGGCCTACAGCTTTCCTCCAAAACCTGAGGCGGCAAGGCTTAGGCCAGGGCTGCAAACCCACCCATCAACAAGACTCCATCAGGGGGGAAGGAGGACAGGCGAGAGTGCCCTCTGGGTAGGGGGTCAGCGACGTTGGCGGTCACACAGCCAGTTGCAGAGGTAGGAAGGCTGAAGAAGCCATGGCCTTCTTCCTACCAATTAAGGGCTGCCTGCTAGAGCAGTGGCAGTTGGGGACTGGATGCTTTCATAGGGTCCTGAATTGGAGCAAGACAGAAGGAAGGGTGCCTAACCATAGCAACCTAGTTCCGCTATGCACAGTGCGCACTTGCGGTCGCAATAAGCCTCCTGGAAGCAAAAAGCCTGTCTGCAGGAAGCAGGCCTTAGTGGCTCCATTGCTAGCTCTTCTCCGAACTCCCGGAGAAGAGCGCCCTCTGGAGGAACCTTGCAATCATACAGTCAGGAACTTTACGCGGGTCCCTAGCCCACCCCTACTCCATCCCTTTGGCAAAGTCACCTAGAGACGCCTAGCCTCCGGCTCCATTCTTTGTTCTCATTTCTGTCTTTATCGGATCTGTACCCGCCCTTCAAATCCCTGCTTCTGAGAAGTTCCAGGCCGCTCTGAAGGGCTCTAAGTTTCCGGCCTTGATTGAAAGTTTTAATGTAAACAGGTGGGTGGGGCTGGAGGCTGAGAACTGCCTCAACTCTGCTAAATACCACCTTACCCGTCAACCGTCGCCCCCCCCTTCCCAAGGGAGGGAGGGGCCGACATCTGTCCTGCTAATATACACAGGAGGCACTGTCTGTCCAGACCTGAGATCCAGATCGACTGGAGAGGGTGATTTGCCAGGGGTTTGCTTGAGGCCCTAGACATCAGTGCCCGCAGCCTGAAGCACTTGCAGGATGGCTTCACTTTGGGGGTATAGTGTGCTTGTCTGCACAGGATGCCTGGCAGCGGTATTGTCTACTTGTCCAGTTCTTCTCCAATCACTGCTATCCACTCACTCCTGATTTGCTCTTACTTGTTCACCCTGCTGCCTGACTCATACCTCCTAATCCTTGGTCTATAACAAACATCAAGTTTTATGAGCCACTTTCCCTGTCAATACCCTCCCCTCCCTCACCAGACTGTGAGGGGCTCCAGCTCTGTGAGGGGCTCTTGCTCTTAGCTCCCCCTGTTT
The DNA here is from genome assembly GCF_053883595.1 of Heterocephalus glaber. Classification (NCBI taxonomy): domain Eukaryota; kingdom Metazoa; phylum Chordata; class Mammalia; order Rodentia; family Bathyergidae; genus Heterocephalus; species Heterocephalus glaber. The sequence continues at coordinate 5,329,657 of NW_028258301.1, forward strand.
TGGGGATTGTATTCCATTCGTCCTCATCTTTCTTCCTCTGCTAAATGGGGATAATAATTGTACCTGACCTTCTTATAAGGATTCAATGACACAATGTGTACAAAGCACCGAAACTTTGAAAGAGCTCAATAAATATTTTGCATCATCATTATTAATCACTCTGCCTCCAGCCTGACACAGTAAGTGGCTAATTGGTGTTAGGTATGTGGGTACAGTAGTGCGTGCCATACCTCTCCCTCTGCCTGGAACTCCTGCAGTAAGTAGAAATATGTGTTCTCTGAGAACAAAGGTGGTTTCTTCTCCACAGATCCCCATTCCTGACTGGAAAGAACACCTCTTTACTTTCAGAAGTAGAACCTCCTCAGCCCACATTAGTGGCTGAAACGGGATGGACATTTATGTCCTTTTCAAATAAAAGGACACTTTATTAGTAGGCACTTCAGGGTGGTGTGGCAGTTCAGTGGTCTCAGACTCAGGGCCCTTCTCTCCTGTGGCTCTGCTTTTTGTGAAATTCAACCCAACTAGCAGAAATTCAGCAGAGGAAAATGGGGTAGAGAGGGAGCCTTAATAACAAGGCTTGAGCCTCTGGATCCAGTGCTTCCATGATCCCTGGCTGCAACAGTCATTGGATTTCTCTCTTGTGCTCTCTGCCTCAGTTTCCTCCTTTTAAAATGGTTGTAACAAATCAAATCATCTGCCACACCAAGACCTGTCAAAATTTTCCATGGTCTCCCTCTTTCTCTTAGAAAACAAAAACAAACCCTCTCCTGTGCTCTGTGTACTCCAATAGAGCTGTCCAGTTTCTGTCTCCTTCCCACTTACTGCTAGGAGCTGATGAGCAACCCAGCTGGATCAGACAGCATTGCCAGTCCAGGCCCAGTGATTGGTCCAGGTGTAGTAACTGGTGTAAGCAAAGCCAGTCACTCCTTCCCCATGATTTGACACATTGATATTGGGACTTGGAGGTATACAGACTATGGGACTCTGGGATATGTATAATCTAGGACTCTGGGGAGAGTGTTTCTCCTTTTGGATTGGAAGACAAACATGTTGGCTTAGCTGCCAGAAGCCATCTTTCCTGCCATGTAGAGCATGCTGTTTGACACTGAGGACCACACACAGAAGGAAACAGCCTCCAAGAGAGATGGAGCCATAGTAATGGTGGGGCTTTTGTTGTTTTTTGTTTGATTTGTTTAGAGTCCCTGGACCCAGCTCTGCCTGAAACTATAACAGTTGGACTTTCCAGAGACATGAAAGAAATATCTCCTTTGGTTAAAGTAGGTTGAGCTGGATTTCTGCTAGTTGAGTTGAATTTCACAAAAAGCAAAGCCATAGGAGAGAAAGACTGTGAGTTCTAGAACCGCTGAGCTGCTCACCACCCTGAACTGCCTGCACAGACTTTATGTGAAAAGTGTAGGGAACAGGGAAAGGAGATGTTACTAGAACCTCTGCAGTAAGTCCTGGTCTCCTATGAGCCATGGCAGCACACGGCGAATTACAGGAAAGGTAGAAAAATGAGACTGAAAAGAAACTGAGGTCTCGGTCTGATCAGTGCTGCTCTGGGCAGCAAAGACAAAGCTCCCAGTTTACCGCACCTTTTATTCAGTACTCAGTACATCAGGAGAAACAAATGTAACGAATTGCTTGCAGAGAGTTCAGTACATTTGCGTAAATAAGATGGTAACAGTCCAAGAACAATGAGGAACTGAGTAGGTGTTTGTTCCTCTCGGGATGTTTTCAGCTCCCAGGATGTTTGTTGTCCACAGCATCATGGGATCATTGAGGTCTCAGTTGTGACTGGAGACCAAAATGGAGTTATGTCTCGGAATTCCATGGGTGGGCTGTAGGCAAGAGAACTAGGCTAACCAAATGATTTTACCCTAAAATTATTATGTAGCATTGCTCCCGACAAAAAGGACATAAATCTCAACCTTGTGTAAGCCACTAATGTAGGATGGGAGGGGCAGTCTGTCACAAGAAAGGGTGGCAAAATGACCTATAGACACGGAGGAAAGACCAGGGGTCCTTAGCCTGAAAGAAAAAATCATGTGTAGCCAGGTGTGGTGGTGCACACCTGTAATCCCAATGGGAGGCTGAGGCAGGAGGATCACCAAGAATTCAAGGCCAGCCTGAACTGCACAGTGAATTCAAGGCCACCCTAGAATATACAGCAATTAAAAAAACAAAAAGAAAAAAACAGACACAGCCACCATATCCAGATCCCTAAGGGCTGAGATGGGGCAGAGATTAAGGCAAAGGGGAGCCAGAAAGCTGTGATGAGACTTACTTCCTGTGACTTCATGCATGAGAAATATTCCAAAAGGGCTGTGACTCAGAGACACAGTAGGTTACCTTGAGCTACTTGATGGTAGTGAGATCTCTGTCACCTGTAGTGCTCAAGTACAAGGTGGGTGATCACTGAGTATGAATCTTAGGTGTCTAGGTACAGCAGAAAGAGTGCGGTTCTGAGAGCTGGGTTCAAATTATGCTCCTAACACTTTTTAGTCTCAGACAATAAACTCTCTAAGCTTCAAGATCCTCATTTGTAAAGTATCCAAATGGCTAGGCTGGAGACTGGGACCAAGGAAATTCTTAACCTACTCCTGAAGGACTCCTGAGTACCAGTGCACTAGCTAGAGCCAACCATGAGTCAGAATGCCTGACTCAGGTTCCTCATCCTCCTCGCCAACTTGGATGTGTTGAAGGATGCCTGCTCCATCCTCCAGGAGAATGCACCTCCCACTGGTTTGTTCTCCAGCTGCAGTGGAGACAGGGGCTGCAGAGACAGGGAGTGAGACAGGCCTCTGCTCCCAGCCTTGTTTGTCTTCCTGTGTGACCTTAGGGTTGCCCCTGCTTCTCCCAGGGCCTCCATTTCCTAATCTGACAAATGAGAAGTGCATCTATCCCCTGTCCTGGTCAATCCAGCTGTAAAATCAGAGCTCTTAACAACAATGCCCCAACTATAATCCCAAATCTGAGCACTTCCCATTCACAGCAATAGTAATCATGTTACAGCATGGCACTCCCAGCACCCTCAGAACCTGCTGAACAGGGCCCCCTCATTCTCCCACCTAGGTCAGCCCCAGAGATGCTACATAAGCTGACATCACAGGTCTGGGCTAAACCAGAGGTGCCCAAGTTGCCGAGGACTTTGTTTCTAGCCATGGAGTTTAGCTCTGTTTATCACATGCAATCCTTCACGGGGGCTTCTACTTCTTGCCTCAAAGCTGGGGCCACTCATTTGGGGAATTAGAGTAATGAAATGGAAATCAGAGGCAGATCTTAGAACTCAAAGAAAGGATTCACAATTGGGAGGCCAGATGGGGAGAGAAGCATGTTTCAGGAAGCCTGGAGGACTGAAATACAGAAGTCAAAAAGCTGCTTCCCCACACCTGCCACTGATGCCCAGGGCTTGGGGCTAAAAGGTAGAGGAGCCATCACCCTGGACACAACATCCAGGGCACAGATCTCATCCAGGGAAGGGAGGCAAGGACCCAGCCCTCCCAGATCTAGGGTCCACAGTACCTAGTGAGGGGCCCTGGTGACAGATTCTGATGAGAGGCCCTGGGCATGAGGGCAGTGAGTTTGAGATGAAATTTTGACTGTGGTCACCAAGGGTCCCTTTGAGAAAAGGAGACAGCTATTGAAAGAGCCAGTACCTAGGGACCTTGGTGTCCTGAAAAGGGCTACATGGAAATCCATTTCTAGAGCTTTCTCCTGCAGATAGAGTATAGACATATGATAGGAAATACACACAAGGTCTCCATCAGTATTTTAAAAAGTTGGAGACAGTGTAAATACCCATCAAGAAGGGGGCAGTTAAATCATGACATACCCATAGAATGGAATAGTGTGCTGCATAAAAGAGAAGAAATCATATTACAGGGAAATATGCATACCCATGTTTATTAGAAACACATTTTTTTATTATTCAGACATTTATTTAAAGTAGGATGTCTGAAGACTAAATAATTCTTAAATTATATTTCAGGCTTAATCAAGTTCATAAAAATATTTTGAAGACAGCTGCATCCACAGATTTCAACTGTGATTATTTTTTTGCCCATTCTTCTCTTTCTTTTCTTTCATGAATAACCTCTTTGAGATATGGTTCAAGGTAGAATTTATCCTCCTCATATTCTGTCCACTGTTCTTTCAGCAAGATCTGATGCTTCAGGCTCAGGGCCAATGCTCTCTTAATGCGAAACATCCTATCATTATAAAGGTTCTCGGGAAGCCTTCTTATGGCTTCTTTTACGTCTTCGTCTTCATATATTGGATCATCACAGGTTAAGCCCAGTTTATTGAAGCCTGCAGCACTGTAACACCATTTCCGAATACCATCCAGCCACCGGCCTGATGCTGCAACAACAAGCCTGCCCACCATTTTGACCCAAGAGTGAAGGGATGGCTCAGAAACACAATTTTTAAAAAAATTTTAAATTAATTTTATTGGTGCATTTTAGGTATACAATTTAATGACATTCATCACTGGAGATCTGTACATTTATATAATCTCTCTTGATTCTTATTTTTCCCCATTCCCCTGCCCTCCCTTCAACCCCTCCAGCCCTCCATATAGAGACTATTTCCATTTCTCCTTTTCTCATATTTTTTCTTTTCCCTTCTTTCCTTTCCCTACCTCTCCCACTTCCCCTTCCCCTTTAGACCTTTTCTTCCTATTTCACATTATCAGTTATACATTTTGATCCTTATTTACACTTTTAGTTTCTCACACCAGATAAACTATTCAATATTTACACATGTGTGTCCTATTTATTTCACTTAATAGTTAGAAACACAATTTATAATAGCTAGATCTTGGAAACATGTATATGTCCATCAACAGATGAATGGATAAGGGAAATGTATTTATACACAATGGAGTACTATACTCCCATAAAGAAAGATAAACTTGCAGTTGAAGGTAAAGAGATGCACCTTGAGAACAATGGTAAGTGAACTAAGTCAGGCACACAAGCTCAAAAACTGCATAGCTTCTCTTAAATGAGAAACAAAATATATATAAATATACAAAAGAAAAGCAATAAACAGAAAGTAAAGAGAAGTTCAGACACATCCCCAAATTGCATATTTCATTGTTTCAAAAACATTTTAATACATTTGCTAATTTGTTTCATTTATACTACTAGTTTACCTTAGATTGCTGCAAAGATAGTTTTGTGCTATTATCTATTTCTTTTTCATAAGAATTGGTTTGATTTATATCTTGTACTCTAAGTAACTACTTTGAAGATAATAGTCAGTGTATTTAACTATTGTTATTCTTATTTTGTTACGAATTTTTGTTTTATAAATAAAATTTTAAAATAAAAGAATAAAGTTTTTTAAGTATTGATCTGGAAAGAGTTCTGTACTACTGAGTAAAAAAAAAATCAAGGTATGAACAGTGCAAGCATTATGCTTCCAACTGTATTTTTTTTAGGAAAAATTAATGTATATTGGTTTATCTATGCAGCAAAAATATATAGAAGGATGAATTAAAAAACTAATAACTGATTATCTGTTAGGGAAGGTGGGGAACAAGAATAGAGGAAACTTTTCATGGGACACTTTTTTATATTTTTCCAAGTGAATGTATGATGTATGTAACAATAAAATAAATACCTTCAAAGAAAGAGTTGAACCAATAAATAAGACCAAGTATGCAAGGACGTAAGAATAATAAAAAACTGTACTGTCTGCTGAACACTTCCTAGGGGCTCCAACCTGAAAACAGAACTGGTGGCTGTGAGTTCTCCAGGCAGGAATGTGAAAGCCAGACCCAGTGGGTGCCTGTGTCATTGCCAGCTCCGAAGGCAGGGAATTAGCTAAGTCCACTAGCAAGGGCATGGTCTTCCTATGCCATTCCCGTCCTTCTGGCTTTGGCTCCCTCCCTCTCTTGGAGCCACCAAAACTGTGTTGAAAGTGCCATTCTTTTCAGTCATCTAGCCTGGGTAGCAGTTAGGATGGATGGGAAGAAGGAGTCCCTTTTTTTTTTTTTTTGGTTCCAGGGATCGAACTCAGGTCCTTGGCTTGCGAGGCAGGCGGCGAAACCACTGAGCTAAATCCCTGGCCCCAGAAGCAGTTTCTTAAGAACTGGAACAGCAGGTCTTCCCTCCCTTCCCTTAAACCCCAACCCAGAGCCAGGCTGCCTCAGGAAGCTGCTTTGGGAGCACACAAGGCCCCACCTCTCCCAACTTGATGGGGGACTGTGTCTCCCCTCAGCAGGGTTCAGGCCTTTTACCTCTTAATTTTTCTCAACTCCCTAAACCCCACGTCCAACCTCCAGAGAAAGGGCAGCTCAGGTTAAAGCCCCAGTGTGCTCAGCTCCGGCCATACTGCCCAGTGAGCAAAACATTGGAGAGAGAAGACACAGGCCTATCTGGGAAGGCCTCAGTCAGGCGGGGTAGTAAATCTCCATGGCCAGTTGCTTCCCTAGCCAGCCAGAGAGAATAGGACACCTTCTCTGGTTTTAGAGGAGACAGGCTGAGGTCAGTACAGAGACACCAACTGGTTAGTAATCTAACAGCTCCCTCATCTTGTAAAGCACTCTGCACACTACCACTACGTTGCCATCTACCAATATTTGACTTTTCTGAACTGGGTCAGCATCTGATTCATTTCTGAGTCCCCAGCTGGGGAAGAGAATAGGGCTGTCAAGGAACTTAAGAGTTAGGGATTACTGTGAAGGGCAGAGAAAGAAAAGGACTTGCCTACGTAACCTGGTTCTAGACCTCAGGGTTCCTGCCTTCAGCCTAGCACCCTTCCCTCAATTTCCCTCTTGCAAAGTAGACCACCCATTCCACTCCTATTCCAAAGCTCTCTGCAGTGGGGCAGCTACCAAGGACTACCAAGAAGAGGGAGGAAGATGGAAGATCTAGGAGGGCTTCCCAGAGGAAGTGGGAACCACAGTCAGTTTCCCTCTTTGGCCCCGGTGGCTTTCCGGAGCAAATGCCTTTCAGCCACCAGAGTCTCCTCCCCGTAGTCCCAAACAGCTTCCTAACCAATCCGGGCTTTGCTGCAGTCATTTCCTATTCAAATCAGGCGCATAAAAGGTGACCAATAGGTGGCGCTTTGATCACCAGAAAAATGGAAGAGCTTGGAGAACGGAGTATAGAGAAAGGGGAAGGAGAGGGGCAGAGGGTAAGGAAGAAGCTAAAAAGAGTCTAAAACAAGAGAAAACTAAAGGCTGCCACTTGGCTTGGAAAGATAGATCTCAAGGTCAGAACTGTGGGGCTGGGGATGTCAGGGTGAACTAAGGGATGTTATTGGTGCCGGCTGTTTTCCATACAAGTTTCTACCCCCACTCACTTCTTAGAGGAAGGAGAAAGACTTTGGAGTTAGGCTGACCTAGACCCAAGTCCCGAGAATCAATCTCTTGGCAACTTGACCTTGTTACATCACTTGACTCTTCTGAGCTCCAATTTCATCATTTGTAGAGGCAATGATCTATATATCCTATAAAGGACAGCTAATAACTCTAATAATGCCACTTTTGCATTCCAGAAATAAACTGCACTTGGTGTTTTTTTGTTCTTCAGTTTTGTTTTTGTGTTTTGAGACAAGGTTGCACTGTGTGGTTCAAGCTGGCCTCAAACTCTGATCCTCCTGACTCAGACTCTGGAGTGCCGGGATTACAAGTGTGCACCACCACACCCGGCTAGTGTATTTCTGTATTCCATGCCTGGATTCAATTTGCTGGTACTGTGTTTTTTGACAGAACTTGCATCTCCTTTCATAGTGAAATTAGGTTACATCTGGCGGGCTCGCCCCTTCTTTATCAGGTTTTTTTCTTTTGGTACTGGGGATCAAACTCAGGACCTTGAGCTTGCAAGGCAGGCCCAGTGCCACTGCGCTACATCCCCAGCCCATTTATCAGGTTTTGATAACAATTAAGTAGACTGGGATGACTTTCAAGTGTCTGCCTGGAATGATTCATGTAACTAGAAAACTAGTTTCCTTGGTGGTTCCACAGAGTTTCCGGGTAAAACAGGTTGGCGGAAGTGCCCTCTGGTGGGAGCAAGGGAGCAACTGCTTCTGACAGTGTTTCTGTGTTCGTGGATCTATTGAGATGTTACCCCGAAAGTCAGTCCAGCCAGACCAGGGCTCTCTGCCAGACAAATGGTCACCCTAAGCTTTTGGGGTCAGCATGAGGCTATTATTAAATGAGCAAGTTGGTAGCCTTGGTGGACTCACAGGATTTTAGCCAATGTCTGATTCCTTTTTTTTTTTTTTTTTGTCCAGGGGATCGAACTCAGGACCTTGCACTCACAAAGCAGGGGTGTCACCACTGAGCTAAATCCCTGGCCCCCCATTGTATTCATTTATAAATAATCCATAATTATCACTCTTCTAAGAAAAGAGTCGTTTATTTAGATAAGCATTTTTACATTTTCAATTCCTTCATTTGAAGTATTGTCCAAGAACATATTCTTATAAATGCAGGAATTTATGAGAAAGTTTGAATGTTATTTTCATTGCAGTAATAGTCTACCAAAAAATTAAAAATAAAAATAATTTAAACCATATTTGAGGGCCACCTAAATTACTTCTTATAACACAAGTCTGGTATTTAAAGTATTCATTTACCCTTATTGTCAAGTAGTGCCACTTTAATCTTGAGATGAGGCCAAAAAAGGGTAGGTTTTATATGAAAGGGGCCAGTCCCTGGGTGGCCTGCTACATGAAGAAATGCTTCCATTTTGTTCAATAGAGAGAAGTGGGGGGTGAGTTTTGTTATCACCCAGCTCAAGGCAGGTCAAACCTCAGAGAGCTGCTGAGGAGAAGGGAGTGCCATGGTCACGGTACAAGTGGTTTATTTTCAGCAAAACAGTATCTTCTTTTACATTCGATTAATGGCATGGACTTGAAATTTGATTTTATTCCTGTTTGAATTTATCAAAGATTTCAACAGTTATGTAAAAACTAGAAGTCTAGGGCCAGGGATTTAGCTCAGTGGTTCTGGCTCCTGCCTCACAAGTGCAAGATCCCGAGTTCGATCCCCGGTACCAAAAAAACAAACGAACAAACAAATAGAGTCTAGGACCTTGGGATGTAGCTCAGCAGTGCCTCACCTGCCCGGCAAGCACAAGGTCCTGAGTTCAATCCCCAGTACCAGTACCGGAAAAAAAAAAAAAGAAGTCTAATGAATTTATAATGGCACATACCGAGTGACATCATTTAACAATTTAAAATCAACACTGAAGGTTCACGGAATTTTTTCCTTTAAAAGTAGACAATATTGACCTCTTGTATATTGCAAAATCATTCCCTTAACCCTCTGCTTCCAGGATCTTTCAGAGCAGAACATGGGCTGAAAGCAACACTGTCACTAGGTAGAAGGGCTTCCATGCTTCTCTTTTTCTTTCCCAGGTTAATTGCCTGGCTTCCTAGGTCGTACATACCCAGAGCTCCAAAAGTTCCCTGAAGGAGCTTCTCTGTTGTCATGACTGTCAGTGTCCCTGCCAAGGGTGCCATTTTTCTACGTAGCCAGTGTGCACCCGGTGTGCCGGGGTAGTGTTGACCCCTTTCTAGCTGGATCCAGGAGCCCATAACATCACCCCAGGCCCTAAAGCCACTCTTCTTTTGTTCCAAGCCCTTCTAAGTCTGGTGCAGCCCCCTTCCAGGGATTCTTCTGTCGAATCTCCTCCTATAAGGCACTCTCAGTAGTCTCCCTGCCTTCATCCTTCCACCCAAAGATATCATAACACTGAGCCACCTTCCTAGCTTGCCCGGAGGTAACACACACTGAGCTGAGAAAAACCTCCCATTCTCCAATTCCCCAGTACCCTTCCCACCCACACACCCATAAAGTCTACCGAAACAGCTTCAACTCAAATATTTGTCAAAGTGCATGCTTAACTTCTCATGCTAAAACAATCATTTTAATTTCAAATGTATAAAGTTTCCAAAACAATTTACCTCTACTGGAACACGGGAATAAATCAAGAAAAAGAAAAATACAGAATCAAGGAAGCAAAAGATTCAACACAGGTCAGAGATAGTGGGAATTCCCAGGATAACTATGAAGGGACATTCCAGGTCCACATCTGTATAGCAGACATGGAAAGCTGTCAGTCCAAGTTGGAGCTGGACAATGGAGTAACCTGGGAGAGATGCTCCCAGGATGGCAAAACATAGCCACCAAAAGCAAGGATGGATTTTTTGATAAGTTTGACTTCACAAAAAAACTTCACTACAGTGCCACTGCAAAGTATGGGAAGATTTAGCAATGGATATAAAGGACGCTGAGCAAAAGAAAAAAAAGGTAGTATTAACTCCAGGAAAAATCAACAGTTGTACACGAGAAAAGGAGGTGTAATCATAGTACACTAGTAGCTTCTCAGAGAACAGTATTCATACAGTAATAATAGTGTGAAAGCTAAAAATTGATTTAGCCAAAAGTTAGTGATTTGGGTTGGAATGGAAAGTAATGGAGATTTTAGAGGTAAATGATTACCTTTCCTAATAGAAACTTAATCATTAGGAGTGGGGTGTAGCTCAGAGATAAGGGGCATGTCTAACCAACTCCAGGCCCTGGCTTCACTCCCCACCATGACAGAAAAGAAAAAAAAAGTAATCATTACTGTTTTGAGAGACAGGAATAAAGGTACAGAAATATGGAAGTCTATTCCAAAAGAAACAGAAATTGAAAGTAGGTGCTCAAAGGGAAAAATGCAGGGTTCCTAAGAGTGAGGCAAGACACCACTGTCAGACTTTGCTATTTGATTTGTTAGATTATGGACTGGGTGCTTGTTTCAACTTAATAGAAATAACAATTAAGCATTAAAATGTGTCTTCAGGTTAAAATGATATCCAGATTTCTACAAGCATGAAGGGTTGAATATTTGTTTAATACTTCTGAAGTTTCCATGTACACTATTTTCTCCCCAAAAGAAGGAAGAATATTAAAATCTCACTTCTAGATAAAAAGTGATTGATGTCTTTTAAAGACAGAGTTGTACTAGATTTTCATTTTCATTTTTTTAACATCTACCAAAGTATGAGTTTTTAGAACACTCTTATTACATACAGTTACTCTGGGGATGTAAACTGTCTCTTATTTGTATCTCTATTGGACACAGAGTCTGATACACAGTAAGCCCTTGATATTGTTGGATAAGTGAAAATTAAAGAGGCATTTTGAAAACTGTTCTTACTTTCCAGCTCAGCAGTGAACTGCCAAGAATAACCCCCTACCTGTGCTCTGAGTGCACCAGAATTCTGGGGACCAGGACCAGCATGACAGCGACAGAAAGGGAATTCAGAGTTCAGGAAGCACCTCCTGGCTTCAGGGCAGTAAGAGGGTCCTTCCCTCCCCTGAAAATTTCTGGAATTATCAACAGGAGTTCTGAAGCAAGACGAGAGACTATCACACCAGTTGGAGCAGAAGAAAGGCATTCAGATCTCTGTGGAACTCTACTTCTTACAGATTCTTTGCTACTCACTGAGGCCCAGGGAAGAGTGGTTTTCTCAACCAATGAGTAAGAAAATCACTTCCACCTCCACCTCTATTTCACTGTGTGTGTGTGTGTGTGTGTGTGTGTGTGTGTGTGTGTGTGTGTGTGTGTGTGTGTGTGTGTGTGTGTGTGTGTGTGTGTGTGTGTGTGGCAGGGGAGGAGGGTAATGGGATTAAAACCAGGGCCTTCAAGCTCAGCTACATCCCCAGCCCTTTTTTGTGTTTTATATTTTGAGACAGGGTTTCTAAGTTGCCAAGGTGCCTGGGCTCAGGTCCAACTTGTGATTCTCCTGCCTCAGCCTCCCAGGGTGGGAGGATTACAGGCATCAGCCACCTTGCCTTGCTCTTTTCACAAGTAACTATAAAACTGCAAGTAAGAAAGGAATGTGCTGGGCTGGGGATTTAGCTCAGTGGTGGTGCCACCAGTCTGGAAAGCTCAAGGTCCTGAGTTTGATCCCCTGTACCAAAAAACAAACAAAAAAAAGAGAAGAAAGAAGGGAATGTGCCAAGTATTGTACATTTAGTCATTACTCGTTAAGTTAGGCACAGTATCAGACACTAGGGATTTATTTGTTTGGTCAGTCAGTTAACAAATATTAAGGGAAAGGCTCCTATGCACCAGGCAAATGCACCTTTACCCAAAGCAGTTCAGAGCTGGGAGAATGGGGGCTTTCTAGGGGCATTTTCTACCACACTGTGCATACGTCCTGCCCAACCTCTAAAGAGAGACTTCCCAGACTCCCTGCACCTTTCTGCTCTTCTGAGCTGCTTGCTGTCACCCTCATCCTGTCTCACCACCCCAGAGCTTCAGATGCCTGGATCTAGAAGAAGTGCCGCAGGTATGTACAAGCAAAAAACACTCATCCTGCCTTCTGGATGTACTGATCCCCTACCCTACCCTACCCTGCCCTGAATTCAGGCTCAACTAGACTGGGAGCCCTGGGGCAGGAAGCTTGGAAAAGCCTGAAGCTTAGTGTTTGGGTCAGTCCCATAGAGCAGACCAGGGCCAAAGGCCAATTCCCCCCTTCACTCTTCAACCCAAGTCTCTGTTCAGTGCTGCCCTGTCCTTGGTGCTGTGGACAGTCAAGTCAGCTCCGGTCAACACTGCTCCATCTCACAACCCAGCAGGGGAGATAAAATAGGGGCCTAACTGACTGATGGTGCAGTTCAGCTCTAGAAGTTCAGAGCATGTGGTGTGATCTGCAACTTGGTCTCCTCATAGTAGGAGCTTTGCTCTTTTTTGGTACCAGGGCGGGACCTCGTGCTTTCGAGGCAGGCGGTGGAAACACTGAGCTACATCCCCGGCCCCTACCTTTGCTCTTTCAGACTGAGCCCCCAGCCTGGACCCTGTGCCTTGCCTCCAGTAATGTGTGCATATCAATCACAGGGGAATTTTGTTAAATTGCATTATCTAATGATCCAGTGTATGAGGTGGGGCCTGAAATCCTGTATTTCTAACAAGTTTCCAAGTGATAAAGGTATGTGGCCCACACTGAATGAAGTACAAGTTCTAGGGCACTTATCTCCTTTCTCTGAGCAGTTTCTCCCCAACCTGCAATTCGAAAGGCAGGGATTTTCCCCATTCATTCAGTGATGAACCCTTAGTTCCTAGCACAGTGCTGGGCACACAATGCTCCCTTATCCACAGGAGCTGGGAATGCCACAGCCTAAACACACTCACAGGACATGTGCACACGCACATGCACAACCCACCCCAACCCTACCAGGCTTGAGATGCCAGTGACAACATCTGACTAGGCCTACTATGTGCATGGCTTTGGTTGAATCAATTCTTAATCCCATTTCATGAAGTGGGGTTCAACACCAGATGGCATCCCACAATACAAAGTTCACCAGCTGTCCTCCCCAGCTGCTCCCCCAGTTCACAACCAGCACACCAACCCCTTCCTGTTTAATGAAACCAGCTTTAATTAAAAAATTACAATACCTTGGTAAGTCCTATGCTTTCCAGGAGGCAGGGCAGACATAGAAATCCAGCGACACCCCCTCCCCCTTCAGTCAGGAGCTCCTGGTGCTGCTTGTCTCCGAGTTACAGAACTGTCCTGGGGCCTGGCAAAAGGCAGCCAAGGCCTTTAGGTGAAAGGGGAGCACTCTCCCAGGAAGATGCTGAGGGCAGGGCCGGGGATTTAGCTCAGTGGTTCCACCGCCTGCCTGGAAAGCTCAGGAGAGTTCCATTCCTGATACCACAAAAAAAAAAAAAAAAAAAAAAGGCTGAAGACAGACCTGTACCTGGGACAAACCAGAGGTCTGATCTCTAATGTGCTGGCAAAACATGGGACGAGGTTGCCCAAGCAGAGTCAGTGAGCTGGCAACTTGAGATTGGAAGGAAGCTTCCGAAGGAACTCACCAGGGCACCTGGGGGTGGGAGGCTCTGGGGCAGGGGACCCATAGACGGCGCAGGGCGCGCGGGGCGGGGGGGGGGGGGGAGTGAAGGATCACGGTTAGAGGAAGAAACAACCAAGGGCTCACAAATTGGAAGGGACGCTTCAGTTGGATGGCGAGATGGGGGTTGGCAGTGAAGGCATTAGGAGGTGTGCTCAGTTCAGGAGGCAAGTGATGGGGGGATACTCAGAAGTGTGGCCCGCGGTGCTGTGCCAAGGCCGCCCGCCTTCCAGTTCTGGGGGAGAGGGGCGCCCAGGTGCTCCTGGCCACGGGAAAGGTTCTCACAGGTAGCGCTCCAGCCCCAGCCCCGGAGAGAAGCCTGGCTGTCTCAGGTAGGCCTCCCCCGGGCTGAGTGGGCCCACGGCGCCGGCGGGTCCGACCAAGGCCAGCAGAGGCTCGGCGGGCAGCTGACCAGGGCCGGGGCGCAGCTCGGGGAGCCCCAGGCGGTCGGGGGGCTGCACGTAGAGCGGCGGCGAGGCGGCTGCCGCGCAGGGCGGGAAGGCGTCGGGCGCGGCCAGCGCCGCCAGCTCGGGCTGCAGGCTCACCAGGCCGTCAACGCGAAAGAGGCGCGCGGGTGGCGCGGGGCCGGGCCCGGGCGCGGGCGAGTAGGGCGCGTAGGGCGCGTAGGGCGCGTAGGGGAAGGGCGGCGGGGGCCCCGGGGGCGCGGCCGCGTGCGCGGGCAGCTCGGCTCGCTTGAAGCGCTTGCGGCGCCGCAGGAAGCTGCCGTTGTCGAACATGTCGGCGGCCGCGGGGTCGAGCGTCCAGTAGTTGCCCTTGCCTGGGTTGCCCGGCTCGCGGGGCACCTTGACGAAGCAGTCGTTGAGCGTGAGGTTGTGGCGGATGCTGTTCTGCCACTTGCGCGGGCTGTCGCGGTAGAAGGCGAAGCGCTCGGTGATGAAGCGGTAGATGGCGGCCAGCGTGAGGCGGCGGCCCGGGGCGTGCGCCAGCGCCATGGCGATGAGCGCGATGTAGGAGTAGGGCGGTTTTCCGCGCTGCAGGGGCCGCCGCCGCCGCCGCCCTGGGTCTGGCGCAGGGATGGGGCCTGCCTCCCCGCTGCCCGCCGCCGCCGCCGCCGCCGCCGCCTCCTCCTGCTCCTGGCCCGGCTCGGCCGCTGCGAGAGGCCCCGACGGCGCGACCGAGGGCAGGACAGGGAAGCCCGAGAAAGCGGCGGGCGGGTCCATGTCGCTGCGCCCAGTCATGGGGATGCGGCGGCCCCTGCCCGCGGCTGGGGAGGGCAGGGCCCCGGGACTGGCCTTTTATGGCCAGGGCCTCACCACCCCCAGGGAGAGGGCTAGGACCTTCCTTGCTGGCTAGCGCCTCCAGTTCGCTGCCCCAGCCCCCTTCCCGCGCTCGCAGCCCCCTCCGCTTCGCCCCTCCCTCCCTCTGGCTCTCTTCCCTTTGGCTCCATTTTCCCCAGACCCTGCTTCATCCCTTCTGCATCTCCATTGGGTCAGTCCCATCCCAAGGCATTTGATCTGTCTCTTTCTCCCCCTTCCTCTTACCCCTCTGGGTCAATCCCAACCACAAATCCACCCATTCAGGGTACTTTCCTGGACCTCACCCCAGTTTGCTCCTCCCAGCAATCCGGTCCCCTCCATCCTCTGCCATCCTTCCATACTCAGCTGGATCAGGGATGAGAGAAGTCTTGCCAGCCCTCAGTACCCTTTGTGGCTGGTCAGGGACATGTCAGGCCCAATGCTGGATATTAGGAAGCCAGGGCTAAGGTCACAGAGAAGAGCAGGGGTTGGTTTCATATTTGGAGACCCCAGGTCAGAGTCACCATCTCTTCTTGTGCTTCCTCCCCCACATTCCTGTCATGGCCTCACTTAAGGCTTCAGGAGCCATCTTTGAGAAATCAAAATTATAAAAGGTGGTCCAGTTGCTCTAAATCAAGGATCTCCCCTAATCCACAGTTTCAAGTTGCACTTCTAACACAGCTCTGCACAACCCCCTGAGTTCCAAGGAACACTTATCCGTGTGAGAAGCTTCCACCTGGCTCTCCATACTGAAGGTCTGAGAGAGCTGCTTTCTGATCCAGACACTACTCTGCTCACTAAGTTAGGGGGGCCTTGGCAGTTTTTGTTAGATACCACCCACCACCGTAACCCAGAGGAAACTGAAAGGTGAAGGAAGCTTACCTTAAAGCCTTTCCTTGTCCTGCAGACAGGCAAGATCAAGGAACCTGGACAGGGAGCAGGGCTGAGAGTACTGGGAGACAAGTGAGGGGCCTACCATCCTAAATTTAAGGGACTCTGGGGTCTTCCAAGTGCACGGTCAGCCTTGAGAGTCAGGGCCTACTGAAATTTGGGGCCTTGTTTGCCCTACCCTAGTCCAGCCCTGATGAAGTGTGCCTTACGCCCCTACAGATGACCAAAGCTAATTGCGGCTGGCCTGTGTAGGGCTTCAAAATCCCTTCTCAAGGCTGGACCACAAAGACCTTTGCCCAGCACCAGTGGAAACTGGTAGTATCATAGCCCCTACAACTAAGCATTCTGTATTTGGTGAACACGTTAAATACATTATTTTACTTAAGTTTGAGCATTTCTGTGAAGTGTTCCAGTCCTCATTTTGTGAATAAGAAAGCTAAGGTTCTGAGAGTTTAAGCAGTTAACTTCACACAGCTAATAATGGCAGAGCTAGAATGAAACCTGAGGTCAGAGCAGTGGCCCCACCACTCTTGCAATACTACCCTTTAAAGTGGAGACTTCAGGATCCAATAAGTTACCTTGGAGTTCCTGCAGCTCCCCACACTTCAGCTGCTAAAGTTGACTCCTGCCTCTCTCTTGACCTGGTCAGCATGTCCAGGTTCCCATTGAACATCACCATGTGGCTGTTCAGTGAAATGAAATGTTTTTCTCCCTAACCCAATAGACTCTCCAACCTCATCCTGCTCTCCTACTGGTGTTCCAGATCTCAAATGGATACCCTCTTCTCCTGCCTCAGTCCCTACAACCAGGCCTTTGTCAAGTCCTATCAATGTCATGCTGTCCCCAATCCAACATTCCTTCAGTTCTTCTTGCCCCAGTTCGGCCTGCATCATTCACCAATCACTTGGGGCCTGGTCCTTTTCGAATGCTCAAGGCAAGACAGAGATGATGAGATGTACAGCCTAGTGGAGAGATGGACAATGACAAGCTATGAGGGAGTTGGTCAGGGGGCTATAGAAGCAGAGGAAGGAGAAGATTTACAGACAGTGCCCTGCCCTCAACAACAAAAATCAGCCAGGTTTATGCTGAAACAGGGAACAGTCTCTGCCTCAGTATCCTCTCCACCATGCATTCTACTGCACTGACGCAGTCCATAAGGAACACGGGACAGTGCAGTCGCCCTGGACCGCTCGCTCAGCAGGGGGCAAAACAAGCAACCATAGCAGCATGGAATCCAGTTCTAAGAGCAGAGCTACCTCTCATCTGAGCCCATTTTCTTACCAGCCAAATGGAAGCAATAACGTCTTTTTTCAGCATTGTTATGAGATCTTGTACAAAAGTGCCTGGTCCACATTGGCACTTGGTAAGAGCTTCTTCTTCCCTGACTACACAACAGGCATTTCTAGTATTAACCAGAACAACGGGGAGAGACGGCATTTTTTCATTCAGGTGCAGCATAATCCTGCACTAGACTCAGGCAAGAGACAGCACTGATGACACCTCAGCCATCCCCTATCCCACTTCCCTTTAGGGATGCAGCCCCTCCAAAGAAGTGCTCCACCACAGCCTCTTCCTTCCTTCCTTCCTTCCTCCCTTCCTTTCTTTCTTTTTCTTTCTTTTCCTTATTTCTTTTTCTGTACCAGGGATCGAACTCAAGACCTCACACTTTCAAGGCGGGCAGCAGTACCACTGAGCTAAAAATCCCCACCCCACACAGCCTCTTTCTTACACCTTCAGAGAGTGAAGGGATCAGGGTAAAATTGGCTCTTGCTACCTACTATGGCCAAAAGCAGTTTTCTTATACTTTCAATTTTCTAGTTCATTTATGCAACCTGGGACATAGTATATGTTCAATAAATGATACCAAATGTTCAGCTGGCTGTGCTAATCCCTAAGGAGAGTGGGGGCGGGGAGCTGGGCCAAAAGGCCGAGAACATAGACTTTTTCTAGTTCTTTGTGCCTGTCTGGGCCCCTCCAAAGGGCCTGCTTCCCAGAGCCGAGCAGGCAGTGTCAGGGGGCGGCCCAAGGGCTAATCCGTGTTTTCAGCGTGGCTGGGCCCTCTTTTCACAGGCCCTGGGCCGGACGTGATGCGGCTGAGCATCCGGGCATAAGATGGCCAGTGAAGGCAGCCCCTTTCTCATGGGCCTGGATTCCAGGCAGCCCAGCGTCTGAGTGGAGCCCCTGGGGCGGGAGGAACACAGTGGCTGGCCTGAGCAGTCCTTTGTCTGACCACATTGGGTGGATATTCAGGCTGGCAGGAGGGATTAATGGCCAGGGATTGGCCCTGGGGCCGGCCTTCCCACTGCCCTTTGGAGGCCAAAGGCCCAGGTCAGGGCACACAGCATTGATGACTCTCTAGATAGGAGTGGAAATTCCCAGCCTTGTCCAAAGCTGTTTGCACTAGACCCCCAAGACCCCCTGCCCCCAACCCCAACTCTGCAGAGGTACCACTAAGCCCAGACATAATTCAAGGCAAGCAGCAGTTGTGGGGCAAGAGCTTACCAAGTACTCAGCCTGGGAGAGAGGGTTGGGGCTGAAAGTCATCTCAGGTCCTTGCCCAGGATCCCCAGCCCTCTGGGATGGTCCAATGAGCTCTGGAGAGAACCAGCCTGAGCTATCACCAGATTCCTTAAGGCTTCCTGGAACAGTTCTCTAAGACCTCCAGCTTGAGACCACCCCAGAGTTACATATTTCTAGAGTCCTCCACCACCAATGTTGAGGGGCCCCTAGCCCAGAGAGAGCAGAAGGGACTTAGGACCTACAGGAAATTCCAGTACCCCCCCCCCCCGCCAACACCATTTTGAGGTACTCAGGGGCCCTGCAGATCTTCCTCCTTACCCCTCAGAACCAGAGCTGCCTTAGCTCATTCCTCAGGAGGCTGAGGCAGGCAGGTCCAACCAGGCTGGGGAGTGGCCAAGGCACCACTGTGGCAATGCCTTTTATGGCCAGACTGCTCCTGTATGAGGGATGAGAGCAGCAGCCCCAGCCTGGCTGCAGGGCCTGGTTCCAGAGGGGTCTTCGCCAGGCACAGGAAAGGCAGCAAGTGCAGGCCTGACTCTGGTGAAAGAGCACTAGGGAGAAGGGTGCCCTTCTTTGTCTTCTTCATCCCTCAGGTCTTTCATTCTGCCAGTCCTAAGGATCCGGGGCAGATGCTGGATCCAAGTGATGAGTGAGACCATCCTCTGCCGCGTGCACTGTGAATAGGAGGAGGCAGCCACGCAGATGCTCCCTGAATAAGGTGGTCACTTAGGTTTTTTTTTTTTTTGGTACCAGGGATCGAACTCGGGTCCTTGCGTTTGCGAGGCAGGTGCCGGAACGACTGAGCTAAATCCCCAGCCCTAGGTGGTCACTTAGGAGGCAGGCAGAGTAGGGACAGCCAGAACATGAGAAAGGGAGCTCACCCAGCTTGGCCAATCAGGTCCTTGCCCAAAATTCCCAGACCTCTGGAAGGTCCCCATGATTGCCATTACAGAGCTGTAGAGAGAAAGATCTGTGTTAGCCCAGTGAGGGTCCAAAGGGCCAACCTGAACAGTCACCAGATTCCTTCAGGCTTCCTGGAATATTTCTCAAAGACCTTTGGTTTGAGACTTGAAATGAGTAAAGCCCCAGTGGCTGGGTGAGGAAGGATGCAGGCTGAATTGGGAACCCACTTTCTGTGTCCCCTGAACATTTCTGCCACTGTGCTTACCTTGTTATCATTGTCCCTTGATGTGTCTGTCTCTCTGACTACACTTTGTATGCACTGAGGGCACAGCTCATAAGATGGCATGAGCTGATGATCAGTGGATATGTATCAGATGGCTGGAAGGAGGTCTGGGTACCAACTAGGTTGAGGAAACTGGGTACAGCGGTGTGACAGCAAGAGCATGAATTCCCTTCCAGGGAAAGCAAGACTTCCAGTGTCACAAAAATCAATAGCTTTCCTCTACACGAATGACAGACTCACTGAGAGAGAAATAGGGCAAATAATTCCTTTCACAATAGCATCCAAAAAACTGAAATACCTAGGAATCAACCTAACAAAAGAAATCAAAGACCTCTTCTCTGAAAACTATGGCACTCTGAAAAGAGAGATTGAAGATGATATCAGAAAATGGACAGACATCCCCTGCTCCTGGGTAGGAAGGATTAATATAGTGAAAATGGCCATACCTCCAAAACTCCTATATAGATTTAATGCAATTCCAATTGAGGTCCCAGAAGCATACTTCATAGACCTCAAGAAAAAAATCCAAAAATTCATTTGGAGCAAGAAGAGACCCAGAATAGCAAAAGCAATTCTAGGTAACAGAGACATTGCAGGGGGTATCACAATCCCCAACCTGCAACTCTACTACAAAGCTACTGTGATAAAAACAGCATGGTACTGGCAAAGAAACAGGCTTGAGGACCAGTGGAACAGATTAGAAGATGCAGAAACAACACCAGACACACTCAGCCATCTCATCTTCGACAAAGGAGCCAAACACCCTCACTGGAGGAAAGATAGCCTCTTTAATAAATGGTGCTGGAAAAATTGGGCTTCAACTTGCCAAAGATTAAAACTAGACCTGTATCTCTCACCATGCACTAAACTAAAATCGAAATGGATTAAAGAGCTAAATATTAAAATAGAAATTCTGAACCAGTTGGAACAGAGGTTAGGTAGAACCCTTGAAGACATCGGTGTAGGAAAAGATTTTAAGAACAAAACCTCACTTGCCCATGAACTAGCACAAACAATCAACAAATGGGATCTCTTCTTATTAAAAAGCTTCTGCACAGCAAGAGAAACCACCAGCAGTGTGAAGAGACAATCCACGATGTGGGAAAAAATCTTCACCTGCTCTTCCTCAGACAAAGGTCTACTATCTCGAATCTATAAAGAACTTAAAAAGATCAGACCTCCCAAACTTAAAGACCCAATCCAAAAATGGGCATCTGAAATGAACAGACATTTCTCAGACAAAGAAGTAGAAATAGCAAATAAATACATGAAAAAATGTTCAACGTCACTGGTCATTCGAGAGATGCAAATGAAAACAACGCTGAGATTCCACTTCACTCCAGAAAGAATGGCTGCTATCATGAAATCCACCAATAACAAATTCTGGCCGGGCTGTGGGGAAAGAGGAACCCTGCTCCACTGCTGGTGGGAGTGTAGACTGGTGCAAGCACTGTGGAAATCAGTATGGAGATACCTCAAAGAACTAAGACTGGAAATCCCATTTGACCCTGCTATTCCACTGCTGGGGATCTTCCCCAAAGAATTAAAAGAATCATACCACAGTGATATATGTGCACCCATGTTCATAGCAGCACAGTTTGTAATAGCTAAAACTTGGAAACAGCCCAAATGCCCATCAACTGGAGATTGGATAAAGAAAATGTGGTTTTTTAATAAAATGGAGTACTACTCAGCCATAAAAAATGAGAAATTAGAGACATTTATAGCTAAGTGGATGCACATTGAGGCGATACTCTTAAGTGAAATAAATAGGACACAGATGTGTAAATGCCAAATAGTTTCTCTGGTGTGAGAAACTGAAAGTGTAAATAAGGACTAAATATATAATAGGTCATGTGAAATAGGAAGAAAAGGGGCAAAGAGGAAGGAAGTGGGAGGGGTAGGGAAAAGGATAGAAGGGAATGGGATTAATATGAGAAAATGGAAAAATAGGAACAAAATCTTTGTAAATAGGGAGGACTGGAGGGGTTGAAGGGAGGGCTGGGCAAGGGTGAAAAATAAGAACCAAGAGAGACTATGTAAAGGTGCAAATTTCCAATGATGAATGTCATTATGTTGTATACCTAAAATGTACCAATGATTAGAATGAATAATCGATAATGTAAAATAGGAAGAAAAGGTCCAAAGGGGTAGGAGTAGTGGGAGGCACAGGGGAAAGGAAAGAAGAGAAAGAAAAAAATGCTGAGAAATGGAAAAAATGGAAATAAAGTCTTTGTAAATAGGGAAGGGTGGAGGGCATGAAGGGAGGGCTAGGAATGGGGAAAAAATAAGAACCAAGATGCATCATGTAAAGGTACAATTCCCAATGAGAAATGTAATTGTGTTGTATACCTACAATGTACCAATAAAAGAATTTAATACAAAAAAAAAAAAAGACTTCCGGTGTCTCCCTGAGAATTATGTGAGCCGGTGTGGGTAAAGTTCTGAGGGCACAGCCTGCACATTCCAGTGCCAGGGAGCTACTGGCTGTCATTGTTATAGTTCTAATTCACTGTGGCTGGTAAAGGGGGTCAAGGAGCTGAGACAAGGGAGGCAAAGAGGGTTAGATTGTAGCTGATTTTATTTGCCAGGCTAAGAGGCAATTTTATTTGCCAGTTTCCAGCAGAACAGTGACCTGATCAGGTCTCCCATTCAGATTCCTAAGTCCCCCAGGGGAAGGAATAGACAGGAAGAAGCTGGAGGCCAAGAGGCCAGGTGAGAGGCTGACCATGTGCTCCGAGGTTTTGACTATGGGGGAGCAGCAGACACCTTGTTCCCTTTCACTCCAGACTAGATGGAGAGAGAGCCTGGAGCTGTCCATCTCACATAGCGGCTTGGCCGTCAGCTTGGTCACACCATCCGGAAATTGGCCATGGTCCTCTGTGCCTTGCTTTCCCTCTCCAGCCATCTTCGGTCTCTGAGGCCTGTCATGTCTCAGGACTTGCTCTGAAATCTTTTCTCTTCTGTCACTCTCAGTCCTTGTTCAGCCCAGTATCAGTACCTCTCCTGACCACAGTGGCCTTCTGGCTGGTCTGCCCACCTCCCCCTCTGATTCCTTGTCCCCTCAGCAGGTAGAGCCATGCCTCTTCTGCCCCTGCTTAAACACCTCCAATAGTTGCCCACCTCTGTCAGGAGTCTGACTGAGAAGCCTGCTGGCCGAGCCCCGGGCTGACCTGTGCACCCCAGCTACAGTGCTCCTCTCCATTCCCTTGACTCTGGTCTTGCTTCCCTACAACACACACATTCTTTACCGGGTCGCATTAGCTGCTTTCACCCCAATTCCAGGTACCCTCCCACTCCGAGCCTTTGTAATCAAAATCATGAAAACCCAGGTTTCCAGACTTCAATATGAACACAGTTTTGTTTTGTGAGTTTTTTGTTTTTGGTTTTGGTTTTTTTGGTTTTTTGAGATAAGGTCTCACTATGCAACCCAAGCTGGCCTCGAACCCACAGTGACCCTCCTGCCTCAGCCTCCCCAGTGCTGGGGTTACAGGCATGGGCCACCACGTCCGGCTCTTGGAACATAGTTTTGTCTATTTTCCCAAACAGTCCCTCAGTCTTGGAAGAACTTTATTGCAACAAGTCCCACCTTTCCCTCTGAAAAACTTCACTTTGGGCTGGAGGTATAGCTCAGAGGTAGAGCATTCCCCTAATATACACAAGGCCCTCAATTCAATCCCTAACACCAAAACCACAAAACAAAAAACAGAAACCAACAAAGTCCTCCACCTCTGCCCACCTCTCCATCATTAAATAGCAAGCACCAAAAAGCCCTGAGGGCTTTCCCACCCAAAGAGAGAGAGAACTAATCTCTTCTTCCACTGGCCCTCTGCCAGGAGGGGCCTTTCTTCAGTGATCTGCCTGGCACATTCCTATTTGTCTCTTGAGAGCCACTCTCAGAAGTGACCATTTATCTTCTAGAAAACATTTCCCATTTTCTCCTTCCTTTCTTTCCCCCCAGGCAAAAGGCCCAAGACACCTCTGGCCTGACTGAACCCAGAGACTTTAGTATGGGCTCCACCTTGCTTCCAGCTGTGCAAGGGATGTG
Source organism: Heterocephalus glaber (assembly GCF_053883595.1). Taxonomy (NCBI): domain Eukaryota; kingdom Metazoa; phylum Chordata; class Mammalia; order Rodentia; family Bathyergidae; genus Heterocephalus; species Heterocephalus glaber. The sequence continues at coordinate 5,353,422 of NW_028258301.1, forward strand.
ATAGCTCTGGAGTCAGGGCTGGGCCCCTCATCCTCAAACCCTGTGCCAGGCTACAGAGGTGCACAGCTCCACAAGCATTTGGGACTTGCCCAACTGGCCACCTTCCTGAATGGGTGAAGGAACAAATGAGCACACGTGTCTGGAAAAGCAAAAGGTCCCCGTCCCTGATCTCCCACCAAAAACTGGCCTCCTGCCCTCACTGCCACTCTGCACAGCTCTGTGGTCCTGGGATGAGACCCCCCCATTCAGCCCTTGCTTCAGCAGGGTCCAGGCTCAGCTCAGGCTCAGACAATGTTGGCTTAGCCCCAAGGGTGTAATTCCAGCCGCTCCTAAACCACACACCACACGGAGGCATCTGAAGTATGCTCCATGTTATTTGGGGCTGTCAGCCTCTGCCATCTACCTAGGCTCTGTACCCCTGCAGACTCACTGCTCTCAGGCCTCCCTACCTCTCATTCCCAGGGAAGCAGAAAGGGAGAGGCGCTGTCCACCAGACTGGCTGAGCCCAGCCCACCACTCATTGCTGTGTGCTCACAGCAAGATCCACATTCCTGGGGCTGGGGATGTAGCTCAGTGGCACCTCACCTGCCTCGTAAGTGCAAGGTCCTGAGTTCGATCCCCGGTACCAAAAAAAAAAGATGCACATTCCCAAGGCCCATATTAGAAATAGAAGTGCCTGGAGCACCCGGGGACTCTGAGATGCTCAAGGCATCTGGAAACCATGTGGCACCCAGTGCTGTCCCCAAGCTGGATGCACAGTGTGTCTCTCACACACAAGTATGAATGCTTCTCAAATGGATGTAAATGCTGCTGCAATGGATAAACACAAACACATGTAAAAGCTTTGGAGTTGTTTTTATTTTTGTCATGATTTTAAATCCATCAATGGATATTAAAAGCACAACTACTATCATATGGGGTAGCTGGGAGCTGTTCTTAAAATCCCCATTCTTTTTTTCTTTTTGGTACCAGGGATCGAACTCAGGACCTTATGGTTTTGAGGCAGGCAGCAACACCACCAAGCTAAATCCCTGGCCCTAAATCCCCATTCTTAAAGCACTGCTAGAGTACAAGGTGCGCTCCTTACAGTTTTGGACATGAAGATCTGGAAAAAAGGGAGACTCTCGAAGAGGAAGAGGAAGAAGAGAAGAAGAAGCTGTCACCACTGAAGGACTTGATTTGGAAAGTGGTGTAAGATCCCTATTGTAGAATAACCAATGTAGAAAATGTACTGAAAGTATTTATCACCTAGGGTGTTTTAGGCATCAAGTAATAAAAAACTCAAACCAATTGCAGCTGTAAGGAAATACATTTTCTCCCTAACAAGAAGGTAGGATAGGGGGCAGTGAGGATTCTGGCTCCCCTTTTCCTTGATGTTCTTGGCTTGACTCTGCCTCATGAGTTGGCCTCATCTTTAGACTGGCACAAGATAATGACAGCACCCAGAGCTCCCATTTGAGTTCCAGTTGTCCAGAACAAAGGACTCTTTCTATGCCTATTTTTTAGGAGAGAAAAGCTCCCATCCCCACGCCCAAATTTCTCTTCAGTTCTCATTGGCCAGAAGTGGATCCCAATCCTAGACCAATCACTGGCAAAGAGGAATGACTTACTTCCTTGTTTGTCTAGGAACTACCAACTCTTGGACTGGGAGTGAGTCACTTTCCCACAAAGCAAGTTGCTGCATGGATGAGAGTAGCTACTGAAAAGGAAAAAAAAAAAAGCCATTAGGAAGGAGGAAGAGGAACCGTTGCCAGTGTCTGCTTCAAAGGGAGAGGAGAGGAAGCTCGAAGATGAACTGGAGTTGGCTCTCCTATGGAGCATCTGCCTTTCAGCCTAGCGTATGCTGCTCACCTCTGAACAGCTGCCCGACTTGGCTCTCAGCTCCTGAGGGCAAGGTCTGGAATGCATCCTCTTATGGATCTGGGTGGGTAGCTGAAGAGGAACAGGAGGAAGAGGAGTGGCTAGAAAGAGCAATGTATTCCCACTGGCTTCCATCTGAGAAGTGATTTAAGCAGGGACCAGGTAATAAGGCTCCATGAAAGATTATCTGGCTGGATATCAGAGAACTTTCACCTTGACCATCATTAGCCTCAGTTTCTCCTGTAGAGAACTGGGAGAAAATCTGATTCTTTGGTAACATTCACCTCCCACAAAATATTAAGTCTCTATCACCTTGGAAGCACTCCAAGGTAGAGGATGAATGGGGAAGGATTAAGAAGTGGGAGAAAATGGAGACTTGGAGAGGTGGAAAGACAAGAACTGGTGTGCTAGAGCAGGCTCCAACTAGTTTAAATATCCTGTAGAATCCACTCCTTGCAGTGCTAGACAAATGTTAAAAGCACTGTTTTGGAAGAATTTTTTTTTTTTTTTTTGGTACCAGGCATCAAACTCGGGTGTTTGCGTTTGCACAGCAGGCGGTGAAACCACTGAGCTAAATCCCTGGCCCTGGAAGAATTTTTAATGGCATGAAAAAATATTCACAAGACGCTACATATAAAAAGCAGGCTACACTGCCTGCCTCATAAGTGCAAGGTCCTGAGTTTGATCCCCGGTACCAAGAAAAAAGGCAGGCTCTAAAAGTTATACAGCTTCCTTTCAATGGTTGAAAAAATAAAAAAATACACCAAAATATCAACGGTTTTAACTCTCAGTGATTTTACTTTTTTATTTTGTAAGGAATTAAAATTATGAACATTATTCATTGAGTTGTACTCTTGTAATACAAGGACTTTACTACAAACATGTTAATATGCCAACAAAGAGGTCTTTTTTTTTTTTTTTTAAACAGGGTCTTGCTCTGTAGTTCAGCCTGGGCTTGAACTCACTTCGTAGCCTAGGCTGGCCTTGAACTCATGGCAAATCCTCCTGCCTCAGCTTTCCAAGTGTTAGGACAACAGGCATGTGTCACCATGCTCAGCCAAAAAGGTCTTAAAGTTCATGCATATTTAATATATTAGATACCAATCACAGTAGCAACCTTTAGGGAAGAGTGTGGTTATGAATGTGCTGGTTATGGGGGTGCACACCTTCAGTCCCGGCTACTTGGGAGGCTCAGGGTGAGCTCACAAGTCTGAGACTGACCTAGTAGATACAGCGAAAGCCTATCTCAAAAAACAAACAAACAAACAAAAACCAACAAGAAATAGGGGAGGGAGACTTTAACTCTTAGCTACAGGGCCGGGGATTTAGCTCGGTGGTTCTACCACCTGCCTTGCAAAGCGCAAGGACCCGAGTTTGATCCCCGGTACCAAAAACAAAACAACTCTTAGCTACAGTATTTGCATATTTTGAATCTGGGATCATGTTCAGTGTGTAATCTATTAAAAACTGGCTTGATTAAATTTTTGAAAAAACCCTAATAAGTATGCATTAACTAGCCAGAAAAAAAATCAAATACTATCCTCAATTTAAAATAAGAGAATGTTGGGTGTGGTGATTTAATACTTGGTAATCCCAGAGCTCTAGGAAGCTGAGGCAGGAGGATCTCAAGTTCAAGCCTAGCCTGAGAAATTTAGTGATTTATTGAGACCTTGTCTCAAAATTTAAAAATGAGAAAAGGGGCTGGAGAGGGAGCTTGGTGTGAATGAAGGCCCTAGGTTCATTCTCTTGTACTGTGGAGAGGGGAAGATGGAGAGGGAGAGGGAGAGAGAGAAAATAAGAATATGAATGAGAGGGCCAGGGATTTAGCTCAGTGGTTCCGCCACCTGCTGCGCAAGCGCAAGCAAGGGCAAGGACCCAAGTTCGGTACCAAAAAAATAAAGAAGAATATGAATGAGAATTGAGATTCACAGAGTTGGAGGGAGCTGTTGCCTAGAGTCATCCAGCTGGAAAGTGGTTTCAATTCCAGTGAACATGTCACGGGGTTAGAAATCCCTGGGTGTATTTGGGGCTTTGATTTTGCAAATCACTGCTTCCCTACAGACTCACCATTTGGGACATGTAGCTACCCAAGGTTAGAACCCACCTCCCATGTCACCTACAGTCCTCACTTCTGGCTCCTTCTCCAGGGACCTCTTTCTTCTCTCATCACCCTCCAGGCCAACAGGCTTCATCCCTGCAATAGTCTATTCAGATGAGGATCCCTAAGACTGCCTTGTAAGGCACAGAGATGGGCAGTCACTCACCCCAAGGCCCCCAGTGGATCTTACCTCTCCCCAAAGACTAGAGCACCAGAAAGAGTCTAAAAGCTTGAACGCCCAGAAGGAGGGCTTTCCTGGAGGCCAGAGCAGCATCTGGAATGGCGCTGGCTCTGGAGCAGGCATGCAGTCATTAACAGAGCTCTGGCACATTTGGGGGCAATAAACTGCAGGTTTTCTCCTGGGTGCACTGAGAGCCACCTTTGCTCAGCATGTAATGAGTCTGTTTGCTACAATGGAGGGAGATGTTCACACTCCTCCCTGGCCGGCCTGCCTGGCTGCTCTTGGCTCACTCACCTTCCTATTTTTAAATGCATCCCAGCCCTGGGACTAGCCACTGGATGGGACTGTGATAGTGGCTTCCCTAACAGGACCAAAGAGCAGCCAGGCAGCCTAATGCAGAAAGAATTTTTCCCTCCAGCGTTCCACTGTGGTCAAGACTTACTTCTTTTCATCTTCTCTTGAAAATTCCACCCAGCCAGGGGATTCCCAGGTTTTAAAAATGGTATATTTTGGGGTTTTTTTCCCTCCAAGAAGCTTCATGGATAAAAAGTACAAATAAATCCAGGAAGAGCAGAGATGAATTTGTAGCCCATTTCTTATGTCCCTCCCACTCCTGCCCCAGATTGTTGGTTTCTCTCATTCTCCTATGGGCCCCTACAAATGTCAGTGCTTCTCCCTGGAATAACTTTCCTCTTCTCTCTGTCCTTGCTCCCATTTGAAATGCTCAGCACATGCCTCCTCCTTCAGGAAGACTTCAGGGCTAAGTTTCCAACTCTGAATTCTCCACAGCACCTCTGCTTCCCTGTGTCACAGCCAACGTCATACTAGGTGGTAAATACTTGCTTAGCTCCTTCCCCACATAACCATGTAAATCTTGAGACAGTTAGTCCTCTAACAAGATTCTCTGTGTGCAACAGAGGAGCAGGGGCAAAAGAGATGTGCAGTGAATGTGAAATATTCTCATATGTACCATCTTACCACAGCTCTGTGAAGTGGCTGTCTGTACTCCCATTTTACACATGAGAAAATGGTAAGGCTCCAGGAGGATAAGGAATTGGCTCAGAGTCTCAGAGTTATGGGACCCAAGAGGACACTCAGTCCAACCAGCCTCTGTGTATAAGTGAAAAAGCTGCAGCTCCAAGAGGGCAGGGATTTGCCTGAAGTCACAGAGCAGTAGGATTGTCTGGAACTGGAGTTCATAAGAACATTTGGTCTCATCATAGAATAGGTATGGAATGAACATCTTTGGAGTATCTGCTGGGCTGTGAGTTTCCCTTCTCCCAGAGCTGCCCACACACCATACACTCGGAAATGACTCCCAGGGGTGTAGCCTGACAGCCACATGTGATCCTATCCCCCTACCCCTAGCTGACTGAGTTGGGGTTGGACCTTTGGCTTAACTTGGCCAATCACCTTCTCTCTTAGGAATCTGGAGGCTCTTTTTATATGGCTGGACTGTCAGGTGCAGTGGGGTGTCATCTGTCTCCCCATGTGATCTGGGGGCAGAGAAGGCCAGTCTGGGAGGAGACAAGAACACAGAGATAGGGAGAGACCCACACACACATATCCCTGGCTTCCCGAGGGCTTTTCTGAGTCTGGTTTCCTTTAGACTCCCAGTTTCCTTATGATCATGTCCCTGTTCTGTGTTTAAACTGGCTGTGGTGAAACACTGCACTGTAATACCATACATGGCACACAGGCAGGCATGGTACTGGAGCCATTTTAGTGATCAGACGAGGAGGCTAGTGCAGGCCTGAGTGGCCAGGAAGACTTCTTTGGAGCAAGTGGGACTCTCTGTCCTGGGAAGAAGAAGTAGATGAGATCAGGGAGGAAGACATGGGAGAGCTTTTCAGGGGACACTGAGGCAACACAGGGAGCCCTACTTGAAGGAACTGAACAAATGGCCAAGCAGGGAGGTGTCACAGGAAACAAAGACAGAGGTCTTCTAGTCTCCAGGAGCTCATCCGAAGCCCTCCAGGGTACAGAGGAGAGGCACTAAGTCCTGGGAGGGTATCTCAGGGATGGTAACAAACCAAATGATTACAAGGAAGGCAAATTTGAACCCACCCTGTGCTCTACCCCTGTACCAGGCAGTTCACCATTCTCACCCTGCCCTGCACTATCCCACCCTGTGCCTCTATCTGCACAGGAGCCTTCCATCCCTTCTCAGCCCAGCTCTGAGGCTGCCTTATCCCAAACAACTTTTCTGTTGGACTCCACTCCAAAGCGAATCCAGGTTCTCTTTCTGTGGATTCCTGCGTGGACTCACTACCATATAGTTCACCTGCAATTATCTGCACAAGGGCCTGTTTGCTGTGCTGGAATGTGGGCCCTGAGGCCAGGACTCAGGTCTGGTTCATGTGCCTCCCTGTTGCCCTCTGCTGGGGCTGGCCCTTTGTAGGTAAAAGTGCGCTGAATGTCTGAGAGGATGCTCCCCTCACACTAATCGTGGGAAGAAATGTGTTCGATGCTTCTTTGTCTACCTCCCACCCTCATCAATCAACAGAGAAGGAATTAGTCCATCTTGCCTAGAGGACAAAGGGATTGGGCGCTGTGCGTGGCTCTCCAAGTGTGTGGCACGTGTGTGTGTGTGCACATGCGTGAGCACGTGCACGTGCAGGGGGCTTCCCCAGAGCCACACCACAGGGCACCACACGGCCTTGCTGTGGTGACCACTCCTTGCCCTAACCATGCATTCCAGTGTCATGGTTCTATGGGCCAAGAGGCAATAAGCCTAGAGGCTGAGGGGAGATCTGGTCAACAGCTTCAAAGTGAACCATTCTGGGGCACAGCAGCGCTCATTTTCTTGTCAGCTGACACACGGTCAATTGTTGAGCACTGTGAACCTACAGTTCTACATTCGGGATGAATAGATGCTTCCCTTCCTCATACTGTTCCCCATGCTCACACAGGGCCAGGGGAAGGGAGTCTGGATGGTAAAAAGCTTGACAAAGAAGAAAGGAGCAGGGAAAGAGCTGCCCCTTAAGGAGGACCTACAAGTTCCAGCTCTGACAAGTATTTCACATGCTGCTCCCGACAGCCTTAGGCGTTAGCCTTCCCTTCCTCATCACACAGATATGGTAGCAAGTGCTCCAGTCTTGAGGTGGTTTGCCCCAGGGTACATGGCTTGGGAATGCCAGAGTAGGAACCAATTCCTGGTTTGCAGGTGCCTGCCTTTTGCATGGATTCCCATTGCCTTTAAGGGTCTGGCGGGGGTCGGGGGACAACTCTCCAGCACTTTATTTTTAAAATCACAGCCTCATAGCTCCAAACCCTCGTCACCCTAAACTCTTATACTCGTACAAATGGCTCCCTATGGCAGTTCACATGGGCATCCCCAGCCAGAGTCAGACCTCTCATCACACCTGCCACCTGCTCAGCATTTAACACAGACACAGTTGCTTAGGGCTATGGATGTCTAAGATCTGCATCTGCCATTGGACTCAGTTCCATGAGGGTGGGGCTTTATCTTTTTCAATGCTTCATTCCAGTTGATGCCCCATTGCCGGTACAGCCACTGTTTCCTTGCAGGTATGCTCCCTAGGTCCCCTAAGGAAGGTGGACCAGATGCACCATGAATGCCCAGTGCCCCCAGAAAGTCAGGAGGGGTGACTGTTGGAGAAGACACCAATCTCCAGGCCCACTTTGCAACCTCTGAGCTAAAGGATGGGAGGAAAGGTCAGGGGACACATAAGCTGTCCCTAGCTATGGAAACAAATATCTTCTCAGCATCCACTATGTGACAGGCACTGTCCTAGATGTGTGAGATACAACAAAGGAAAAAACTGTTGGGATGCAACAAAGACAAAAATCCCTGTCCCCTGGTGTTTACCTCCTAGTAGAGAGAGACAGACATTAAGCAAATCATATAGTGTGCTGTGTCTTGGAAAGTCACAAGCACTATGGACAGAAATAAAGTAGGGGAGGACAACAGAGGGAAGGGGTCCCTATTTTATTTACAGAGGTGAGGAAGGCCCTTGAAGGTGATCCACAAGGGAGCTATGTGGATAGGCGGATGGAAAAGCATTCCAGGCAGAGAAATGGTTAAAATGATGGTGTGGAAGTGGGAGTATCTTAGTCATTTTCCTCATCACTTTGAGCACAGTATCTAACACTCACAATGTAAAGGAGAGGTTTATTTTAGCTCACTTTTAGAAGTTTCAGTCCTGGCATGGTCGGCCAGTTCCAGGGCAGGCCGGCAAGGCAGAGCAGACCTGCTCACAGCAGGGTGTCTGGGAAGCCCAGAGTGAAGGGAGGAGGTGGGGAGGGAGGTAAAGCCTTCCAGGCCACTCCCTCATGAGCCCCTCTTCTGACCAGACCCCAGCTCCTAACATCAAGTCAGCTATAAGCCCCATAATCCAATCATCTATAAGAAGCCCCACTCTGAGCACCTGAGGCTTTAGGGGAAAGTCTAGATCTAAACCAAAACAGGGGAGAGGTGAACAACAAGGCCAGTGTGGCCGGAGCAGAGGGAGCAGCAGTCACAAGAGCAGAGCAGGGTGCTGAGGACTCCCCTTGTTCTGATTTGGGAAGCCACTGGAGAGCGCAGAAGCAATGTGATCTGATTTAGATCCTAAAAGGATCACTCTGCCCTACTGTGTTAAGAATTGAAAGTCCTAAAGTGAAAGAAGTTAGCTAACTTGGTGAATACTGTAAAGTGAAACAGTAAAATTGCTAATCAAGGTCCCTGTGCAAAAAACAAACAAAATCTGCTTAAATATACACTAACAAAACCTAGCTCTTACAAAAAAAAAAAAGAATTGAGTCTCAAACCAGGCCTGGTAGTGCAGATCTGTAATCCTAGCACCAAGCAGGCTGAGGCAGAAAGATCTCAAATTCAAGGTCAGCCTGGACTACATAACAAGACCCTGTCTCAAAAACAAAGAAAACCAGGCATGGTTGTGCACACTGGTAATCTCAATACTGGGGAGACTGAGGCAGGAAGATCCCAGTTTGAGGCCAGCCTGGGCTGCCTAGTAGATTCAATGCCAGCCTGAACTACATCTTAAAACCCTATCTCAAAAAACCAAACACACGCACGCGCACACACATGCATGCACGCACAGACACACACACACACACACACACACACACACACACACACAGCACAACAAACAAAAAAGAAAAGTCTCCTGGTTGAGGCCTCTGGTCCTGAACAAGAGGAGTCAGTGTGCAGGGAGAAGCAAACATAGAGGAAAGTCCTGACCTAGATGCCAGTGGTTCCAAGTCCAGTTCTCAGGTAGCACAAAGAAACCGATTTCTTCGGAGAGAGTATGAACCTTGCTGCTGTCATTCAACTCCCTGTGAGCTGCGTCCTTCCATGGCTGGCGTCAGCCTGTGTCCCCTGCCCTCTTCTCCTGTCCTGTGGGTCAGAGGTTGGTGTCCTCTCCCACAGGCCCTCCTTCTGACCTTCAGAAAGGCCAGGCCTCCTTGGTGCCCTTGGCCTACATTCCTTAGGCACTACCAGTGACAGAGGTGAGCAGGAAGCCGGGCCTCAGGAAACACTGGCTGCCCAACGCTTGGAATGATATGGCTGTGCAGGGAGGCAGTCACTCTGCGAATGGTCTTGTTGGGTTCCAGGTAGCCAAGGACAAGGCAACCCAGGAATTCCTTGTCTTCATTTTTTTGCCTCTAAGTTCTTCCCAGAAACCAGGCGTGTCAGTCTCTTCAACTCCAGGGTTTTATGAGGCAATTATGGTGGGACCATAAATCTCCTGTGTGTTGTTTTCAAAGGGGCAATTAAGTAGAGGAAGGAGGCACCATTTTCATTGCTCATTAAGTGATTAGGGCTTGTTTGCCAGATCCCAGTATCAGTGGCTAGAGGTGGTGCTGAGTCTGACTTGGGCACCACACAGCCTCCACAACTTGCTGGCCAGCACCCAGCACTTCCTTTCTGCTCCGGCTGCTCTGTGCCAAGGAGCCAGAAGAAAACCTTTCCTTCCACAGATGCACAGGTCACACCGAGGCGCAGGGTAGAAGTGATTCGCCTGTGTGACGCTGCCTTTCAGAGTGGGTTCTGGCCACCATCCATGCTTTGTGTCTACAGAAGTAGCGCTTGGCTCCCTCGCCGCAGGGCCTGGTTATATCATTGAATCCATCTTTGGGAAATACGGTCTGCTGTGTCTACACCCTTAGGACAATGATGTGGTGATCCTTCTTGTCTATCAGCTGCTGTACCACCTCTGGACTTCTTGGTACATAAACAAATAATGTCCTAGAAAGGCAAGCTATGGTGAGTTGGTTTTCTATGAAAGTTTGGAGGAGGGAGCAAACATAATCAGAGGAGCAAGACTTAAACTGGGCATCTTGAGACTGTTTCACCTGCTCAGACTTTGGCATCAAGCACTCCTTGGCTTGCATTCTGTTTCTGCAATTACTACTCCTTGTGTGATTCTCGACAAGTTAGCCTTGCCAAGCGTCAGTGTCCTTCTGTGCAAGTAGGAATAATACCTGCCTGTGATGTCATTTGAGAGGTGATATGGAGTGAGAGTTTAGCAGGAGACCTGAAATAAGAAATGATCTGTAAATGTTAATATATTGTCATTTTAATCAACCTATTAATGAGAAGAAGAGGAAACCACCTTGTGTGTGGCTTTTTGAGGTCACTGCCAGTCACTGAGACAAAGTGTCAATGAAACACCTTGTGGGACCCCAGAAAGAATGGTTGCTATCAAGAAATCAACCAATAACAAATGCTGGCGGGGGTGTGGGGAGAAAGGAACCCTTCTCCATTGCTGGTGGGAGTGCAGACTGGTGCAACCACTGTGGGAGTCAGTATGGAGATACCTCAAGAACTAGGACTAGAGGTCCCATTTGACCCAGCTATTCCCCTGCTGGGTATCTTCTCAAAAGAATTAAAAGAACCATACCACAGTGATATATGTGCACCCATGTTTATAGCAGCACAGTTTGTAATAGCTAAAGCTTGGAAACGCCCCAAGTCCCCATCAACTGGAAACTGGATAAAGAAAATGTGGTGTTTTTTTTTTTTCATAAAATGGAGTACTACTCAGCCATAAAGAATGAAAAACTAGAGTCATTTATAGCTAAATGGATGCATATAGAGGCCATCCTCTTAAGTGAAATAAATAGGACACACATGTGTAAATAACGAATAGTTTCTCTAGTGTGAGAAAGTGATACTGTAAACAAGGATTAGAATGATTAAAATGAATAATTGATAATTTGAAATAGGAAAAAGGTCCAAAGACGAAGGAGTGAGGGGAGGGGAAGGGGAAATGAAAAGAGGGAAAGGAAAAACTATGAGAAAAGAAAAAAAAATGGAAATGAAATCTATGTAAATAGGGAAGGGCGGAGGGGGTGAAGGGAGCACAGGTAATGGGGAAAAAATAAGAACCAAGATACATCATGTACAGGTACAAGCACCCAATGGTAAATGTAAATGAATTGTATCTCTAAAATGTACCAATAAAAGAACTTAAGAAAAAAAAAAAAACACCTTGTGGGGGACAAGGCTGCATCTGTGCATCCCCAGCTCCACCCCAGGGGCACAGGTAGATCCAGGGGACCCACGAGGTAGGCTGTAGAAGGGTCTCTGCCCTGGGAGAAGCTGGGTTACATTACAGCAGGGTGATGGGGAAAGAGGCAGGAGTGAGGCTGTGTTGTGAGGATGGTGAGCGGGTTCTAGTTGGCACCCTGGGAGATTAATTTCGAGGAACAAATATCAAAATCCTTAGGTACCTAGGCTTTCCCCATGAAAGCAGACCTAGGTGGAGGGAGGGGTGGTCAGGCTATCCTCTGCAAGTACGGGGAAAAGCTCATCCTGTGTGCCTAGAATTGCTCAAGTTTAGCACAGAAAATCTCGTGCGCTGGGAAATCCTAGTCCTGGGCAAACCAGGCCGGTGTGTCAGATTCAGGGGATCTTTTATGTGGAGCCTCCAAAACTCAGAGACCTGTGTTCCGGGTTGTAGAGTCACTCCTAGGATGTGCAGGCTTTAGAGGCTCCTGGGTCTGGGGCAGCAGCTGTCCCTCAGTGATCACAGGCCGCATGTCCAGGCTGGGGACAGGGAAGACAGAGCCGAAGCGCAGTGGCCCCTCTCCTGGCACCCTGGCCTATCCCTGCCCTTTGGCCAAATCAGCCTTAACGTGGTCTATTTTAGGGGCTCACAACATAAAACTGCACTCACGCCTGAGATCTGTCTTCCCCAAGTCACGCCCTAGAACCAAAATCCCACCACTCAGGTGTTAGGACCGTGATCCCAGAAGCTGTCAGCTGGCAGGCGGCCCACCAAAGAGCCTAGGAAGGGAAGGGAGGGATGTGGGGGAGAGGGGACAAGCGTGGGAGCCCTGAGCCACGATCCCAAGTGCGACAGAGGGAGCGAAGAGCCTGGGCTGACAGTCACTGGGGATGATAATCGGACTGCTTCCTTTATCGCTTTTCTCTTGAGAGGCTTCTCAGAAGACTGCTAAGGATAAAAGAGATACAAATTCATCACAGTAGAGATACAGGGAGAGGAAGCCTCACCAGACAAGATCCTGCAGCAAATTGCAGGACAACAGTAAGCAAACGAAGAAGTGGTCCTGACCAGGAGGGCGAGAAGATAGAGAGAAAGGGGTGGTGGCCTGGGGCTCCTGAAAACCTCTCCTCCCCGTGCACAGCACTGTGAGAATTCACATCTGTGCCCCAGAAGGGAGCTATGGCTTCTGAGAAGTCAGCTGTCCCCAGAAGACCTTCCATGTTTGGCCAGGGTGGCACAGGGGGCAGAAGTCCAGGGACTGAGTGGCTGCCCAGCCAATCCACGGAAAGTCTCCAAACTGAGAGCAAGACAATAAAGCTATCTCAGGAAACTGAAATAATGCAAGGAACAGAAAAGAACTTAAAAAAAAGAACACCCTATTAATATCCTCTCAGAGATTTAATGAGGTACTGTATCCATCAAATAAAAACTCGATGGTATGAAGAGAAAAGAAACAGGATGAGAGAGAGCTCTTGAAAACTTAGAAAATATGTTTTTAAGTTTAACAGCATGTTTAAATTTAAGTAAATTTCTCAGACAGTCAAATAGAAAGATAGTGGGTAGAAAATACTTTTTAAAATGAGACTTAAAGAATCAATCTAAGGGTTGGGCATATAGCTCAATGGTAGAGTGTCTAGCATGTGCAGAGCTCTGAGTATAACAAAAAGTTTTTTTCAGCAAAAACAGGTTAAAATGGAGAAGAGGAATTATTTATTTGAAAGTCACATTAAGTAATTTCCCAAGCTGGGCATAGTGGCATACACCTATGATCCTAGCACTCTGGGAGGCTGAGGCAGGAGGATCCAAGTTTCAGCCCAGCCTAGGGAAGACTCTGTCTCAAAAAATAAGAAGGACTGGGGATGTAGCTCAGTGTGAAGTCTCTGGGTTCAATCTCCAGTACTGCAAAAAAAGGAAAAAAATCATTTCCCATTGGGCTAGGGCTGTAGCTGAGTGGTAGAGCAGTAGCCTAACAAGTGCAAGGTCCTCGTTTGATCCCCAGCTCAGGAAGGAAGGAAATAAAGAAGGGAGGAAAAGCCTATAAACAAAGTTCTTGCACTTTGCATATTAAAAGAACTATGTGGAAAAAAAAACCCCAAACAAATGGAAAACACCAGAACAAAAAAATGATCCACACTCAGGTACAGTGTCCTGATATTTTTAACACAGGAGTAATTAAATCTAAGAAATTTCAGGGGCAAGAAAATGAAAATAAGGAAAAATTTCACAAAGAGGGAGAATCAGAATGACATCAGCATTCTCAGCAGCGACACTGCATCTAGAAGACAATGCAGAAATACTTTAAATGCAGACGGCACTTAGTTTTCAGTCTAGAAATCTGGACAGGACAATTCAATTACAGAGAATAATAAAGACCTGTAGAGCCGTGGCAGAAAGTAAACTGTGAAAGCGGCAAGCATGAGTTTCAGAGAAGAACCTGGCCATGGATGGAGTCAGAGTGGGGAAGACAGGGGCCAGCGGTGTGGGCAGCAGCGGATCAGGTGGAGGAGGAGAACAGAGGCTTGCGGGGAAGACCAGGGCAGAGAGGGCCCAGGAGACGAAAATATGAAGGACAGAGGAGGCTGTTAGAAACTTGAGGAAAAGAAAAGTGGTATGAGCAAGGAGATGCAGTCTAGTAACATCAGCTTACAGTAAATGGTGGTAACACAATTACACACAAAAAATTTATTTGTTTCTTAGTTTTAGGATGTATCTATAAACAAAGTAGAGAAGAATTAACTGTGGTTAAAGAAGAGAATTTCAACATTATCAACCTTGACAATGCAAAAGTAAGGGTATCAGGGACAAAAACTAGGGAGAAGATGGGAGAAAAGAAGCAAAAAACGGTACCTTTATTGTTCTCTGACAAAGTCAAAAGTAAAGTCCCCACTGGACACGGTCTTGTGCCTATAATCCTAGTTACTCAGGAGGCTGAGGCAGGAGGATTGCAAGTGTAATTTGCAATGGACAACTTAGCGAGACCTACTCTCAAGATAAAACGTGAAAAGGGTCTAGTGTGTAGCATAGTGGTAGAGGACCTGCCTCGCTACACCAAGGCCCTGGGTTCAACCCCCAGAATGATAGATAAAGTCCTTAGGCTATGAAACAAGGAACAAACTGTTAGTATTATATATTACTTAATATATATAATATATATTAAGTTATATATATATATATATTTAGATAAGGTCTTGCTATGTAGTGAGTTCAAGGCCAGCTTGGCCTTGAAGGCACAGCGACCCTCCTGCCTCAGCCTCCCAAGCTCTGGGATTACTGGCACACACCACCACACCCAGCTTTATTTAAAACGTAAAAGGTAACCAAAACAGCAATTATACTTCTATGACTCTACTAGGAAGAGGATCAATGAGCTGTTAACCTAATATATTAAGTTACTAGAGTCTAAGAATAATAAATAAAAATAGTTGTAGTTACTGCTGAGAACACAGAATCAAGAATCAAGATATGGGGCTGGAGATTTAGCTCAGTGGTTCCACCGCCTGCCTTGTGAGCTTGCGAGCGAAAGGACCTGAGTTTGATCCCCGGTACCAAAAAAACGAATCAAGATATGTATTGGAGCATTGCTTATAGTAGCAAAAGACTGGAAACAAGCTAAATTTTTATCAGTAGGGGATTGATTAGATATAGTAAAAATATTTAAGGAGATACTATAAAGCCAGTAAAAAGAATGAGTTAGAGCTATAATGCAGGTAAGACATGATCCCAATATATGTAAAAAGGAAAGTATAAAGAGAGTGAAGTGTGTAATGTGTTACTGTGCAAAAAAACAAGGAAAAAGGAAGCATAATATATATACACACATGTATGTAGAATATGCTTATTTATGCATTGAATATTGTGGGGAAAATATACTGGAAACCTGTGTGTAGGGTTGCTTTTTTTGTGAGGAGCTGGTGGAGAGACAGACTGGGGGTTGGATAGAGACAAAATTTCCACTGCTTGAAATCTTTACCATGTTACTTTTTCTTAATTTACTGTTAAGGAGAGAAGCCTATTATATAAATATATGGAGACACGTCCTAGAAGAAACAGCTGTGTCTTAAGGCTTTCACTCACAGAGGTGGGGGTAGAGGGTGGCTGCTTTTCTAACCACGTGGTGAAACTGTTCAGTTGTCGTGAAAGCTCTCCGTTTTTGGCCCTCTGTAATCAGACAGGGGAGTGGCAGTGAATATATTCTCTGTGCAACCATCAGGTAGGAAAGATAACAATATGATATGTGAAAAAGGAAAGCATAGAGAGAGTGATGTGTTACTGTGCAAAAAGCAAGAGAAGCTGGGTGTGGTGGTGCATATGTGTAATCCCAGCACTCAGGAGGCCAGGCAAGAGGATCACTGTGAGTTCAAGGCCAGCCTGGGTTACATAGTGAGTTTGAGGTCAGTCTGGATTACATAGCGAGACCCTGTCTCGAAAACAAAAAACAACAAAACAAAAAAACACAAGAGAAAGGCAGTTTTACATCCTTGTCGATGGAGACTCTGTGTCCCTTAACCAATAACTTCCCACTCATGAGCACTCACCATTCTACTTTCTGCCTCTATGAGTTTGATGGTTCCTATCAGAGGACTCATACTGATTCTTATGTCTTTTTGTAACAGGTTTATTTTACTTAATACAACATCTTCAGCTTTCATCTGTGTAATAGCTCGGGTCAGAATCAGCCTTTTTTGGGAGAAGGGGGTCATGGGGATTGAATCCAGGACCTCACACACTTGAAGTGCGCTGTTTATCACTGAGCTACATCCCCAGCCACAATCAGCTTCTTAAGGCTGAATCACATTCATATGAAACTATTTTTCAAATTGAGGAGTAGAAAGAGGAGGAGTAAGGGAAGAGAAAAGCATCTGAGAAGACCCTGGGGTGGTGAACGCTGTGTCCTATGCCTGGCGTGTCCATTTCCTAGGGCTGCATGAAAAATTACCATGAAGTTTGCAGTTTAAAACAACACCTGTTTGTTACCTTACAGGGGAGAGGTTGCCTGGGCTTGACTGGGTTCTCTGTCCACAGCATCATAAGACTAGAACCAAGACAGGGGTTGGGCCTAGCTTTTATTTGGAGTCTCTGAGAAAATACTCACCTCCAAGGTCATTTAATTGTTGGCAAAATTCAGTTCTTGCAGGTATAGAATTGAGGTTCCCAGTCTTTGCTGACTGTCAGCTGGGGGCCACTCTCAGCTCCTTGAAGCCTTCCTCCATCTCTGAAGAAAGCTATCACAAGAACTTCCTGTGCCTGAAATCTCTTCTCCCCTACCAGCAAGAGAAAGCCATTTTTAAGGGGCTCATATGACTTCACTGGGCACACAAAGATAACCCACCTTTCCCATACAACAGAGGCACACACTCAGTCCACCTCAGAGGGGAAGGGGCCGCTTGGGGGAGGGTCATTGGGCAGTCAGAGTTCTATGATGCCACCCCAGTGACCCGCACCCTTGGATAACTCCCTCCTCTATGAATATGTCACATTATAAGCCAAAGAGAATGCTGAAGCTGCAGTTAGAGTACTAACCAAAAGTTGTAAGACAGGGAGATTACCCAGGCAGGCCTAGTATTATCACAGGAGCCCTTTAAATGAAGGTGGAAAGTTCTATCAGGCTGGCGACAGAAGTCAGAGGGTCAGAGCCTGAGGAAGATTCTATCTGCCCCTGCAGTCTTGAAAACAGAGGGGACACATGGAAAGGCCACGAGAGGCACCTTAGTCCTACCACACAAAGAAGTGAACTCTGCCAACAGTGGAATGGCCTGAGAGGCAGGTTCTTTCCCACAATCTCCAGGGAAGAGCCAGGCTTGGCCGATGTCTTGATTTCAGGCTGTGATACTGTGGCCTGAGAACCCAGTCAGCTCCACCCAGACTTCTGACCTACAGAGCTGTGAGGTAATAAACAGGTGTTGTTTTAAGTCATACAGCAACAGAAAATGAGTACACTGGCATGCCCATCATTTGTCTGCCCCCAGTCTTGGTTTCTATCAGGAGAGGCACTCTGGAGTTAAGTGGTTAAGCTCTCGGACTGCAGGGTTTTTCATCCATAAGAATTAGGAGCTCCCACGGTAGACGTTTGCTAAGCAGCACCAATCATTCTCGTTCTTATTCATGGTGTGAGTCTCTGCTCAGCTTTCACACCTCGTTCTGGAAGTGTCCTGCTCCTGCCTCTTCTGCCCTTTGCACTTACTTTGCACTTACTCTGCTATTGCAAGCCTCCTGCTGTACTGGCTACAGGCCCTCAGCAGGCCACTAACACCCTGGAGAGCAGATACTCTGCCTTCCCAGAGCCTGCCCCAGCCGCTGGCATGGGGAAGGACTCTAGAATGTGTGTGGAGGGAGAAGTCTGAGCTGCCCTGCAGGGCAAGTACTCAGGGAGAAGTGAGTCCTTGATACTTAGCATAGTTACCTGTGAGGGATACGGAAAGGGATGGACTTCACGCCATCGTGGGTCTTTCTGCCTGCCCACAGCTGGTGTTTTGAAGCTGGCATTTGTACCAGTAAAGCACAGAAAAAAGCCAGAAGGTACATGCTGAAGAGTGAGCATTTGGGCTCCGTTATTTTACCATATCCTGTTGACTCTGGGAGTCCCGCACTGAGAGTTGCTGAAGTGGACTGAAAAGCAGGTGGGACTGTGGCAGCTCCTCCTGGGGAGGAAGCTAGGGTAGGAGTCATGTGACACTGAAGACCTGACCATTTATCCATGAAGCAGATGACAGGAGCAGCAGGGAGCTCTGAAAGATGTGCTCTGTGAGAGGGGAGGGGACTTGTGTGTGTTTCCGTGCCGTGGGACAGGAAGAGATGAGAATGCATACAGTGGCTCCTGGAAGGCTGGGGTTGGAGGCATGGAGGTCTGTGCAGGGTACCAGAACAGGAAGGCGCAGGATTGTGTGCGCAGAAACAACTCACCAGCTGACAGAATCAGGGAAAGGTGGATGCAGGATGGATCCTGGGCCCCCCTTAGTGGACACAATGATAACTACAGCTGACACAACACAGGCAGAGGCAGTCACTTCACTGATGCATACTTCACTTATTCCTAGACTGGGAGAACACCCACTCACCCAGAATAAACACTCATTGTAGTAAAAATGATTTGTGTGAATGAATCTGCATCTGGAGTTGTGTGTCTGTGTGCTTGTGTTGCCCAAATGAGTGTTTACATGTATATGTGTGTATTCATGTGCAGTGTGTGTGTGCTTTTAGAGTCTGTATATTGGTGCTAATAATTGGGCACATGTGTATGAGTTGCACATCCAGGCGTGTACTAGGTGCTAGTATGCAAGCATGCATTTATGTGCACTGGTGCCAAAACATGCATTAGTATGTTTGTGCGTATGCATATCTATTGGTATGATCGCTTGTGTGCTTGTGTCTGAGTGCATGTGTTAATGTAACTTCTTAGGGCTTGACTTTCTTTTCTGTTACACATTGAAATACTTAAGATCCATGATCTTATTGTTTGTTTAAAGTTTGCTCTTGGATGCAGGCCTGTTCCAGAATAACTAGCAGATGCAAAAAGCATCCATTATGTATTTTTGCAATTAGCCGAAAACCCAAAAATTTTTCTTAAATAACAGACACAATTCTGTGGGTTGCTTATTGCTAGGACCCACCGCCTCTCCCCAGCTTGCCCTGGGCCCAGCCCCAACCCAGGCCAAAGCAGGTAGGGTTTGCAAACTGTCCCTAGTGAGATGGAAAAACCATTAAGGGTTTCAGGATAGAACTCAAGGGAGCTGAGAGTGGAGAGGAAGAAGAGAAAAACAGGAGAGCGGCCTCCAAAATCTGAAATGCCTTTGCCTAACTAACCCATCCAGCCTAGCAGTTTCCCAGCTTTTTAGTCTGAGGCCAGCCAAATAATCATAGGATAAAATTCCCATTCTTTTACCTGTTATTAAAGCTTTTTAAATTGCATTTCCCCATCTTATCTTTGCATATTCCCATTTCCCATTTAGTACAAGGATGCTCACACCCTCTAGGTGCCTGGGTCTCTCCACCCCTCGCTGCTGTCTCTTTGCTAGTGCCATTCCTCTTCTCCAGTACAAACCAGCAGCACTCCCACCAACAAACTTACCCGCAGGCACTGAGGAGGGAACCTGAGAGGCTAAAACAGAGACTTAGGGAATTTCTCAGCCCTTGGGTTCTTAGGAGAAGCCACAGGCCCTTGTGATGTCCCTCCACCTTTCTTCCTGATTTTCACGCATAGGAAACTTCTGTGTCCTGGAGTTCATGAGGGCTCAGAGATTGCAGCTGGGATTCTAGGTGGATTTCAGGCTTAGCTAGCTGTGACTTGAATGCCATTGTCTCTGAACCACAGAATGTCAGGCCTGGAAGACTCTGTACCACGAAGGCCCTGCTGGGACATTTCCAGTGATAGAGAACTCATCCTGTCCTTAAGCAGCCCATTTCCCTCTGGGGTGGCTCTGACATAAGAAGGTTGTCTTTACATCGTTCCCACTCCCATCACTCTGTCCTCAGAGCACACTGAACTTATCTCCTTCATCTTCAGAGTTGGAGACAGTAGCCGGAGACTCCTGGGCTCTCCTTACCTTGTGAGACAGTGGCTGATGCTAAGTAAGATAAAGGAAGCCACTAAAGCCAGGTGTTGTGCACACCTGTCATTCCAGCATTTGGGAGGCTGAGGGAGGGAGAATAGCTGCAAGTTGAAGTTGGAGGCCAGCCTGAACTACATAGTGAGACCTTAAAAAGGAAGCCACTGTGACTACTTAGTATTCAGCTCCCTTAGTGGGAGAACTTTTGGGATCTTCCCATGATACTTGTCCTGCTGCAAATCCATGAGCTTCAGAGATGGCAGAATAGACGATGACTTGCGTTAAAGTTATCATCAGTTGCCAATTCATCAAACATTGCAATAGGCACTGTGAATGCAAAGACTTGTGAACAGGAAGACTTGGACTCTTGCTCACAGCACTGCAACACGGTTTTCAGTACCTGCTCCAGGCTCTTTGTTTAGTTTAGTGGCTCTCAAAATAGCAATGTCAGGATCATCTTAAACTTTATTAGAAATTTAAGTTCTTGACCATACCCCAGGTCTATGGGATCAGAAACTCTGAGGGTGGGCTTAGCAATCTGGATTTAATAGCCCTCCCAGTGATTCTGACACACTCTAACACTGGCGAACCACAGGTTTAGATTCACCCAAGGAGCCTTGAAAATTAAATTAGAATTTCTGGGAGTGGGACCTAGGCATTGGTTTTTGTTTTAAAATGGTTTAAAATACATAAATACAATAAGTGCTTAGCACACTAAAGTTTGGTTCCATAGTAACACAGTGGATCTGGAGCACCACAAGAGACTAATTTGCTTTCCAAGTCTTTGGTGGGAATAATGGTGAAGGCAAGCTGATGTTAGAGTAAGACAGGCAGAGAGGACAGTGGGGTTCTAGGCCTACTCCTATTCCCAACCGTCTGGAGGGCTATGAGGAGAACACTTTTCTTCTTCCACTACACAAAAGTTTATTGAGAAACTGGCAAGACATGGTGGCACGTGCCTGTGATCCCAGCACTCTGGGATACTGTGGCAGGAAGATCTCAAGTTTGATTTTAGCCTGGGGAATTTAATGACTCGTGAAGACCCTGTTTCAAAACAAACAAAAATGAGCTAAGTCATTAAGGGAGAGTAAACTGGGGTTGGCTAGGGGGATGGTGGCACATGCCTGGAATCCCAGCACTTGGTAGACTGAAGCAGGAGGATCGCCATGTGTTCCAGGCCAGCCTGGAGTACATAGTGAGATCCTGTCTCAAAATCCAAAGCCAAAACACACACACACACACACACACACACACACCCCTAACCTTTAAAGTCTCTTTCCCAAAGACTCCACTGATCAAGAATCATGCTAAACTATAGAGAAGAAAGCAGCTGAAATGTCTTCCTTTGTTCTTTCCCAGTTCAATATAGTCAGTCAGTGTCAATATACAGTACTGTAATCTTATGGGGTTTCATGTAGAAACCTATATGAAGTGGTTTCAAATCAGCAACATGAACCAGGAATTTTCGAGTCTTCCTAAAGCAGAGATCATCATTGTCCCAAGAGTAATAATGAAATGGAGGTGCAAGAGTAATATTTTATCAACACAGATTGAACACAGATTGGTGGGTGGCTTAGATTTTTACCTTATTGTCTTTCTTTTTCCCTCTGAGGTAGTTGCTGCGTGAATTGTGTAGAAAGCAGAGGGTTTCCAAAACTCATCCCCTTCATCCTCAGTACTTGGTGAGTATTAGCTCCCAATCTTTAGCAAGAGTGAAAATAGAACCTTCACAGCAGACCCTACTGGGATCCAAAGTTCACTGATATAACTACTGCCAAAAATAATTTTTCTTTTTTCTCTCAACAAATTATTGAGTGCCCGGGGAGCAAGGATAACAATACTGATATTTTAAATCTATGGCACTTAAACAATCTAAAGGGGAGATCAACAGTAAGTACACAAAGTCACTTCACATGGAGATATACACTATGTAGGAAATAAATGAGGGTAATTGGCCAGAACCCAAGAAGGGTGGCAGGGTATTAGAGTAACACCCCAATATGAGGGATATTAGAGAACACACTGATTACAGGCAGGGAGCAAGGACACATAGACAGATGGGGGGCCACTCAGAGGCCTGGTTCCAGCTCTAAACCCACAACTAACATAGATTGTGGGAAATTAACATGGACTCTTTGGGCCTCGGTTTAATCATCCATGAAAAAGGAAAATCACTATTCTAGCCTGTGTTAGAACTGTTGAGAAGACAATTTAGATCACAGAGGTAAAACAGTTTGCCAGCATTAAAACCACTACACTGAGGGGCGGAGATTTAGGTCAGTGGTTCCGCTGCCTGCCTCGGAAGCAAAAGGTCCCAAGTTCAAACCCCAGTACCAAAAAACCCCCCAAAACCCAAAAACCACTATACTGAAACATAATAAAGTAGCCCTTGGAGTTGAGTTTATCTAGGGAGCTTGCTGAGGGCAGTGGTTGTGTATTAACTGATCATTGCATCCCTAATGTCTCAAATATATTTAGAATGAATGACTAGCCAATTTTTCTTCTTATTTTATTTTGGTTTTGGTACCAGAGATCGAACTCAGGACCTTGTGCTTGTGAGGCAGGCGTGGTGCCACTGAGCTAAATCCCCAGCCCTGTTATTTTTTTGAGACGGGGCCTGCCTATGTATTCCAGGCTGGCCTCAAACTCACAGCAATCTTCCTGACTCAGCTTTCTGAGTGTTGGGATCACAGGCGTGTGCCACCACACCTGGCAATTTTTGTGACATGAAGATTTTGGTGCTATAATAATCCCTTGGCCTGATGAGAGACATACTGCCTAAGAAAGATGTAGTCTACATGAACCCAACTTAAAACCTGGCCACAGGGGTCAGCATCTCTGAAAACTGGCTTACTAGTGACCAGCTAGCTAAAATTAAGGGGGCAGAGCCTTGCACAAATGTGATTATAGTTTGTGCTAATGCCCCTTGTACTTATCTCGCTATTAGTTCACCAGTTAGGTGTAATCTGCTTATGGGCATATAAAACAATGGCTTGGCTGCTGATTATAGTTAACTATTTAAGTCAAATACACAAACTAAACTGAGAAATATCCATTTAAATTACTCAAAACACAAACTAAGGGTAAGATAGCTGGTATTAAGGACGTTTCTGAAACCCATTTTCATCAACAAAACACTCACTGAGAGGAGTGGAAATGTAGACTGTGATCGCGAACACTTTTGGACAGATAAACACCATGCATGGTGGGAATGCTGATCAGCAGAACAAGCCAGCCCCCATAAGAGCCATCATGTAGGAGGCAGAAGTGAACAAAACCCTGTTCCTTCGTACAAATGAGTTTACTCTCCCTGCCCCATCCCATCCTATCTTGAATTTGAAATGTCCTACTAGCACAGTAGCAGTAGCAGCCTCAAATCCAGTAGTTGCCTTCTTTTCCCAGGCCCAGATAAAGGGGAAGGGATACAAATATAGCCTCTCCTCAGCCATGTTTGATGCTGTATATGACTTGGACATTCTAAGAGCTATACTGAGACCAGAGGGATTTTAATGTAGCTGGTGTTTCTTCCTCCTCTCCTTCCCCTTCCTCCTTCTTCATTTCTGGCTGATGTAGCTCCCCCTGCCCCATCTCATACAGGACTTCACAAGCTACACAAGTCCTCTACCAGAGTTATACCTCCAGCCATTTTTACATTTTGAAAGTCGTCCAGACTAGCCTCAATCTGACCCTCCGGCCTCAGCTACCCAAGTAGCTGGGGGTTCTGTTCACGATGCCATGCACTAGCATGTCTGGTCTGTTATTTCAATTTGGGAATATGTTTACCCAGTCTAAGCCAATTAAATCTAAGCCAATTTAGCATTTTTCCCTTCCAAATAATGTATCTATCTTGACTATTATCCAAGCTGACAGGATAATGATAGTGCCCATTGTGCACCTGGCAATGTTTATTTTCCCAGTACTAAGGATTGAACTCAGGGTCTTCACACTGAACTACAATCCCCAGCCTATCCTTTTTTTTTTTTTTTTTTGAGACAGGGTCTCATTATATGGTTCAGGCTGTCCTTGAACTCACTATGTATTCCAGGCTGGCCTTGAACTCATGGCAATCCTCCCTGCTTCAGCTTCTTTGGTGCTGGGATTACAGGCATGTGCCACCACACCCAGCTTTATATATATTTTGAGACAGGGTCTTGCTAAGTCACTCATGCTGGGTTTGAACTTTCAGTCTTCCTGCCTCAGCTTCCTAGAGTGCTGAGAGTGCAGGTGTACCACCCCACTCAACCTGCACCTAATTTAAGAGCAAAAGCTTGATTTTGATGCAGTCTTACCACTACTACAGATACTCAACTGACCAAGTTCTGGCAGCTGCTTTTTTAGGGTGAGTTAGACATACATTTCCATGCTTTCGAGTGCTGATGAAATTACCCAATACCTTTCCCTGTGGCTCTGCAAACCCTTGAAGCCAGGCAGCTATGAGAAGGCTAGTTCAACTCAAAGTCCTCAAAAGGCCACCAGGGCTTAGCAACTGGCTGGGGGATTTATTTAATGCAGAGGTTTTCTTGGAAGCTCATATTGAGTCCATGAAAATTTGTTTTCCAAACTTCATAGTAACTACTGAGTATATTCCTTCCAGGAAGCCTTCAAGAGTAGCATAAGAACATTTTAAAGCTGGCATACATAGCCTTTTAAAATGTTTTACTTTCTTTATAAATGTGGTTATTAACCAAAAGATACATATGCTATGTATATGTACATTGCTTGATTCCGTTTGCAGAAGACAATCCATAAAGTGTTTGGGAACCACTGAGTGTGGTGGTGTAGGGCTGGGATATGGTGATGTTACTGGAAGGGTCCAAAGAGTTCCTCCAAAGAGGGGATGGGGACCTCAACTCACCCTGTGGAAAAGGTTTCTGTTCTGGTACCGGGATCAAACTCAGGACCTTGCACTTGTGAAGCAGGCATGGTGCCACTGAGCTAAATTGCTGGCCCTGGAAAATCTCTTAACTCACTGTCACAGAATTTCCAGACTTTTCAGTGAGAGGCACAGGCAGATTTACTAGGCAAAGTTAGAAAGTAAGAGAAGGCAGGGTAAGGACTTGAGCTTGAGCAGATGAAACGGGCACAGATCTGAGGAAGAGGACCAGACTAGCCTGTTAACAAAAGAACCAGATCAGCCTTTATGGATTAGCTGAGGTGAGATAAAGTCTGGCTGGTCAGTTTTATTTTTCCAAGATGACTCCAGGAGAAATCCTTACTGCTCGAGGGGACAATCTGGTCTCAATTTTGTGGAGCCTCTGCTGGAAGCCAAGTTGACTACAGCTTAAAGGCAATGACTGGAGACTCCTGGGCACTTAGTAGTTGAATGTCCCTATAAACCTCTCATCTTAGTGTCCTCAGCCTTGAAGGGGGATGAGATAGGTTAGGTAAATTCAGGGATAAATCAGCCTTGTTCACCAACTTTCAGATACTCTCTAAATGATTAACATGCCAAGCAAGAAACTAACCCAAAGGGCTGGAGATTTAGCTCAGTGGCATGGTGCCTGCCTTGTAAACACAAGGTCCTGAGTTCAATCCCCAGTACTGCAAAAAAAGAAAAAGAAAAAGAAAGAAAGAAACTGACCCAAAGGTTTAAGGTAATGAGGAAGAGAGATACAAAATGAAAGTCGAATTTTGTTCCTGCTTTTAGCTACCTATTAGGCACCTGTAGGTCCAAGTGAAGAGGCACTGTTGTTTTTGTTTTGAAAGAGGAGCTGTCAAGCCCGTCTGCCTCAGAAGAAAACACAAACCATGCCTTTAACAAGTCACAGGCTGAGTGTCCAGGAGTTTGGCTGTCCTCTGTCCTTATGGTGATTTGTGTCAGTGATGTATCTAACCTAGTCTGCAGGTGCTCTCCTCTAGTTGGCTAGGCTTTCAAAGGTCAATGTTCAAAATGTATCATAAATAAAAAATAATATTCTATGCCCAACTTCACCTAGTGAAATGTTCTGATGCATTACCCTATCTCCCTAAATAAGACAAAATAAGTTAACTCTTCTTTTAGGCCTGGGTCTTAGGACAACAAAGCCACGAAGAAAACCCAAGAGAAGCAGGTTCTACTCTGATGGGCAGGGGGCCACAGGGATCTATCCATAAAGGCCTGAGCCTGAGTGATAAGACGGGTGCTAGTACAGTCGACCTCAGCCTGAGATTCAATTTTGTCCTCCGGAGGTCCCCACGCAGAAAAGATGGTGATCTTTATAGGTTTCCAAGGTCCCAGATTAACATCACCACCACAATAACCACAACCATCCCGACCATACCTGGATCCAAGAGTACTTATACTGCCCCGAGGGATTAGGGAATAAAGGGGATAGGTAATTAGGACCATGGTTCTCCTTTCTTTTTTTTTTTTTGTATTAAATTCTTCTATTGGTGCATAGTAGGTATACAACACAATTACATTTCTCATTGGGAATTGCACCTTTACATAATGCATCTTGGTTCTTATTTTTTCCCCATTCCTAGCCCTCCCTTCATGCCCTCCACCCTTCCCTATTTACAAAGACTTTATTTCCATTTTTTCCATTTCTCAGCATTTTTCCTTTCTCTTCTTTCCTTTCCCCTGCCCCTCCCACTACCCCTACCCCTTTGGACCTTTTCTTCCTATTTTGCATTATCAACTATTCATTCTAATCATTGGTACATTTTAGGTATACAATATAATGACATTCATCATTGGAAATTTGCACCTTTACATAGTCTCTCTTGGTTCTTATTTTTCACCCTTGCCCAGCCCTCCCTTCAACCCCTCCAGTCCTCCCTATTTACAAAGATTTTGTTCCTATTTTTCCATTTTCTCATATTAATCCCATTCCCTTCTATCCTTTCCCCTACCCCTCCCACTTCCTTCCTCTTTGCCCCTTTTCTTCCTATTTCACATGACCTATTATACATTTAGTCCTTATTTACACTTTCAGTTTCTCACACCAGAGAAACTATTCGGTATTTACACATTTGTGTCTTATTTATTTCACTTAAGAGTATTGCCTCAATGTGCATCCACTTAGCTATAAATGTCTCTAATTTCTCATTTTTTATGGCTGAGTAGTACCGCATTTTATTAAAAAAACCACCTTTTCTTTATCCAGTCTCCAGCTGATGGGCATTTGGGCTGTTTCCAAGTTTTAGCTATTACAAACTGTGCTGCTATGAACATGGGCGCACATATATCACTGTGGTATGATTCTTCTAATTCTTTGGGGAAGATCCCCAGCAGTGGAATAGCAGGGTCAAATGGGACTTCCAGTCCTAGTTCTTTGAGGTATCTCCATACTGATTTCCACAGTGGTTCCACCAGTCTACACTCCCACCAGCAGTGGGGCAGGGGTCCTCTTTCCCCACAGCACTGCCAGCATTTGTTATTGGTGGATTTCATGATAGCAGCCATTCTTTCTGGAGTGAAGTGGAATCTCAGCATTTTCATTTGCATCTCTTGAATGACCAGTGATGTTGAACATTTTTTCATGTAGTTATTTGCTATTTCTACTTCTTTGTCTGAGAAATGTCTGCTCATTTCAGATGCCCATTTTTTGACTGGGTCTTTCAATTTGCAAGGTCTGATCTTTTTAAGTTCTTTATAGATTCAAGATAGTAGACCTTTGTCTGAGGAAGAGCAGGTGAAGATTTTTTCCTACATTGTGGGTTGTCTCTTCACACTGCTGGTGGTTTCTCTTGCTGTGCAGAAGCTTTTTAATAAGAAGAGATCCCATTTGTTGATTGTTTGTGCTAGTTCACGGGCAACTGAGGTTTTGTTCTTAAAATCTTTTCCTACACCGATGTCTTCAAGGGTTCTACCTAACCTCTGTTCCAACTGGTTCAGAATTTCTATTTTAATATTTAGATCTTTAATCCATTTTGATTTTAGTCTAGTGCATGGTGAGAGATATAGGTCTAGTTTTAATCTTTGGCAAGGTGAAGCCCAATTTTTCCAGCACCATTTTTTAAAGAGGCTAACTTACCTCCAGTGAGGGTGTTTGGCTCCTTTATCAAAGATGAGATGGCTGAGTGGGTCTGGCGTTGTTTCTGCATCTTCTAATCTGTTCCACTGGTCCTCAAGTCTGTTTCTTTGCCAGTACCATGCTGTTTTTATCACAGTAGCTTTGTAGTATAGTTGCAAGTTGGGGATTGTGATAGCCCCTGCCATGTCTCTGTTACCTAGAATTGCTTTTGCTATTCTGGGTCTCTTCTTGCTCCAAATGAATTTTTGGATTGTTTTCTCGAGGTCTATGAAGTATGCTGCTGGGATCTCAATTAGAATTGCATTAAATCTATATAGCAGTTTTGGCGGTATGGCCATTTTCACTATATTAATCCTTCCTACCCAGGAGCAGGGGATGTCTGTCCATTTTCTGATATCATCTTCAATCTCTCTTTTCAGAGTGCCATAGTTTTCAGAGAAGAGGTCTTTGATTTCTTTCATTAGGTTGATTCCTAGGTATTTCAGTTTTTTGGATGCTATTGTGAAAGGAATTATTTGCCCTATTTCTCTCTCAGTGAGTCTGTCATTGGTGTAGAGGAAAGCTATTGATTTTTGTGTGTTGACCTTGTAACCAGCTACTTGACTGAATTTGGTTATTAAGTCTAGAAGACTTTTGGTGGAGTTCTTGGGGTCTTCTATATAGAGTATCATGTCATCTGCAAATAATGACAATTTGACTCCTTCATTACCTATCTTTATTCCTTTTATTTCTTTCTCTTGTCTAATTGCCGTGGCTAATGTTTCCAGAACTATATTGAACAAGAGTGGTGATAGTGGACATCCTTGTCTTGTTCCTGATTTGAGTGTGAAGGATTTCAGTTTTTGACCATTTAGTATGATATTGGCTGTTGGTTTTTCATAGATGGCTTCTATCAGTTTGAGGTAGAGACCATCTATTCCAATTTTTTGTAGGGTTTTTATCATAAATGCATGTTGGATTTTGTCAAATGCTTTTTCTGCGTCTATGGAGATAATCATATGGTTTTGTCCTTGGCTCTACTGAGATAGTGTATTACATTAATTGATTTTCATATACGGAACCATCCCTGCATCCGTGGGATGAATCCCACTTGGTCATGGTGTATGATCTTCTTGATGATATTCTGCATTCTATTTGCCAGTATCTTATTAAGGATTTTTGCATCTATGTTCATTAGTGAGATTGGCCTATAGTTCTCCTTTTCAGCTGGGTCTTTCTCTGCTTTGAGGATCAAGGTGATGCTTGCTTCCCGGAATGAATTTGGGAGTATTGCTTCCCTTTCAATTTCATCGAAGAGTTTAAACAGTAGTGGCAGCAGTTCCTCTCTAAATGTCTTGTAGAATTCAGCAGTGAAGCCATCAGGGCCCGGGCTTTTCTTAGTTGATAAGTTTTTAATTACATTTTCAATTTCATTGGTTGATATTGGGTTGTTCAGAATTTTTAGGTCTTCTTCGTTCAACTTTGGTAATTCATATGTGTCTAGGAATCTGTCCATTTCTTCTGTGTTGTCCATCTTATTGGCGTATAGGTTCTGGAAGTAGGTATTGATGATCCTCTGTATTTCTGCTGGGTCTGTTGTCATTTCACCCTTTTCATTCCTAATTGCATGGATTTGGGCCTTTTCTTTCCTTTGTCTGACAAGGTTGGCTAAAGGTTTGTCAATTTTGTTGATTTTTTCGAAGTGGTTCTCCTTTCTTTTGGTACACAATAAATAAGTTTATTTTCTTTCATTAAAAAAAGAAAAATGGAAAGAAGAAAAGTGCTTAGAATTAAGGAGTACTTAATTTGGCTGAAGGTGGGTTTAGGAAGAACAGAAATAAGAATGTGTAAGAATGACTGAAATTACCCAACAGAAGACATCTGAAGGTCTAGCCATGTCAGAGTGTTCTAAACAGATGGCAGAGAATGTGCCC
The DNA here is from genome assembly GCF_053883595.1 of Heterocephalus glaber. Taxonomy (NCBI): domain Eukaryota; kingdom Metazoa; phylum Chordata; class Mammalia; order Rodentia; family Bathyergidae; genus Heterocephalus; species Heterocephalus glaber. The sequence goes on from NW_028258301.1 coordinate 5,383,453, forward strand.
ATAGCACCATGGCTTGTGCCGTTAGTACCTGTTTAAAGATGAAGGTCCAAACCTCCAGGGAAGAGATGCTGACCTGGACTGGCCTATTCCTTCAATCACTATCATCTCCAGGGAACACAGGAATGTTGGGCAACCACTAAAGATACAAGAACAAAGCCACAAATCCAGCAGGACGTGGTGGCGCTGGCTGAGGCAGGAGGCTTGCCAAGCTTGAGCCCCAAGGCAACAAAGAGAGACACTAACTCAGAATAAAAATTTTTAAAAGGCCGGGGGTGTAGCTCAGTGTGAAGGCCCTGTGAATCTCCAGTACTGCCAAAAACAAAACAAAATAAAAAACAGTTACAAGTCTGCAAAAGCCCACATTCTGAGACACACTGACCTATCAGTTTCTCCCTCAAAGAGAAAAAACCTGAGGCTTCTCATGGATGATGAAATAAAGTGCATGTGCCTTGATCCAGATTACTTCTTGAAAAATGGGACACCGTCGTTCTTTTGCCTAAGATGCCCAAACAAAACACGCAGATGGACAGCAGAAAATTCTCCTGCATCCTGAACTCTGATACTGCTGTGAGGATGCAGATGTTAAATGGAACTTTCTGATCTTCAGTGCTTTAAAAAAAAAGAATTGAACCAGCAAATAGCAAAGGCCACAGCAGAAAATTTATTGGAATTATTTTGCTACATAATTCATATACATTCAACATCACTGAATGGAAATGTTAACTCAAAAAATACACCAGGACTCAAATTAGGGTCTTTAAAGAAACTCAAAAACTTCTTAGTGACTGTTATTTTTAACAAATGGAATGACCAAACCAATGAAATCAGATGTATCTCAATCAACTCCAAAGTTCAATACTGCCAACATGTTTTTCTATTTAAAAGCAAATAAAAAATCAAAGCCTTGTAATTTAGTAATTACCATGTTTCTTGGTTTCTGTTCTCAAATGCTACAGGAAGATATCTAATGAAAGGCAGCAAAACACCTAGTCTCAGAAGTCTTCAAAATTGTAAGGCTTCTCTTACAATTATCAGTATAAATATTTAGATTCCCATCTGACAGATTTCTTTATTTGTGTGAACAGGAATGCTCTCAAAACCCTTCAATCTTGCTTCATTATAGCTGGGTGATTAAACCACCAAAAATTCCCTCTGTATTGGCTGGCCTGAAGCGTTAGATAAAAACTTGTTACAAACTCTTCAAAGAAACTGTGATGATCACAGTACAAATTCTGGTGATCAGAATGCTATAGTACTAAGGGATACTTTGTTGCCTAATAGCAAATATTCTAAAAATATTTCTCATTAATAAGTAAATTTCATAACATGCACAGAAATAAATGACTCTATTACAATATAAGAATAATCATTAACTTGTCCTCGCTATTCCCAATTACATTATTTCTTTTCCTGTGGTGAAGATCACACCCAGGCCCTTGGGCATGCTAGGCAAATACACTACCACTTAGCTACACCCCTAGCCCTTCCCAAAGACTCTGAGAGCTTGTGCAGGTTCTAGCAGGGGAGTGCAGCTACTCAAATAACACCCTTGACCAGGGAAACAGTCCTCCCTTATCCCACCAAGCATGGAGCAGCGAGGGAACAAGGGGATACCTACCCAGCCAGCCAGATCAGCCAGATCAACCTGGCGATCTATGGTGTGACAGATGTTCCAGCCAGACAGCCTCACATCCCTTTCCCAATGACTTTAAATATAAAATCTAATTATATAAAGACAAAATTTCCATGTCCTATTAAACCTCGTATACCAAACAGTTTAAGTGTTGAAAATGAGAAACATTTAAGAAATCTCTATTAAGAACCTTGGATACCACTTAGCAGTAGTGATAGAAGGTAAAGCAAAAAAGGAAAGGCATATTTCTCAGAGATTTTTAAAGAAAGAATAGATATAAAAGAAAATTCCTTTGGAATCTACACATTTTGCACCTTTCACATGATGTCTCAAAAAGAATTTACTAAACAAAAGTACCAGGAAGAGAATTAAAAACATTTATAAGATATATTTATTATTTTTCTGACCAAAGTGCAATGATTTTTAAAAATATTTTTAAACAAATAACTATGAAGAAAGTATTCCAGAAAATAAAATACAAATGGGCACTTTAACCATTAGATTTCTTTTTCTAATTTTACCCTAACCCTGAATTAATTTAAGAAACAAACACAAAACCTGAATCGTTACTAATGTGAGAATTGAATCCTTTCAGCATAAATCTAGCACATGCATTTCAAGGTTCTATTGCTACGAATTGTGTTGATCAGTTTAATCATGAATAACACCAAATAACAGAGCATAAGGAACACAACATTAGATGTGATCCTTGTCCCACACCCTCAGATTAAGTTATAATAAAGCTGACAATTCTGTCAGGCTCTGAGTCCCTTGTGTGCCCAACCCAAACCTTGGAAGCAGACTATGGCCTATCATACAACTTTGTACAAGCTGTAGATAGTTTTATCTTTCTCTAGGAAATGGTCAGTTATTTGATAAATATTAAAACATTGCTAGCAATCTATTTTCTGAGTTTGTTTACCAAATAACTTATGCAAGAACTGACTACATAAAAAGTTCCTTTGAAATTTGGTCCACAAATTCACTTAACAGGTTGGAAATTTGAAACCTGCAAGAAAAGGAAATGGGAATCCCTAATCCTAACATGTTGTAATTTACACATTTGTTTTGTTTTTTGAGACAGGGTCTCACTATGTAGTTCAGGCTGGCCTTGAACTTACTGTAGGCCAGGCTGGCGTTGAACTCACATCAATCTTCCTGCCTCAGCCTCCCAGTACTGAGATTACAGGTGTGGCCACCCTGCCCAGCTCTCATGTTGTAATTACTACAGATTTTTTTTTTTGGTACCAGGGATTGAACTCAGGTCCTTGTGCTTGCGAAGCAGGCAGCAGCACCACTGAGCTAAATCCCTGGCCCCTCATGTTGTAATTACTAAAGGGATATTAACACGCATACTAAAAATTTTTGCTCACAGAAGGCACAAACTATAAAAGGGACAGTCTTTTTAATAAAAACGAAGAACTACCTGATACCTTTGTTTTGTGATCACCGTAATAACTAAGATGAGGTTAAACCTGAACTGTCTACTCCTGTGACCAAAAGAATAAAATAAAATAAAACATTTGTCTGACTATGTATTTTCTAGCCATTAATTGAGATGTAATTTTCAAAGATTAAAACTGCCTTACAAAGGGGTTGGATAGCAGCTATCAAAGCAATATTCAAGCATGATTTCAAGGATGCTTTCAGGTTTAGAGTTAGCCTTCTTTATCAAAAATCTTCACAACTTCATCAAACACCTGCAAAGGAAAAAGATAAACAGCATATATGAGGCCTTCCATTCAATTCTCAGCACGAAAATAAAATGAAAAAACAAACAAAAACACCAGAATATGTACCCCTTACCATATAGCTAAGTTCCTAACAGTAAATTTTATTTTTTATTTTTTGCTTAAATTCTTTTATTGGTACATTATGGGTATACAATACGTTTACATTTATCATTGGGTGCTTGTACCTGTACACGATGTATCTTGGTTCTTATTTTTTACCCCATTACCTGTGCACCCTTCACCCCCTCCACCTTCCCTATTTACATAGACTTTATTTCCATTTTTTTCTTTTCTCATAATTTTTCCTTTCCCTTCTTTTTACATTATTTTTAATGGATCACTTGAAAAATCACATAATTTCTTTGTCTCATCTATTTTACTTTAGACATGAACTAAAAAAAGATCAACTGAACCTTCTTCCTCTGGATCTTTCTTTATTACCTTCTAAGAGGAAGATTCAGAGAAACAGGGGAAGGCAGATTTGGTGAATAAACCCATTCCCATGGCTTGAACCACTGGTGGTACATGCATGATTGTGGTATAAGCTGCCTGATAGGACAGTCATGCACATATGGCCCTCTCATGAATGTGTTAAAAGACACTAGAAATATCTGCAGGCACTGTAGGCTCAAACCACAATGTAGAGATCACTGATTTATGAAGGGAGAGAAGTGGTAAGTCATGGAACTCTGCACCTTTGGAGCTATTTGTTCTGTGATGGAAGAAAAAAAGCAGCTTAGGGCCGGGGATTTAGGTCAGTGGTTCCGCAGCCTGCCTCACAAGCGCACACAAGGTCCCGAGTTCCATCCCGGTACCAAAAAAAAAAAAGAGAGAAAAAAGTAGCCTGGGGCTCTTGAGCTAGATGACTTGACAGTCACACCATAGATTTTCAAAAAGAGAACATGATCCAAGTCACAGAACTCAAAGTACCAATTTTCCAGTGTTTGAGCAAAGAAGTTTGGAATTAATAAACCACTCACATCTCATGAAAAACAAGTCTAAAGTTATAAAACCCATTTTAGACCTATTCAAAAAGGAAATAAACCTAATTTTTCCATTTAGTGTCAAATGAGACTAAAAAGCTAATCCATTGCAGTATTTTTCTCCTGCCTATATCAAAAGAAACAATCACATTTTCCCTTGACTTTTTCTTCAAAGACAGGTCAGAGGCACTCACTTCATCAACAGATTTAGATGCATCTATTTTCTTGACTTTCCCCATTTCTTCATATGAGTCAATAATTGGCTTTGTTGACTGAAGATAAGTCTGAATCCTGCAAAAGAAGCAAATGTTGTAACATTCTAGGTACCCATCCTCCTCCTCCACATTGTAGGTGGCTTAGAGGACAGTACCAGGTGTGACTCCACTAATTTATTCATCTCTACACAAGGCACTGCACCAAGGTAAGCTTGAGATGCTCTTTCTGTGGACCAAAATGGGGCAGAAATTTAATATATCACTCAAATTCCACACTGGGATTAAGGTGATTAAATGCAAAAACTGAAAAGTACCTCTTTTCCAAGCTCTCTCTGTTGTCATCACTTCTACCACTACTTTTTCCCCTCTCAAGACATCGTTCAATACAGATCTAAAAGAGATTTATTTTAAAAGTTACTTTAAAAGCAGAAAAATATGAACTTGCCATTCTTTTAATCTGAAAAGAAAATAAAGTTTGAAGAGACTACCAAAAAAAAAATCCTGCATTAAACCCAATGTGTCTAATTCATTAATCAACATGCAGTCTTTTAAAATTTAAACATGTGGTTCAATTTATATAAACTAGGTTAAATAAGTATAGAGCAAAATAAAAATTCATTCATGACTCAGTTTTTCCTGTGTGTATTTTTTTCAAACCACAATACAAAGAACTGTATGAGTATGGTTCCATCTCAGATATATTATTAACTTATTAGGTATGAATTACAAGCTCAAACTTTGTTCCATTTTTGCTTACTTTACGATAATTCCATAAATATCCAGATATTTAAGAGTCAACACATTTGAATAAAGCACCTCTTGTTAATCGTGAATAAACATTCCTTAGTTATAAAGCTGTGGTAACATTTTAAAGTTAACTTTGAAGAATAAGTGAAAACATATTTTTGGGGGTTGGAACAAGAGAGTTACATTTTTAAAACAAGTCAAAGGCTATAGAGAGACTCTCCCAAAGGCACATATGTAACTCAGCCCAAGAATAGCCAACTTCCTTCAAGGCATTACTTTAAATTCTTATTCTTTCAGACTGTTGGCAGTAATTTAATGACATTTATATCACAGCAGCTGTCAAACAGAATCAGGGCTTTTAATTAAATGATTCCGAGAAATTCATTTAGTTATTCAAAAGTATATCTGGGTGTGTTATGAGAAATGGTAGAAAAAAAGCAAAACAAAACAAAACAAAAATTCCTTTCTTCCCCTGGTACTGAGTACTGAACAAAGGGTCTTCCTACTAAGCTACATCCACAGCCCTTTTTACTTTTTGAGCCAGGTTGTCACTGAGTCACTAAATTGCCAAGGCTGGGATTATAAGGTGTGCACCCTTTCTTGAATTTTTTTTTTTGGTTTTGGTACTGGGATCGAACTCAGGACCTTGTGCTTGCAAGGCAGGTACGGTGCCACTGAGCTACATCCCTGGCCCCCTTTCATTTTTTTTCAAGATATATATTTTTTTACATTTTAGGCATACAATACAGTTACATTCATCATTGGGATCTTGTACCTTTACATGATGCATCTTGGTTCTTATTTTTTCCCCATTCCCATCCTCCCTTCACCCCCTCCACCTTTCCTCAAGATTATTTTATTCTTAGAGGATAAACCAAATTATGTTCTAACTTTCAAAAAACTTGTCTTTCTTTTCCAATAAACAACACACTCTCTGAAAATAGTGCATACGTAAGAAAGTAGTTTACCTTCATTACCTAACATTATTGTGCATATTGACTCTTATTTTTAAAAAACTGACTAGTTTTTTTTGAAAACAGCAAAATTTAGGTTCACAAGATTGCTGATGCCAAACAGCATATAATACACCAAGAACGAGTTAGTGCTTTTCTGTCTACCCAATCTACCAACTCAAAAAAATACTTCTGCCAACAGAAAATGTAAATATAAATAAAAGATAGTTGGGCCGGGCATTTAGCTCAGTGGTTCAGCCACCTGCCTTCCAAGCACAAGGTCCGGAGTTTGATCCCCGGTACCAAAAAGAAAAAAAAAAAAGAACAAAGATAGTTGACCATTAGTGGCTTAAAGTCCAAATGGGCAGATGAAGATTTTCCATTACCTCATTATTACAATCAAAAAAAAGAACAAAAGATACATCTGCTTTCCCATCCATGGTCTTGTTCCAACCTTGAAGGTTGTCTTGATTTCTTGGAAACCCATCAATCAAGAATTTATTCTTCTGAGCATTGGCAGCCATTGTTTGATCCATTTCCTAAAGAAAAAGATTTAGGTTCAATACTACATTAGCAAAGGGCATTAAGCAAGATAGTGAATACAGTTTGTTTTATTGTATTCCATGTTTTGTTGTACACCATGTATGTATCATAAGGGAAGAATACAAGGCACATTAAAAAACAGAATAGATGGAAATTAAACAATGTATTGACGTGGCTGCCTCAAGCTAGTGGAGTTTTGGGTATGTGACCCCTCTTCTCATTTTACACACACATAATTTTTTTTTTTTGCAGTTTCCAGGTTTTCTAGAGTGAGCATATACTATAGTTTGTACGTTGACTGTCTCCCAAAGGTCTATGTGCTAGGCTTGAACACCAGGGTGGCACTATTGGGAGGCCTGGTGGACCTTTAGGAGGGCCTCATACAGGTCTGAGGGTCACTGGGGTCTGTGACTGTGGGTCACTTTGTTTTTCCTCTTCTTTCCTGGTGATGAAGTGAGCCACTTACTCCACTATAAGCCCCTTGTCTTTACCATTTAGCACCACTACCAGAGGCTCACAAAAATGGTCCATCCCATCTTAGACTGGAATTCCAAAACTATAAGCAAAAATAAACCTTTCCTCTTTATAAGTTAGTTATCATAGATATTTTATTATAGTGACAGAAAACTAATAAAAGTGTTACATTTGTCAGCTTTCTTGTTGCCAAGACAAAATACGTGTCATCCACAACTTAAAGGTGGAGAGGCTTCCTTTGGCTCACAGTTTCAGATGTTTCAGACGACGGTAAGCTGCCTCCAAGGCAGGGTTTTGGAGAAAGCACATGGTAAGGCAATTCTGCTCTCTTCATGGCAGTCAAGGAGCAGGGTATAGGGGAGAGGGCCAGAGATAGCCTCCAAAGGCATGCTCTCCATGACCGAACTCCTCCAAATGGGCCTCACCTTCTAACAGCACATTCAGTCATGAACATTAGAGGATTAATCTAGTGATGAGTTCACTCCCCCATGAGCGATCATTTCTCCAAGAGTAAGAGTCCAGATAAGTTGACAAGATGAATTGGTGCACACATGTATTACTTTCACATATAAATCCACAAAGTTGTAAATGAGTAACAAAAACAGCAATAAGAGGAAAATAACCATTAATTAAGATCTTTGCATGAGCAACAAGAGAAGGTCGTGCCCTCCTTTTGCTTCTCCCAAGTCATTCTGCTGTGGCAAAAACTATGCTACTTCCACAGGCACTCATCTTTACTATCAATCAAGTGCAACAGCAAAAGCCTTTGGTTAAGCATAGTGGACACACACACCTATAATCCTCAGGAGCTAAGGCAGGAGGACCACTGTGAGATTGAGGCCAGCCTGGGCTACATAGTGAGTTCAAAGCCAGCCTGAATTACACAGGAAGACCCTATCTCAAAAAACAAAACAAAAAACTTTGGATAGATATAAAAACAGTGCTAGCATTATTAGTGCAGAATTCAATGTTTTAAAAACTGAAGCTAAGTAAGTCTAAATATCACTGACTGCCCCAAAACACAGTTAGAAAAAACAAAACATTACATTCAGAAAGAAGGACCAACACAATTCAGCATCCTCTTCTAAAGTCTGCATTTAGATGATATGTGGGAATGGGAGGTGCAGATTCCTCATCTCCAAATCCTTGCCACTTCCACAGATGCCTGGTTTTGACAAATCTTGCAGGGGCCTCTAGTCCAAAGCAATATGACATTCACTGTCCTCCATTCTCAAACTTTCCTGGTTCCTCAAGATGAACATGGCTGCCAGGAATCCTGATTATTTTTCTAAGGGTTGGCTTTATTCCAACATTTAGCTGTTTCTCCAATATTCATAAAACTTCTACAAAACACCTGGGCTTTTGTAACTAGCTTTTCTAAACCAATTATGATAGTGGAAGATATCTAAAGGAGGCACATCAATTATATTCACTCAACATACATTTATTCAACACCTAATACCAGTGGACATGAACAGCAAGGTCACTGCTCTTGCCCTTAGAGGGCTCACCATGTAGTGGAGCCAGAGATGTATGAATAACAGTAAGTTTTCTAACATAGCAAAGGATGCTATGATAAAACAAAGAGATAAGAGCAAGTGTCTTAGAAACTGCCAGAGACAGATTTACCAGAAAGCTGGCAGTGGATTTACATCATGAATAATAAAATGGCAAGCTGACAAGGATCAATGTCTGCTAAAAAGGATCAATGTGTGGTGAAAAGCAGATGTAGGAAGGCTGAAAAATGAGAAAGTATACAGCTTTGATGAATACAAAATGAGCAGGTGTAACTGAATCTTAAGATATGACTGAAAAGATATGACTGGAAAGAAAGTAGGTTAAAGTGAGAGTGCTGACAGAGAAGAGATGAACAAAGAGATGAAGACAAAGATAACTGGAAAGATTTTCTCACTGAATAGATTTTGGAAAGTAAGGGAGACAGAACATGTAGCATGGCTCTCATAGTTCTGCTTTGAGTAGCTGGTAGAATCAATAACCAAGACAAGAAATAAAGGAAGATCACTTTTTAGTTGATACATTCAGCCTCTGTCTGACATGTTGATATTGAGACAATGTGAGACATCCAGTTAAATGCCTTCTAGTCAGAAATATACTGGAATTCAGAACAAAGATTTGCGCTAGAGCTGTAAATTTCAGCACTGTTAACATAACGAAAGGTTTGGGCAATCTAGCAAGATATATATAGGAACTGGAGAACCAAGATTAAAATCCTGAGAAATATCATTTAAGAAATTTGCAGAAGAACAAAAGTTATTAGAGATTAAGACATACCACTTGCTGAACTAGAATGAGAATTAACAGAAATGATGTCACAAGGAACAAAAAAGGAACGAGTTTCAGATAGACAGTGATAGAGGTATATGTTTGAAGAAAATAGTGACTAACAGTATCCCCTAGACTCAATAGAGAAGATCATCAGCAATACACAAGAACAGTTTCAATGGCGATGGAAACAGAACTTCACCACAAAGGGTTGAAAAGTAGAAAGTGAAAAAGTAAAAAGAATGTAGACTTTCATAATGTTCAGATATAACTCAGAGAAACAGTATTTGATCCAGGGAATAGGGAGACAGGATTTATTCTGGTACAGAAGCAGGTTACTCCAACCTCCAAGAGAAGAGTTAAAACAATGTGTTATTATCCGGGTGTGGTGGTACATGCCTATAATCCCAGCACTCTGGGAAGCTGAGGCAGGAGGATTGCAGTGTTCAAGGCCATCCTCGGCTACACAGGAAGTTCAAGGCCAGCCTGAACATAGTGAGACCTATTTCAAAAAACAAAACAAAACAAACAAAGACAGTATGTATTAGCCACTCTTTATCCTTAAAGGTGTGTCTGGTTTCATCCAGACCCTGTGTGTCTTTCTCCCATTAGGCTTCAGCTATCTGTTGTTCCCAACACTGTCACCTTCACTGTTTATGTCAAAAGACCTGTTAATCACTTCTTGGCCCTTTGGCTAAGATTAGGTGTAAAAGACCTGTTAATGGCTTTAGTCTTCAGCAAAGAGTAAACAAGTAAATGAGAGACATCTGTTTTTAGATGGAGTAATTTGACAGGTATCAAATCTTACCATTAAACACTGATGGTGGTGATACACACCAGAAAAAACTGAAAGAATATCAATAATGAGAGGGCTACAAGTGAAATAAAAATGAGAAAAAAGAAACAGAAGATTTATAAGAAAGGCGAAAGAGGAAGTAAGGAGAGACAAGGCAGAGGGAGAAAAAACAGAAATGGAAGGGAGAACAACTGTTTGAACATTGGGAATGAAGGGTTGAGCGTACATACATGCATGTTAAATTAAACTACAGCTGATCGTAAGCCAAGGCAGAGAATCCTTGCTACTGTTCAATTTCTTCCCAGGTGGAAGTGGAGTTTCCAGATCTGCCATTCTCTAACATTACAACTACTTTCCACATGCAAGAAACTCAACACTCAGAATTTCCATTACTCAAATGAAAAATGGGTTTAATTTCTTGTTTCTTTGCTGGTTTGAACTGGTTGACATTCACACTCCTTACCCTCTTTAATAAACTGATAGTTATCTCAACTGGCACAATCTTTCCTTCTTTAATATACTTTTCAATGAGTTCGCCATACTGTGACTCTGGGTTCTTCCTTTCATCACGAAGAAGTTCTCCTGCAGAAAGGTGTGTGTAGCCATATTTCTGAAAGAAACAACATATAGGGGAAAAAATCAATTCAATCAACTATACATTTTTCCTTTGTGCTAATCTCTATATTCTAATTTTTCTATAATAAACAAGTTCTGTTGCATATTGACTAATAAAGGAAAAGTTCAGAGAGATTTCATATAATTCAGTTTGCTTATTAGTAAGCATCCTTACCCTTCAGTCATAATGTTCACATCATTAAATCATTCCAGAATTTAGCTACCTATTGAAGGCATTAACATTTCATTATATTCTTTCATGAATATAATCAAAAGTTTAAGTGTTAACTAATATTGCTCAAAGAAATGTCTAACAAAAATCTGTATGACTCACCAGGCATGAGTGCACTCCTGTAATCCCAGCTATTTGGGAGGCTGAAGCAGGAGGACTCAAATTCATGGCCAGCCTGAACAACTTGGTGAGACCCTCTCAAAATAAAAAATAAAAAGGGCTGGGAATGTACAGTGTAAAGGCCCTGGGTTCAATCCCCAACAGTGGAGAAAAAGTATATATGACTCAAGACAAAACCAAAGAAAAACAAAAACCTTACCATTGTTGGTTACACCCGCCTTCTGTAAAAATCTCTGCTTTTTAAAAGTCAACATCTCTAAATTGAGTGGCTGATGCTGTAACTCAGTGACAGAGCACTTGTCTCTCATGTGTATGGCCCTGGGTTCAATCTCCAGAACAGCAAGAGAAAAAAGTCTAAATTGAATTCATTGCCATTTACACAAACTTCATTCTTCTGCTTCCTTCCCTGTGTTGGTAGAAAGCACAAGTCCTACTCTCTCCTCAAGACCACTCTAGAGCATGTTCACATAATCAAATGTACCCTAAAAGTATGAGTCTCTCTCCACTTAGACCAGCATCTTCCTCACCACACCCCAACATCCATTTCCTGCCTTTCCTTGTAACGAGAAGTCTCATTTGTCAAATGGGAATACAGGTACTGTCCTCATGATTAAATGAGAATGTATATAAACTGCCTACCACAGAGCCTGACAAATATCAGGGGATAAAAGCCATCAATTACCTCTTTACTATCCTGAAGATACTTACCTTAAATAATCTCAAATCTTTTTTTTTCTTTTGGTACCGGGGATCAAACTCAGGACCTTGAGCTTTTGAACCAGGCGGTGGAACCACTGAGCTAAATCCCTGGCCCCTCAAATCTTTATATTATAGAGCACTGTACAACAATGTTTGTGTCAAGGATGAATGTCATTTAATGGTGGTCCCATAAGATTATAACAGAGCTAAAACTTCTTATAGCCTAGTGACACTGTAGCTGTTACAATGTTGTAGCACAATGTATTACATGTTTATGGTGATGCTGATATAAATAGCCCCACTGTGCTGCCACTCATGTAGAAGTACAGCACATAAAATTATAAATAGTGCATTACATCTGATAATGAGAATAAATGCCGGTTAGTGATTTATGTATATTTACTACACATTTTATTGTTATATTAGCATATACTTCTAATTATGGGGGGGTACTCTAAAACAGTACAGTAATTCTTTGGTTTACAAATGTTTCTGTTTGCAAACAAGTCGGTTTATAAACAAAAGCATTCAGCAAGATTTTAATGGCAATCCTCCAGCCTCAGCCTCCCAAGTACTGAGATTCCAGGAGTGAACTACGATGCCCAGCTCTCCTGCCTTTTTATAGCAGCTCCTCTTTTTTTTTTGGTACCGGGGATCGAACTCAGGTTCTTGTGCTTGCGAGGCAGGCGGCGGAACCACTGAGATAAATCCCTGGCCCCTATAGTAGTTCTTTTTTTTTTTTTTTTGTACTAGGGATGGAGCTCACGACCTTGGGCTTGCAAGGCAGGCACTAGTGTCACTGAGCTAAATCCCCAGCACGTTTTATAGCAGTTCTTAAGCAGCTGGGAGTGGTGGCACACACCAGTAATCCCAGCACTATGGCTGAAGCAGGTAAATCTCAAATTTGAACCTAACCTAGGCAACTTAGCAATTTAGCAAGACCCCAAAATAAAACAAAAATTTAAAAGCTGGAGATGTAGTGTAAAGGCCTTGAGTTTAATCCTCTTCAGGTATGGTAGGGTGCAGTAGGATTGGTTAGGGTAGGGAAGGGTAGGGTAGGGAAGGATTGTTTCAATGACTCATTGTACAATAACCAACTTGTTTGATTACCCAAGCTATGATGATGACTCAGGCTATAGTAAGTTTTCTTACTTTGGACTGCAGAAGCTATGCATTTTTTTAATTCATTTTCTATTTCCCAAAATTGTTTGTTAAACTTGTTCTTGCTTACTAAATAGTAAGCTGACTGTAAGATAGTCAATAAAAGAAAACACTTAAATATTTGCTGACTGAAGTTGGATATAAAGTTGAACAACAAAAACCATAGTATTGGGCCAGGGATTTAGCTCAGTGGCACCACACCTGCCTCACAAGTGCAAGGTCCTGAGTTCAATCCTCAGCACGCACACACACAAAAAATAGTATTACTCATGTCTGTTTCTTAGTCAAACAGGTCCTTCCACTAGAATAAATTATCAAAAACGCACAAACCTGGTTAGCATAAGCACACACACCTGTAATCCCAGCACTCTGGAAAGCTGGGCAGCTTAATGAATCAGTGAGACACAGCGAGTCTCCAAAGAAAAAAGGGCTGGGCATATAGCTCAGTAAGGGCCCTGGGTCAACCCTGGCAGCAGGGGTGGGGTGGGACAGATAAAAATTTCCATCATTTACAGAAAATAGAAATAAATACAAAATTGTTGCTAGCCATGATGGTACCTACCTATAATCCCAGCACTCTGGGAGGCTGTGGCAAGAGGATCACAAGTTCAAGCCTAGCCTAGGCAACTCAGGAAGGCCCGGTCTCAAAATTTAAAATTTTTTTAAAAGGGCTGGTGTTGGGAGCAATGTTACATAATTCTAGGGAAAAATCATTTGAGTAGGCCTAGTTCTCCTCCCTACAGGCCAGCTATGACATTATAGACATAACTGCATTTTGGCCTCGGGTCACAACTGAGACCTCAGTGATCCCCTGTTTCCCCATGTACTGAATAAAAAGTGCTGCAAGCTAGGGGGTTTTTGTCTTTGCTGCCCAGAGCAGCACTGATCAGACCCAAAGCTCAGCTTCTTCTCATTTGTCTAGCTTTCCTGTAATTCTCCTGGTGCTGCTGTGGCTCACAAGAGACTAGGACTTACTGCAGAGGTTCTGGTAACGTCCCCTTCCCATTCCCTACAGGCTAGGAGGTGTGGCTTAGTCCAAAGGCCCTAGGTTCAATCCTCAGTACAAAAACAACTGTTTATTTACACTGTTATTTTAAAATTATTTCTAGGTCACTTATAAATGTACTCTGATCATTAAGTATGGGCAAACTTATGAAAGTTGGTTTATAAAAATAGGTGTGACCAGGGCCGGGGATTTAGCTCAGTGGTGCTGCTGCCTTGAAAGTGGAAGGTCCTGAGTTCAATCCCGGGTACCAACAACAAAACAAAACAAAACAAAAAAATAGGTGTGACCTACTTTTCTCACTTATTATGTACAATTTTCAAAAAGCATTTTGCAACTACTGTCCACAAAGTTTTATAGCAGCTTCATTTCCCACTATTTATTTTGGCTTCGACTTGGAAGTCTCTGCTTGCTGGATGCTCTACTCTGGTCTAGCAATTACAGCACAGGGTAACATTGAATAAATCAGAGACAAACAGTACTAAACAATGGCAAAATGCTCTGGGAAAACACCAATGGTACAGATTATTCTGTAATGCTCTGCTGTATGAACAACATATACATTTACAATCCCAGATAGTAATTTAGAAATTACTGCACTTACTGTTTGTTTCCTGACATTGGAGACTTCAAATTTGCAAGCTTTATACTGCATTAAAATGGGGTTTGGCATTATATTGCCTTATTTTTTTTTTCAGGAGAAACTAGTTGTAAACTGTAGATATATAAAAATGATAATTTTAAAAATAAATGTATACTTTGTCAAAAAGAGAAAAAGACCTTACCTGAAAAGTCCAACAAAACAAGAAATTTAAACAAATATAACCATGTCAAACTTATAGATGGTCTTTCACTTTCTGATCTGCATTCCACTTTTTAAAAATCCTCTATTGGGCTGGGGATTTAGCTCAGTGGTGCTGTCGCCTGCCTCACAAGCCCAAGGTCCTGAGTTTGATCCCCGGTATCAAAAAAAAAAAAAATCTATTTAGCAGTTACATTTTTATACCATATTTTTTAAGGATTTGTTGAAGCTTTTGCCCTACCAAAGAGTTTCAACAACAAAAAAAGCAACTATCACTTATATACTAGTTATTATGGCATTTAATAACAGCTAGACCTTAAAGAGCATATTTTCAAAGCATTCTGCTGTCAGTAGTCACTGCTGCCAATTTTGAGGAAAGCAAGAATGGAAATTTTCCAGCTTTAACCAAAATTCTTTTCACATGATCTGAGATTTCCTCACAATTAAAACCTAGTGGGTCACTAACTACAGTCAAATGGCAACACTCACAACCACAGAACCTTATAAATACAATAAACTACAATAACTAGAATTACAAGCTATTACCTCAACTAAAAATAGATTTCTGGCTTAGGTCTCCATAGATTCATCTGCACCACTCAGCCACCACACACTCTGCTACTATAAGCCACCATTACGGTGAGGCTCATAAAGGCTGGTGAAAATCAGGGCAACTCCAAGAAAATGGCATCTCCCCCAAAGGAGGTAGAAGATAGTTATGATGAGGAAATGTCAGAAGATGAAGATGACAGCAGTGGAAAAGAGGTTGTCATCCCTCAGGAAAAAAAAGAAAGAAGTCTACTGTGATTTCAGCAAAAAAAAAGTAGTGGTTCCCTCAACCAAAATCAGTGTGCAATTGCCACACCTGCCAAGAAAGCAGCTGTCACCCCAGGCAAAAAGGCGGTGGCGGCCACACAACCCAAGAAGACAGTGACTGACACTGGCCAAGGCAGTCACAGCAACTGGCAAGAAGGAAGCTGCACTGGGCAAAGCCATGGTAGCAGCCCCTGGTGAGAAGGGAGCTGCTGAACCAGCCAAGGGGACAAAGAACAGCAAAAATGCCAAGAAGGACAACAGCGATGAGGAGGAAGAGAATGATGAGGGGGAGGTGGAAAAAGATGAAGATGAAGAATTTGAGCCAAAAGTAATGAAAGCAGTAGCTGCTGCCCCTGCCTCAAAGAATGATGACAATGAAGAGGAAGACAACTGACTCTAAAGAAAAAGCTACGGAGGGCCGGGGATTTAGCTCTGTGGTTCCGCCACCTGCCTTGCAAGCGCAAGGACCTGAGTTCGACCCCTAGTACCAAAAAAAAAAAGCTATGGAGACCACACTAGCCAAAGGAGAGAAAGCTCCTGCAAAAACCACTCCTGTAAAAGCCAAGAACATGGCTGAGGAGGAGGATGAAGACGATGATGATGAAGATGATGAGGGCAAGGAGGAAGAAACTGTCAAAAAAGTACCTGGAAAACAAAAGGAGGAAATGACCAAGAAACAGAAAATGGAAGGCACAGAACCAACTACTGCTTTCAATCTCTTTGTAAGAAATCTGGATTCTAACAAATCTCCTCCTACATTAAAAACTGGTATTAGAGAAGTTTTGGTAAAAATGATCTCACTACTGTGGATGGACTTGGTACAAATAGGAAATATGGCTAAGTGGACTCTGAATCTGCTGAAGACAAGGAAAAGGCCTTGGAACTCACTGGTTGCAAAGTTTTGGGCAGTGAAATTAAACTTGAGAAACCCAAAGGTAAAGACAGTAAAAAAGATCAAGATGGAACAACACTTCTGGACAAAAATCTCCCTCCCTTACAAAGTCATTCAGGATGAATTAAAAGAAGTGTTTGAAGATACCACCTAGTTAGCAAGGGTGGGAAGAGTAAAAGGATGGCTTGTATTGAATTTAGGACAGAAGCGGAGGCACAGAAAACCTTTGAAGAAAAGCAGGGAACAGAGAGTGATGGCAATCTGCTTCCCTTTACTACGCTGGGGGGAAAGATCACAATCAAGACTACAGAGGTGGAAAGAATAGCACTTGGGGTGGTGAGTCAAAACTCTGTATTTAAGCAACTGCTCCTACAGCACAACAGAAGAAACTTCAGCAAGTATCTGAGAAGGTAACTTGTATCAAAGTGCCCCAGAACCAAAATGGCAAACCTAAAGACTACGCCCTTTATAGAATTCGCTTCACTTGAAGATACTAAAGAAGGTTTAAACTCCTGCAGTAAAAGGGAAATTGAGGGCAGAAAAATCAGACTGGAGCTGCAAGGATCCAGGGAGTCACCTAACCCAAGAATCCAGCCACCCAAAACCCCATTTGTGAAGTTTCTGTCTGAGGAAACCACCAAAGAGATCTTAAAGGAATTTTTTGATGGTTCTCCTGGAGCAAGGACAGTCACTGACTGGGAAACCAGGGCATCCAAGGGGTTTGGTTTTGTAGACATCAACAGTGAGGAAGACGCTAAGGCCTCCAAGGAGGCCATGGAAGATGGCGAAATTGACAGAAACAAAGTCACCTCGGACTGGGCCAAGCCTAAAGTGAAGGTGGCTTCGGGGGCCATGGTGGTGGCAGAGGCAGCTAAGGTAGATTTGAAAGCAGAGGCTGGGGAGGCTTTGGAGGGTGATGGGGCTTCCGAGGAGGCAGGGGAGGAGGAGGAGACCACAGGGAAAGAAGACAAAGCTTGAATAGTCCCTTTTGTCCCTGTTCCATTGGAAAGAAAGGACTCGGGTTTTACTGATGCACAATCCATGACAAAGCCTTCTGAGGACATTTCAAGACAGTGTGTCCTGTGGTCTACTTGGAAAGCATAAGGATGGCATTTCAGGAGAGACACTACCTTCTTGGTTTTGACTGAATATTCATAAACTTTTTAAAGCAATGAGTGGCAGAGGTAACCCTTACCTGTAAGTTTTTAATTTATATTGTTCCATCCCATGTAAAAAACTATTTTTTCCCACAGTTTGTGTGTGTGTGTGTGTGTGTGTGTGTGTGTGTGTTGGGGGGTTGTAAAGGAAAGCAGAATGTTTTATAATTTTTGCTTCAGTGATTTTAGGACAAATTAAATGTCCTAAGGTCTGAAAAAAAATAGATTTCTAGTGATAAATACATAAACTAAATTCATTTAGAAAAACTGTAGATTTTTTTAACTATATAAAATTTTTACTTTCATTTTTTTTCTCTAAGAACCTGAAAACCAGTCTATAATCCCAGTACTTGCAAGGCTGAAAAAGGAGGATTATTGTGAGTTCCAGGTCAGCGTGGGCTACACAGTGAGTTGAAAGCCAGCTTGAACTACATAGCAAGACTCTGTTTCAAAAAAGAAACAAACAAATCCTGAAAACGAATTCAATAACTTTTATGAATCATAATACAAGATTTAGAGTGGAAAAAATAAGTACAGAGTGGCACTCTATTTTAGTACAAACTAGGCAAATGCTGACAACTTTATAGCATCAAACATCAAACCATCTTGATGAAATGTTACTCATTTCTTATGGCTGGGGATGTAGGTTTAGTGGTACAATGTCAGCTACAACGTACAAGACCTTAGGTTCAACCTCTAGCCTAGAAAAAAAAATGAGATAATGTTGTTCTATGTGAACAACAAAAATAATGTACTTAAATGACGCATAAATGGCAAGTCCCCAAAGGCAGAAGAGGTACCTTCTGCTCTAATGTGGAAATTAGAAAGTGCCACTGGACTGCAACTGAGCACTTCCTGCATGACATAGAAGGAAGACAGCACAGCTGGGTGTGGTGGTGCACCCTTTAATCTCACCACTCTGGAAAGTAATTTGGCTAAGTCTTATCTTGAAAAAAATAAAAAGAGAATTGTAGATGTAGCTCAGTGTGAAAGCCCTAGGTTCAATCTCCAGTACTACCGTTAAAAAAACAAAAAATGAAGATAGAAATATTGGATGAAAAAAACATTTTTAAAGCAACAGTAAATTAAAACTATTAGACGTCCTTTAATTTTTTTAACTAGACAGTGTGAAAAACTTTCTTTTGAACTAGTTTCAGTAAGAAAATGAGTGAATGCAGCACTGCTCCCAGCAGTAGGCAGGTAGGAAAAGCCAGAGAGGTAAATTTTGGGTATTCTCACTCTGTGCCCCAGGAGAAGCAGGACCCCAGGGATAGGGCGAGGTTTTCTTCACACAGCTGGGGACTCTGAGACCACCTCACTCAAGAAGTCTAGGACAGCAGTTGAGGGCTCAAGGTTGAACAGCCAGAGGTCAAGCTGACGGGGAAGGGGGACACAGGGGATCCAGGAAGTAACCCCCCTAAGCTGACATTGTGTGCATCATGGGTTGAGGATTGTGCAGATCACAGTCTCACAGCAGAGACGAGCTACTCATCATCTGCTTAGTGTCTTGAGTCCTGGGCGCTGCGAAGCTGATGAAGAAGCAGTGGACAGTGACCCAAGAGCACTGCTGCAGCTCTGGTGTAAGGATCCACATGCTGGAAATCATGTCCAGCAGGTTTCACCTCAGTCAAGACCACAGCACACTCACTCAGCAGGTGCTTGTGCCTCAATGTTTATTCAGGCCTCCGTGGGTCTGACATATAGTCTGTGGACATAGTTAAAGCTATTAGGTATCCTTTGAATGCACATGTGTGAAGTATTGGTATTTATTTCAAAAATATTTCCAGTATAAAAGTTTCCAATTAATTTAATACTGAAAAGCTTTCCCAGAAATAATACCCACCAGCACTGAGGAATTTACTTTTTCACTGCCTGTAAGATCACAGTGCTCAGGTACTTACTGGCTAACCTTTTAGCAACTGCCAGGATGTTTCCTTCCAGTTCCAACCACAGACGATTGAAAAGGAGGCTTTTCCTAAAGTAATCACCATTAAAGTACAGTTATAAAGAAAAAAGACTATATAACAGCGAGGGAAAAACAAATTGATAGATTTCCAATCTCATTTTGAGCCAGCCCTCATTGTGTTCCTAAATGTATGTATTCCTTTTAACTGTGCCACTTAATTGCAAATCCATATATTAACTATAAAGTATATAACTTATAAATGAAACTAAATTATTTCTTAGGCAAAAAGCTTTAGCAGATAAGACTACATTGACATGAAGTATACTTCTTTTTCTAATTAAAGAATGATATTATGAAAGCATATTACCTGCAAAGGAGAAAAAAGGGATATAATCTATTCAACTACAGACAATTATAGCACCATTTCTTTTTTCTTTTTGGTACCAGGGATTGAACTCAGGACTTGCGCTTGCCAGGCAGGCGGCAAAACCACTGAGCTAAATCCTCAGCCCTGTTTTTGTTTTTTGAGAAAAAGAGTCTCACTATGCAGTTCAAGTTGGCCTGAAATTCACTATGTAGCCAAGGATGGCCTCAAAATTCATGGTGATCCTCCTGCCTCAGCCTCCAGAGTTCTGGGACTGGCTAACCAAGGCATTCTTTGTACTTCCATAAATCCATTGGTCTTTACCAACTCTCTCTGCTTCGGAAAGAAGTTGGTTCTTCAGAAGCAATGGCAAGAAGGTAAGCAATAAAACTTTTGAAAAAGGGTGAGTTAGAAGCCACTGGACTGTGAAGACTTAGATATCCCCTAACATATTGCTGTATTATTTACATTCCAATAGCCTGGAACAGCAACTGTGAACTATGAATTGGAATTTTCACATTCTCATTTCATTCTGCGGTTGGTCAATTCCAGCACTTGTATTTCTTTTAAAATCATCTCCGCCAATCTCAATCCATCTGTATTCCCTATATTAGAAAAGGATGGAGAATAGTCAAAGATGACCAGGCCCAGAAACCCCAAGGGATTCAAGGAAGTCAGAGGTAATAATCTGAAAACTTCTAACATTAACAGAGGGATACAGAGGTTTTATTATGCTTAGCAAATACCCACCTGGTCTTGTTAATTAAATGATCAATTCTTTTTATTTTTTTGGTACTGAGGATTGAACTTGAGACCTTGTGCTTGCGAGGCAGGTGGCGGTACCACTGAGCTAAATCCCTGGACCTAAATGATCAATTCTTATGGGCATTACAGAGCCTACAGGTTACATACTCCTACCTGGGCAGAAGCAGTATCTTAAGAAATCTCCCATAGACCACTACAACCCAAATGTTGTTGCAGGGGGCACAAGAGCCTAGAATTTGGTGAATTCAGTTTTTGTGAAAACACCTGGAAAAGGGCAGACACCAATGGTAACATAGGTCCTTATACATATCAAAAACCACTCAGATGGGGCTGGGGATTCAACTCAGTGGCACTGTGCCTGCATGCCTCACAAGTGCAAGGTCCTGAGTTTGATCCCCAGTACCAAAAACAAACAAACAAACAAACAAACAAAACTCACTCAGATGAAGCCCTCATAAAACAGGGCGTTGTTTTCTTTTGTTTTTTGAGACAGGGTCTCACTATGTAGTCCAGGCTCCCCTTGACTTGAACTCACTACGTGGCCCAGGATGGCCTTGAGGTTGAGGCAATCCTCCTGCCTCAGCCTCCTGAGTACTGGGATTAGAGGCATATGCCATCATGGCCAGTTTAAAACAGGTTTCTTAACCAATATCAGTATTTGTTTCTTACTTTTTTTTTGGTTCCGCCACCTGCCTTGCAAGCGCAAGGTCCTGAGTTTATCCCTGGTACCAAAATAAAAAAAAGAAAAAAAGAAAAGGCTAATAACATTAAAATGAGAATACAATTTACCCAATATATAAATAACAAAGTCACTGAGAGTGATATTAGGAAAACAATACCTTTCACAATAGCATCAAAAAAATTGAAATACTTAGCAATCAATCTAACAAAGTAAAAGATTTTTACATTGAAATTTACAGGACTCTGAAAAAGGAGAGCAAAGAGGATATAAGAAAATGCAAAGATTATCACTACAGCAGGGGATGTAGCTCAGTGGTACCTCACCTGTCTGGCAAACACAAGGTCCTGAGTTCTATCCCTGGTATGGGGGATATCCCTTGCTCTTGAGTAGGAAGAACCAATGTAGTAAAATTGGCCATACTCTCAAAACTGGCATACAGATTTAATGCAATCCCAATGAAAATATCATTAGCATACCTCACAGACCTAGAAAAAACGTCCCTAAAATTCATTTGGAACCAGGAGAGATCTAGAATAGCAAAAGCAATTCTGGCCAACAAAGGCAAGCCAGAGGGCATCACAATCCCTGACTTAAAATTATACTACAAAACAACTGTGATAAAAACAGCATGGTACTGGCACACAAAAAAACACTTAAAATCAATGGAACAGATTAGAAGATCAGAAACAAACCCAAACACACTCAGCCACCTGATCTTTGACAACTGAGCCAAACATGTTCACCGGAAGAAAGATAGCCTCTTTAATAAATGGTGCAGGAAAAACTGGCTTTCCATATGCTGAAGATTAAAACTAGACCCATATCTTTCACCATGCACTAAACTAAAATCAAAATGGATCAAAGATCTAAATATTAACACAGAAACACTAAATCAGCTGGAAGACAGAATAGGTAGAAAACACTTGGAAGACACTGGTGTAGGTAATGAACAAAACCCCAATTTGTGATATTTCACACAGGAAATATTGCAAAGAATCAACAACTGGGATCTCATCTTACTACAAAGCTTTTGCACAGCAAAAGAAACCACCAACAGAGTGAAAAGACAATCCAGTGTGAGAAAAAATTTTTGCCAGCTGCTCCTCATACAAAGGACTAGTATCTAGAATAATAAAGAATTCAAAAAAATCAGACCCCTTCCCAATTTAAAGACCTAATCCAAAAATGGGTATCTGAGATGAATACACACTTCTCAGATGAAGTGGAAACAACAAATAAATATATGAAAAAATGTTCAATATCTCTGGTCATTCAAGAGATGCAAATTAAATCAATGCTTAGAGTCCATTTCACTCCAGAAAGAATGGCTGTTATCAAGAAATAAACCAATAACAAATGCTGGCAGGGCTGTAGGGGAAAAAGGAACCCTTCTCCACTGTTGGTGGGAGTGTAGACTGGTGCAACCATTGCAGAAATCAGTGTGGAGATTCCTCAAAAACCTAAAACAAAACAAACCAAACACCTAAAACTAGAGGTTCTATTCGACTCGGCTATACCCCCTCTTGGTATCTTCCCAAAAGAATTAAAAGCATCATACCACAACGATATATGCACACCCATGTTTATAGCAGTACAGTTTGTAATAGCTAAATCTTGGAAACAGCCCAAATGCCCATCAACTGACGAATGGATAAAGATGTGGGGATTTTTGTACAATGGAATACTACTCTGCCGATAAGCTTGAGACATTTCTAGCTAAATGGATGCACCTTAAGACCATACATACGCTTAAGTGAGATAAATCGGTCACACATGTTTAAAATACCACATTGTTTTTCTGGTATAAGAAACCAAAAGTGGAAATATGGACCAAAATGTATAACAGATATTGGGAAATGGGAAGAAAATGTTCTAATGAGAAGGGGAAGGAGGGAGGTGGTGGGGGGAAGGAAAGAAGAGACAAGGAAAAAAAGAAAATAGAAGGAAAAATGGAAACAAAGCTTTTGTAAATAAGGAGGGCAAGAGGGGTTGAAGGGAAGGGTGGGAAATGGGGAAAAAAGAAGCAAGATGTACCATGTACAGGTACAAATTTCCTATGATGAATGTTATCATTATGTATATCTAAAATGTACCAATAAATGTTTTGTTTCAAAAAAAATTCAAGATATACAAATGTGCACACATTATGTCTCTGTATGAATAAGTTCTTGGGTTTTTTTGTTTTGAGACAGGGTCTTGCTATGTAGTCCAGGCTGGCTTCAAACTCATGGTGATCCTCTGCCTCAGCCTCCCAAATGATGGATTACAGGTGTGCAACACCACGCCCAGCCCTTTTATGAACACATTAAAAAGGACCAGAAATGCACACAAAAACCTGTTAAGTGATAACATAAGTAGAATGAGATTTGTTAAGACTGTCATCTTTTGGGGCGGGATTTAGCTCAGAGGTTCCGCCACCTGCCTCGCAAGCGCGAGGTCCAGAGTTAGATCCCTGGTACCAAAAAAAAAAAAAGGCTGTCATCTTTTACATCTTTTACTTCATGTACTTTCAAACTGTTTGAATTTTTATAATGTATACGTAAACATCTGAATGTTTTAATTGTTATCATAAAAACTGCATACGTTTAAGAAGCAAATATTGCAAAGCATGAGTTAAATGTTTTATTAATACCAAATCCTAGTAGCACAGAAATATTCAAAACAGCTTCACATTAAGTCTAAGGGGGCTGAGAGTGTAGCTCAGAGGTAGAGTGCATGCTTGGCCCCCACCTTCCAATTTCAATATGAAAAACACCATCTAATTTCAAGAAAAAAGGGAAACAGTATCTGCACAATAAAAACATGTTGAAAATTTAAAACTAAATAACTGCAGAAAAAGCAGCTGAAGAGACAGATATTGGTGAACTGTTCTAAACCCAAAAATCAATGTGAATGTTTAGATACAATTTCTCTGAAAAGTGATCCACTCCTTAAACAGAGAAGAAAGAAAAATATAACATGGAAACAAAGAAACACATTGTACAGGCATGCAGTCAAGAGTTACAGGAGACAGAAAACAGTCCAGTTTTATTGTTTAGAAACAGATGGAAATTTAGGGACATATGGAAATTTAGAAATACTCAGTTGAGAGGTTCCAAAAGGCATAGCAGAAAAGGTTTAAAAGGAAACATATTAGCAAAAAGAATGTCCACTTTAGGAGACCCACAAGTTCTGTGGGGGGACCGCAGCCCGCCCAGAGGAAGGCGACTGCTGAGCCCACCCGCGGGCGACCAGAGGGAACTTTCGCAAGGGCCGAACCTTCAAGAAGTGGCCGAAGGTGAACCCCCAACAACAGTGCATGGCCTCGACAAGGACCGACAAGGAGCTGAGCGACCTGCTGGACTTCAGTGCGATGTTTTCCCCACCTGTTAATAGTGGGGAAACCAGACCACTGACACTGGGAAGCAGTCAGTTCGAGGGATCAGAACTTAGAAGATGATGAAACACTTTCCACTTTTCTTTATGAAGCCAGAATTAACCTGATTATGTAAACCAAACAGTAAACAATAAAGGAAGGACAAAGGAAAAGAAAACTATGGACCAATTTACCTCATGAACATACTGCAGAAATCCTCAAAAAAAAAAAAAGCAAATTAAATTCCACTGTTCATAAAAGGAAAATCATAATCAAAACAAACTACAGCTAACATCATACTTAATGGTGAAGGAATGAAAGTTTTCTTTCATGAACAAGAGCAAAGCAAGAATGTCTACTCTTAACCTCTCTCCAGTTCAGTATTTAACTAGAAAATCCTGGTCAGCATTAATGTGGCAACAAAAGGAAATAAAAGACAAGGAGATTGGGAAAGAAGAAATAAAACTGTTTCCATTGATAGACAACATGATTGTCCCAAAGAATCTTCAAAAACCTAGAGTTTAGCAAGGTCACAGGATATGATACACACACACAAACCCACCCCCATCCCAGTCTTAATTCTCTAGACATTTGGCTCTGCATTTCTTCAGGTTCATCGTCTGCAGATTCAACCACCCATGGATTAAAAGTGTGTGAAAAAAATTGTGGCTGAACTAAGCATGTGTCTGAACTAAGTCCTTTGCTGTCATATTCCCTAGGGAATATAACAAGTATTTATGTAGTATTTACATTGTCTTAGGTATTATAACTAATATGGAGATGATTTAAAATATACAAGAGGATGTGTATAGGTTGTATACAAATACTATGCCATTTTTAAAGGAACCTGAGTATCTGTGGATTTTGGTATTTGTGGAGTTTCCTGGAACCACTCTCTTGTGGATACTGAAAAACCACTGTCTAGCAATGTACAATAGGAACATAGAATAAGTACTATTTACAGTAGTTCCAAAGGAACAGATACTTAGGTATAAATATAACATACATGTACACTTGATGTGTATGCTGAAATCTAAATAGTACTGAGGGAAATCAAAACAGACCTAAATGTAGAAGTATACTATGTTCATATAAAAACTGTCAGTCCTTCCCAATTTGATTTATAGATTTAATACAGTTCCAATAAAAACTAGCAGTATATTTTATGGGCACAGGAAATCTGAAATCAAAATTTAGATGGAAATGTAAAGAAATTAGAATATTTAAAAATTTTGGAAAAGAATAAAATAAAAGGATTATACTTTGTGATTTTGATACAGTGTAATCTACAGGAAGTAGTGCACTGTGAAGGGATACAGATGTATTCTCCCCTGCCCTCCCCTCTTTCGACTTTCTGTATTTTGGAGCATAGGACTGAGTACTAAACAACAAAACATGGTTGTAAGTCAAGCATGTCATTTCTAGAGAATCATATGTAGATGTATTCTCATCCAGAAAAGAAAAGAAAAATGATTTGAAAGAAGAAAAAAAAAAAAAGGCAACATATCGAATGAAGTCGTATTTTAGACACTGGAGTTAAAAGTATAAGTAAGATTTCTGAAAATGCCATTTCTATGGCACAGACAATATATGACAACAATAGTCTCCCAGTCTCAAGAATAACCTGTTGGAGCACTTTCAGAACTTTAGTACGTTAGGCAACCTTCCTTAATTGGCTTTTTCGAGAAAAGTAATCACTGCTTATGCAACAAGTATGATCTTGCTTCGTCAATATTTGCTTCTTAAAGGTGTGCATTTTAAAAATTAAGACTTAGAAAGTTTAGATATGTACATATATATTATAAAAACTCAAACAGTTTCAAAGTATGTGAAGTAAAAGATGACACTCATTTTTAGTCTAACAAACTACATTAACAAAGTATAAGAAAAATTATTTGGCTTTGAAAAGTAGTACATTTTTAAAATGTTTTGGTATAAAATTTGTCTTCATGAATATTTTTTGCTCAATCTAAAATTAAAGTCAGTAGCTGGGCACAGTGGCACATGCCTATAATTCCAGCACTTGGCAGCCTGAGGCAAGAGGATCACCAGAAGTTCAAGGCCAGTCCGTGCTACATAGTGAGTTCAAGGCCAGCCTGAACTGCATAGGAGACCTTGTTTCAAAAAAAGCAAATAGGGCCCCGGATGTAGTTCAGTGGTTTTGCCACTTGCTGTGCAAGTGCAAGGACCCAAGTTTGATCCCCAGTACCAAAAAAAAAAAAAAACCCAAACAAATAAATAAATAAAGTTAAGTCAGTGGAGAAATACACAGTTTTGATGACACAGCAATCAAATCCTAGCCCAAAGATTTAATGTTGATCACAGGTAACTATAGCCATTTTTATGCTGCAGATGGGGCTCCTGGTTCTTGATTACAGCCCAACTTCATTAGGGAAACATCCCAAAATATGGTAAGTTCATGGAAAATTTTTCCATAAAATTTTCTTTCCTGCCACGATTACACAATATAAAGTGTACTGAAAACTGTTTGCAAATGGGCACCTTCTCCCATTCCATTAAAGTAACTTAATTAACTTGAGCCCAACTAGGTCTTGAAATCAAAGTATAGTCAACCCTCGAGTTAAGACCTGCTTGACATATGAGCAACTTGGGTTACAACTGGAATTTCTGTTTTAACTTACAACCAAAGTCTTGAGTTATGACTCGAATGTTGACCACTTGTGCTTCCAGATGGTCTCAGTTACAGATTTAACCCTTAAGAGTCCTGGAAGGAACATTACAACATCCTTTCCTGTGTGAGGTTGAGAAATTCTGGGCCAGTGTCTCTCTAAGGACACTGAGATCTGCCTGTATAAAAGAGACACTTCAAAGGCTGTACAGAGGAACCTGAGCATTCAACTGACCAACCCGAGTTACAACCAGCCCTCAGGAATGAATTGAGTTTGTAAGTCAAGGGTACACTGTAATGAGAATCTGTTGCTATACCTTTCTTTCCAACTATTACCATTCCCTTTCTTTTCCATGTCCTAACCATAATATAAACACTTATCAGTTATACTTCTCTTTTAGTTTTGGACTAACTTATCAATCTTTTCATCTCTGCACTACAGGCAAGTAAAAGCATATTGTATATGATAAGAGAAAATATCTGCAAATCATGTATTTAGATAAAAGACTTACATCTAAAATATGTAACTCATGGGCCGGGGATTTAGCTCGGTGGTTCTGCCACCTGCCTCGAAAACCCAAGGTCCTGAGTTTGATCCCCAGTACCCCCCCAAATATATATATTTTATACCTCAATAATAAAAAGATAGATAACCCAATTAAAGAGGAGCAAATATAATTTTTTTTTTTGGTGCTGGGGATCGAACTCGGGTCCTTGTGCTTGCACAGCAAGCAGCGAAACCACTGAGCTAAATCCCCAGCCCCAGCAAATATAATTTTTAAGATGCACTATCTGAAAAAACTACTTCACATCTACTAAGATGACTATAATTTTAAAGACAACAATAACAACAAAACAATAAATAGTGAGTGCTGGTGAGGATATGGGAAATCCTTGTACACTGCTGTTGAGAATGCAAAATGGTACAGCTGCTGGGGAAAAGGGTTTGGTGGTTTCTCAACAAACACAAAATTATGTTATGAATCAACAATTCCACTCCAAGGTATATACCTCCAAAGAACTGAAAGCAGGACTAAACAGATGCTTGTGTGCCAATGCCCATCACAGCACTCTGTGCAACAGCCCAAAGGAAGCTGGGCATGGTGGTGCATGCCTGTAATCCCAGAATTCAGGAGGTTCAAGCAAGAGGATCCTCAGGAGTGTGAGGCCAGGCTGGACTACACAGTGAGTTCAAGGCCAGCCTGGACTACATAGGGAGGGAGACCCTGCCTTAAAGCAAAGAAAAAAAAAACACTTTTATTAAAAGAAATAAGAAGTTAGTGCTTAATGGTTACAGTTTTTGTTTGGGGTGATAAAAATATTTTCAAAATACATAGCAGTGGTGATGGTTATACATTCATATTGCAAATGCAATCAATGCTACTGATCTATACACTTAACTAAAATTGCAAATTTTCATGTTACATTTTACAATTTAAGAAATTTTAAATGTAATATGCCAAAACTGATTGGATTATACACTTTAAATAGGTGAATTGAAAGATACACAAATTTCATATTTTTCAAAGCTACTTTTAAAAAAACACACTGGGCTGAGGACATAGCTTAGTGGTAGAGTGCATGCCTACCACCTTCAATGCCCTAGGTTCAACCCCTAATACCAAATAAATAAATACTGAATACAACTTTTGAAAATTCAGAAACGAGAATTTCCAAAAAATTAGAAATTAATTAAATAATATATTTAACCTGTACAGTTTGATGTAGTTATATAGATTATAGTGTAAAAGCACATTTATTAACATGGTAATATGTTTGGAATATAACTGAAAAGTAAATTTCCAAAGAGTATATTTAGAGTCAGGCTGAATAGCAAGTGTCTATAATCCTAGCACTCAGGAGGCTGAGGCAGGAGAAACACAAGTTCTAGGCCAGTGAGGGCTACAAAGCAAGTTTGGGCCAGTCTGAGCTACATAGCCAGATCCCGTCTCAAAAACAAAAATCAAAAATATGACAACAAAACAGAAAGAATAATCCACAATACTGATTAATGGTAATTTTCTCTGGATGACGAGATTACTCGCAATTTTTGTGATTTTTTATATCAATATTCTCTAATTTTTCCATAATGTATACAACCATCTTTGAAATAAAAAAGTAACCAAAATAAAAAGTACCTACATCTTTAACAACAGGATAATCAAGGCACACAGTATTAAGTTATAATACTTATCTGTCTCTCAGATCATTAGTTCTGCTGCCTCTTGTGAACACAAATATAAATAATTTTGTTTGTTTGTTTGCTTTTTTGGTACTGGGGATCAAACTCAGGTCCTTGCGCTTTCGAGGCAGGTGCCAGAACCACTGAGCTAAATCCCCGGCCCAAATATAAATAAATTTTGAATATAAATAGCATTTACACCACAGACTTTTCCTTAAATCTATTTACCTTCCCTAGGATTTTAAAATTTAATGCAAACATCCTCTCTAAGTATAAAGATCTTATTTAAGACTCTAAGATACTATTTAGATTTTTAAAAATCTTAACTAAAAATAGTATGGGTATCATGCTCCCCCATAACTTTTATCCAATTATTTATTTTTTATAGGTCTTTCCTAAAAATGATAGGTGAGCATGGAATTTCATACCTCTAATCTCAGTTTTCCCAAGGTTTGCCATGAGTTTGAGGCAAGCTTGGGCTACCTAGTGGGTTCAAGACCAGCTCTGTTTCAAATAACATAAATAAATAAAATAATAAAATTATCATTTACAATCTTCCTGAATGTCATGCTAAAAACTAAGTATTATCTCATTTAAGGATCAAAATATATAACAGATACTGTGAAACAGGAAGAGAATGCTCAAAAGGGAAGGGGAATTAGGGAGGGAGTATTGGGGGCAAGGAAAAAAGGGAAAGAAAAATTTTTAAAAAGAAGGAAAAAATAGAAACAAAGCTTTTGTAAATCGGGAGGGGTAGAGGTGTTGAAGGAAGGGAAAGGGAATGGGAAAAAGTAAGAATCAAGATACCATGTACAGGTACAAATTCCAAATGATGAATGTGATCATAATGTATCCCTAAAATGTATCAATAAACTCAATTTTTAAAAAAGTATTACCTCATGCCGGGGATTTAGCTCAGTGGTTTTGCTGCCTGCTGCACAAATGCAAGGACCTGAGTTTGATCCCTGTTACCAAACAAACAAACAAAGTATTGCCTCATTTATAATATGCTGGAGAAGTGGCATTATTATCATCAACTCACAAATAAAGACACAGAATCAAACAGCAATATACCCACTGATGGTACACTGTTTTCCAAATCACTATCTGCCTACCAAGCCTACATTTTTTCTAACACTGTGTTATACTGTAAGAAAGTTGGTTCTAATATCCCATTTGTTAAAAAAAAAAAATTTTTGTTCTAGTACTCAGGATTAAAGCCAGGGCCTTCCCACCAAGCATGCATGCATGTATGTTTGTGGTACTGGAGATTGAAGCCAGAGCCTCAAGCATGCTAGGCAAGCATTCTACCTCTGAGCTACACCCTAAAATTCCTAGCTTCTTAAACATTTTTAGTTTGAAAAAATACATACGTATAATTGTTACATTTTAAATACTCATTTGTTTTTCTCAATTCTACAGGTTCCTTGGTTCCACTATGAAGTTCTATGAAAACAAGATACAGAAAGGAATTGATTACATGTAGTTCCTTAGTGCTCCCATATAGCCAACACAGACTTTTACAAAGGTGCCACACATACTTTCAGTAACTAGATCATTTGCCTTTTGGTTAGATTGTGTTATATACTCTCTAACACTGAAGTCTTGAGATAAAGATCTACTCCACGGTCCTCATTTTACAAAAGGGGAAACTAAGATATGCTAGCTTGCCAATTAGTGGAGAGATAACTGGCACCTGAACCCAGGGCGTCTAACACCCAATGACTTTATTATTCCTCAGTGGGGACTGGAGGTAATTCCTTAGTGACCCAGGTGAAGATACAGTCTTCTGTCTTCAAACTACTATGGCCTTAAAATAACAGTACTTGCTGGTGCAAGTTTGAGAGAAGGGAAAGGAGGGGAAGGGTTGGGGGAGGGAGAGAGAGGAGAGGAAGAGAGACAGAGAGGCAGACAGGGACAGACAGAGAGAGACTTGTTGGACATGGTGGGACAAGCCAGAATCCCAGCTACCTGGAAGGCTAAGGCAGGAAGATCACAAGTTCAAGGCCAGCCTGGGCAACTCAGCAAGACCCTATGTCAAAAATAAAATTTAAAAAGAGGTTGGGAATATAGATTAGAGCTTCCTGAGATCAGCCCCCAGTACTGGAGAGGAAGGAGGAGAAAGAACGAAGGAGAAGGGGGAGGAGGAGAGAGAGGGAGAGGCTGAGATTCAAAGTTCATAGGGTTCTGTTAGATGCTGAGATGGAGATCAGGAACTTTAATCACACATAAAGAGCCAGATATATTTGATCTATTTTGATCCAATTTCTGACTATTCTTGCTTTAGCTACTTGCCTCTTTCTTTCTTTCTTTCTTTCTTTCTTCTCTCTTCTCTTCTTCTTCCTCTCTCTCTCCCCCCCTCCCACCCCTCTCTGAGTCAGGGTCTCTCTATGCAGTTCAGGCTGGCCTCACACTCACTAAGTAGCCCAGGTTGGCCTCAAACTCACAGTGATCCTCCTGGCTCAGCCTCCTGAGTGCTGGGATTATAGGCAACCCAGCAACATAATACTTTTAATACAAACATCAATAACTAATACATTCTGGAAGCCCCAAGCAGAAAGTAAGCGAGGAAGTAGTCTTGTGTATAGCAGGGATATAATCCTAATGGTGAATGAAACTAACTTAAAGGTACTCTGGAGAACACTGATGGAAACCAGGCATGGAACGAATGTTTCATGAAACTGCTTTTTTCTTTACCAAGTAATGTTTCATTACCTTTACTCACCATACAGAATAAAACTCTCTCTTACCTGGTCAAAAAGTCTCACTACTAGAGTAACTTCTCTGAAATGCTCTGAATTTTAATTCAGGAAGTCAATCCCTCACCCCCACCCAGGGTTTCGAACTCAGGACCTTGCACTTGCAAGGCAGGCGTGGCACTACTGAGCTAAGTCCCCCGGTCCAGAAAGTAAATTCTTAAAACACTGTACTCCATATGACTTTGGGACTACAGTCCTATCATCAGCATCTTAACTGGAACATTTTGTTCAACCAGTAATTGTCAATAAAACTTTAATTCAGTGACTACAGTCCTATCATTAGCATCTTAACTGGAACATTTTGTTCAACCAGTAATTGGCAATAAAACTTTAATTCAAAGGATACAGATCAAATAAGATTTCAAAAGGAATAAGGACAAGGGAAAAAGTAATATTAAAGAGTGGTGTAGGGCTGGGTATTTAGCTCAGTGGTTCTGCCACCTGCCCCAAAAGCGCAAGGACCCGAGTTCGATCTCCGGTACCAAAAAAAAAAAAAAAAGCGGTGTGAGTTAGGACAGGACTTAGGTAGAGATACCTAATTCTGACAGAAGTACAAAATTTACATAGCTTACAAATATGTATTTTCTAGAGAAACCCCTCTCACCCAAAACAACATACATCATCCAAAATAATTTCTTTTAAAAAAGAATTACCGAGTTGGCAGAAAACATTTAGATGTGCTTAAAAGGGCTGGGGATTCAGCTCAGTGGTTCCACTGCCTGGCTCACAAGTGCAAGGTCCCGAGTTTGATCCCAGGTACCAAAAAAAAAAAAAAAGACTCTAGATGTGCTTTTAAAAAAAGCACAAATCTCAGTGAGTGCTAGGTCCGGCTGCTCTGATGACTCCTCACTCCTGACAGCTGGAGCCTTGGATTTAACTGGGGTGAGGGGTCAGATCACAAGAACAACAAAGATGTGGGTGGAGAAGTCAAATTAAAGAGTCTCAGTAAGGTCAGGATGTCTGAAAGACAGGTACCTTCAGTGCCCGAACTAGGAAAAAATCCACCATGCAGAGAAAAACAGCAAAAATTCCTAACCACACACTTATACTGATTAAAGAAACTCTGAAGGATATATTTTATAAGAAAAATGGTGAGTAAAGTAAATGGTATGTATGTATGGGAGATATTCTAAACAAACATTAAGGCGTTGCACTGTTTGAGTGAAGAGTAAAGATCTTGTTAGACTTTAAATATGTGCGCTTAAAAGGGCAGTGATGGTGAACCTTTTACAGTCTGAGTGCCCAAACTGCAACCCCAAACTAATTTATCGCAAAGTGCAAACTCTGCAATTAAACCTGAATACTAAGGCTTTAGTTTAGGAAAAACAGCTCATACACTTGGCTGGCATGACGACAGAGAGGGCTGTGCATGTCTCCTGCAGCACGCATGCCATAGGTTGGCCACCACTGGTCTAGGGTAACTACTAAAACAAAAGGAATAGCCTCTACAGCTTCCAAAGTACATAGGAAGGTATCTCAGGGGAAAAAAAATCAAAGGAAGGTAAGGGGGAGTGACAGGTAAAACAGAACAAGGCAAGCTGATGACACTAATAATTAACAGTAACATTTATACAGGTTGCCCTGGTGTGGGACAGCCCCCTCAGGCTGGCCTCAGACTGCAGGCATTGACCTTGGTGGATCCCACAAGGGAGAGCCTCGTGGACTTAGCACGTGCCAGGAGCTGCCCTAAGCATTTTTACATATTAGCTCATTTAAAGCTCACCATTGCTGGGGATTTAGCTCAGTGGTTCTGCCATCTGCCTTGCAAGCAGAAGGACCCAAGTTCAATCCCCAGTACCCAAAAAAATAAAAAAATAAAGCTCACCATGACCTGATGAGGTAGCTACTATGTATTAGTTTCATTTTACAGGTAAGGAAAATGAAAGAGATTAAATGACTTGGCCAAGGTCATACACATAGTAGGCTGTAGACTGAAGTTCAACCACAGGAAGTCTGACTGGAATCTGAACACCCCATGGTGCCTATTAGACAAAATACATAGGTATAACATTGCTGATATTTATTTGTATCCTTTCAATTTTGGGGGGTCTGTCTGATGACTAAGAATCACTACCAAAGAGTAGGTGGTTACACCGCTCAAGACATTTCTTTCACTATTTTTAGGTAAGGGAAGAATAGGCTAGGGGGCAGCATGACATATATTAAGTACCAAATACATTTCCAGCATTGTGCCAGACATTGTTATATAGGTTCTCTTGGTTAACACTCATGATACCCTGTTAAGTAAATCAATATCCCCAATTTTCAGTGGAGTTAACTAAAGAGCCAAAAATTTAACTCACCAAGAAAAAGGAGCCCAGACAACTAGCTTCAAAGACTATTTAAGTATCAATTTATGCCAAGACATTACACTTGGCACTAAAGATACAATAAATTTTTTAATCTAGGGGTTTCACCCTTCTGACTCTTATAATGAAAGAGTTAAATAATTATAAAGACAAATTACAAACAGGTAAATGTTGTAAGGACAACAGGATTACAAAGTAACAAAGGCTAGGAAGTAGACTAAGGGCACCTCATCTTAAAATTCAGGTTAAGTTTCACTGAAGAAATGACATTTAAACCCACAGTTCCCAAACTATGCCCAAGGGCCCTACAAGCACTGCAAAAAAATCACAAGTGCCCAAGATTTAATTTTTCAAAGGAAACACAGCAATTCTATTAGATCATCTGAATTACCAGCTCAAAGTAATTCACCTTCAACTTTAGATCATAACATATTTCTTTTCATGACATCATATCTTGTGACGTGGGTTTTTGGGTGGCAGCTATGATAAAAACAAGCACTAACTAGGTGCAGTGCCACATGCCTGTATTCCCTGCTACTCGGGAGGCTGGGGCAGGACAGAAGTTTCAGGCCAGTTTGGGCAACTTAGCAAGACCCTATCTCAAAAAATAAAAAGGGTTGAGAATGTAGCTTAGTGTAAACGTCCTAGGTTCAGTCTCCAAGACACCCCCACCCCCCAAAAAAGTACCAAAGTACTGTATTACATGAAAATGAATGTGGAAAAGGAAATGATGAAAGTGTTCTTAAGGTATGAGAAATTGTACAGTGTTCAACAGGTATGTATACCCTTAGCTATAAGTAACTGGTTACTTAAGAATTAAATAAGCCGCCTAGGATTTAGCTCAGTGGTTCTGCCGCCTGCCTTGCAAGCACAAGGTCCCAAGTTCGATCCCCAGTACCAAAAAAAAAAAAAGAATTAAATAAGCCAGGGGTGGTGGTGCAAACCTATAAACCCAGCACTTGGGAGGCTGAGGCAGGATTGCTGTGAGTTCCAAGTCAGCCTGGACTATAGTGAG
Source organism: Heterocephalus glaber (assembly GCF_053883595.1). NCBI lineage: Eukaryota > Metazoa > Chordata > Mammalia > Rodentia > Bathyergidae > Heterocephalus > Heterocephalus glaber. The sequence continues at coordinate 5,419,276 of NW_028258301.1, forward strand.
TTCAAGGCCAGCCTGAACTACATAGCGAGACCTTATCTCAAAAAAAAAAAAAAAAAATCAAATAGAGCTAACGGTGTAGCTCAACAGTAAACCACTTGCTTGGCATGCACAAAACACTAAGTTTGATATCCAGCATAGATAGAAAGAAGGCAGGCATATATTGCCACACACCTATAATAAGGGTACTCCGGAGGCTTAGACAGGAGAATCACTGAGTTTGAGACCAGCTTGGGCTACATAGTGAGTTCAAAGCCAGCCTGAACTCCAAGACCCTGTCTCAAGAAATCCAAAAGAAGGAAAAAGAAAAAGAAAATTGAACTTTTGGGTCTTAACGTGTACGTATCATTTCCTCAACTACTAAATTGCCAGAAAATAAATACTTCTGAAGTATTGTCTAGACTTAAAACAGTTATTTCTTTTGGGCTAGAATTGCTGGGCAGGAGAAAAACCGAGACAGGGGCATCATGAACTGCAAACATTTGGGAATTTTTAAGCTAAGATATAGAGTAAGTAGGCATTTCCAAAATCCTGTGGTAGAATGAGATAGAGCAAGATAGAGAGCCCTCATCCAGAAAGACATTGCACTCTAGTTGGAGAGACAAAACTAAAGGAATAACCTTTTTAAAATAATTCATGATTAAACTTTAATATCTGCAAAATTCATTAACTTTTATCATAAAATCCTACTAGGTGTGTATGTACTCCACTCCACAATGAAAGCTTCTAAGTCCCCCCACCCAGAGATGCAGCACACACTTTGTACTCAGGAAGTTTCTGTTTTCTGGTACCAGGAATTGAACTCAGGACCTTGCACAGGCAGGCATAGCTCTGCTGGGCTACATGCCTGACCCTGTTTGTTTTTGTTTGGTTGGTTGGTTTGGGTTTTTTGAGACAGGGTCTCACTATGTAACCCAGGCAGGCCTTGCTCCTCCTTCCTCAGCCTTCTAAGTGCTGAGATCACAGGCCTGTGCCACCATACCCAGGCCCAGGAAGTTTTGTTTGTTTCAGCCTTACTTTATATCAGTTTACTAATAGGCTTTTCTCAGAATTGAAACCTCTGCTTGCCCTATGGGAGGACAACAGCTTTAAGTGCTCTGCACTTCCAACATCTCCAAGCTACTTTTTGCCTGTCCTTCCCAAGGGATTTCATCTAAATTAGCTCCTTTAGCAAGCCTTCCCTGACCCACTGGGCTGAAATTTAGATATTCCTCATCTAAAACAATATATGTGGTATTTTTCTACCATAGGACTTTATCACAATACCCTGTAGTTGCCACTGATTAACATAATTGTCTCCCCACTATATATGGCAGCACAGCGTACTCTTATTCATCTCAGCAACTATCACAGTGGCTCTCAAATATTTTCTGAATAGCAAATAAAAGGAAATATTTTTAAAATATACACACAGCTAATTATGCCATTTCACCTTAAGGGATCTCTTTTTAAAAATGAGGAAGCCGGGTGTGGTGGTGCACTCCTGTAATCCTAGTACTCAGAAAGCTGAGCCAGGAGAATGCCTACGAGACCAGGCTGGGCTACATAGTGAGACCATCTCAAAAACAAAAAACAAAAAAAGGGAGAGGAATTTACTCAGCAAGTCTTTAGAAAGTAAATAACAAAATTTGCAAAACTTAAAATGATAATTATAGACTACTGGTAAAGAACCATGCACTGCTGATAGCAATGTAGTAAGCATAATGTTTGGGCTGTGAATGCAGCTCAGCAGTAGTGATGGAGAGCTTGCCTAGCATGTGCAAGGCCCTGGGTTCAAATCCCAGCACTGCCAAAAATACAAATTAAAAAAAATTTTAAAGCTGGGTGTGGTAGCCAACACCTATAATCCCAGTACTCTGGGAAGGTGAGGCAGGAGGATTCCAAGTTCAAGCCCATTTTGAGCAACTTGGTGATGTATTGAGACTCTGCCTCTAAAAATAAAAAAGGCTGGCTGGGGATACAGCTCAGTGCAAAACCTGGGTTCAATCCCTAGTACCATAATCACAAAAGAAGAAATAGGTACGATGATGTTAATATCTAACATAATGTTTGATGTTAGGTGTCAACATGATTGTGTTAAGGGATACCCACATGGTGGGTAAAACATTATTTCTGGGTAGGTATATGACAGTGACACAGAAGAGACTAGCATTTGAATGAGTAGACTGAGTAGAGATGAGCCTTCACCACTGTTGGCAAGCATCAGCCAAATTCACTGAGAATTGTTAGGACAATATGACTGGGAAACAACATCCATCGTCCACTCAGACATCAGAACTGCCAATTCTCCAGCCTTCTGACTTCCTTGGTTCTCCAGCTTGTACATGGCATATATTACGACTTCTTGACCTCTGTAATTGTATAAGCTGATTCCCAAAATAAATTCCCTCTTATACTATCTATATCTATCTCTCTCTTTTTTTTTTTGGTACCAGGGATCGAATTTGGAACCTTGGCACTTTCGAGGCAGGCAGTGGAACCACTAAGCTAAATTCCCCGCCCTATATCTATCTCTTAATAATTCTGTTACCCTAAAGAAGCCTAATACAATGTTTTTTAAAAGTAGTTGAAATTGGGCCTGGGATTTAACTCAGTGGTTTTGCCACCTGCTGTGCAAGCGCAAGGACCTGAGTTCAATCCCCGGTACCAAAAAAAAAAAAAAAGAGTAGTTGAAATTTAAAAAATTTTTAAAAATACATAAAATAAAATAAAATTTAAAAAATGCACATCACCTCTGACCCAGCAACCTATTTTTAGGAACCTTGCATATAAAATAAAAGCATCCATATACAGTCATACCTTGGTACTTGTCTGCTTTGATACTTGCTGGATTGGTACTCAAAGCATCTGGTGTGAAAATTTTGTGCCAGGCCTTGTCGACTCTTTGGTACTAGTCAGGAAAACTAGAACTTGATGTCGACTGCCTCATGACTTTCCAGCTAAAATAGTTTGGTAATTGTCATTTTTAGTACTCAACACACTTCCCACAAACAATTAATGGTCTGTACCAAGGTACTGCTGTACAAAGTTATATTTACAAGTGTTAGGTAGGTAGACATTAGCAGGCCAGTTGGACCAAAGGGGTTCAAAATAGCATGCTCTGCCATCTATAGTGAAATGAAGAAACAAAGACCTCAGTATATAATACAGTTATAACAGTTTATTAGGTCTCACATCCAAAGCAATCCCACAGAGTACAGTGACATTTCCAGAACAAAGCACACAGCATACTTGGTTGCCATAGCCTAACGCCCAAGGATATCAGAAAGAGAAACCTTCTTTAAGGTCCACTTCACCTTGGAATGAGATCTGATTTAACTAGAACTTTTTTTTTCATAACTAAATTTTTTACATGACTAAGAACACTGAGGGAACAGTGATCATCTGAAAAGAACAAGTTAGACATTTTGCAATTCCAGAGTAACTTCTAAGAAAAATGTAAGCGCCACAATCACCACAGTTCTCTGATCCCCAGGACTAACTGATGTACATATAAAGATATCCAACTTGTATGGAATGCAGAGTCCTATGTGACACTATCTGCTTTCTCTGAAGGCATAACTCTCTCTGTATTCCTTTACAATAAAGTGCTTATTCTGCAAGGCAGCCTGTATATTTTGACTCAACTCTTTCATCAAAACACAAAAGACGTAAGAAAAGCCTTGCAGCATCAGGACCCAGCTTCCTAGTGATGTGAGGGAATTTGTTGAAGTGCTATTACAATAGCAAAATAATCCCCCAAAACTGTCTTAAATATCTATCAAAAGGGATTAGCAACCCTGGATTTAAAACCATGCTATGGTAATATCCACAATATTCTGCATCAATAAAAAAAAAAGAATTAAGGGCCAGGGATTTAGCTCAGTGGTTTCAATGCCTGCTATACAAGCTCAAGGACCCGGGTTCGATCCCTGGTACCAAAAAAAAAAAAAAAAAAATTAAATTTATAGGTAAAGACCTGCAAAGAGATCGATGATATATTTAGTCAAGTAATAATAATAATAATTCTTTGTAAAGGTAAAAAAAACCCTGTATTTTGTTTATAAGAATACTGAGAGCTAAAAAAGGTAAAAATAAAAAAAATAAAAGAAGAATACTGAGAGCTGGGCATGGTGGCACACACCTGTAATCCCAGCACTTGAGAGGCTGAGGCAGGGGGATCACAGTGAGTTTGAGACCAGCCTGAGCTCCACAGTGAGTTCAAGGGCAGCCTGAACTATACAGCAAGACCCTGTCTCAAAAAATAAATAAATAAATAAATAATTGAGAAAGATATGAAGCAAGAAGTTAATACTGGTGACCTCAGGATTTGAATAGATTTAACTTTTCCCAACAGTCCTGTATTATTTTTGTAACTTAGAATGGAAAGGCGAAAATGACACTTTTAAAAAAGAACAGTAAATACAGTAATCTGAAGATGCTCCCCCCTCCTGCATGCTCTCAACATAAAAATCCACATCACAAGCACCCTTAATGGACAGTGAGGCTTCAGAAGAGTGGAGAATTCTGTGGACCATCTATTTTACAGATAATCTAAATTTTCTTAAAACAAACAAAAACAACAATTGTTATTTCACCTTATCACACCAAGATCAAATATTCCTATTCTGGAAACACTGGACGTTAACATCCAATGGATTTTTCACATCTTGTTTTCAAGTGCTAATCTGTTTTGGGGGGAAATCTGGTCAACATACCATTAATTACTGAGAGTAAACAGAAGTGTTAAATGAGAAACCTGAGAAAGGCAGCTCTCATTCATACTTCTGGTCCAGAAATTGAGAGCTAAGTGCTACTTGGACGCCCCCTAGGGATCAAATTTTTAAAATTTATGCATCTTCAGGATCAAATTAATATTTTAAAATCAATATTCATTCAATGCACACTTACTAAGCACCTACAATGTGCCGGGCACAATGTTCAATAATGGATATACAAAGTTAAATAAAATGAAGTTTCTGATTTCTATATGCTTTAAGTCAAATACCAACCAAAGCTTTGCTGAGGATGGCCATACAAAATATGAGTTACCTATAGAGGTGTAGGAAGAAGTAATAACACAGATAATCAGCATGCTTTCTGGGTGCCATGGAAAGCAATTGGGCATGGGTATCAGCTTTAGCCGTAATTTGTTTATGTAAGCCAACATATTCACAATCTGTAAAAGAGGAGGCTTAAATATTCCTTCAACTAACACATGCAAAATTGTGGAGGTTATTTTCAAAGATAAGGTTACAGTGCCATAATTTCTCCTAGGCCAAAACAATAAATACCAATACCTAATGCTTAATTTTATTTTTTGGTACCGGGGATCAAACTCTGGACCTCGTGCTTTCTAGGCAGGTGGCGGCACCACTGAGCTAAATACCCAGCTCCTAAAGCTTAATTTTAAAAATTCAAAAATGACACAGCATCCTCATGATTTTTTAAGAAGTCATTCCATAAATAATAATTATAAATAATAAATATCATAAATAATAATAATTCCACTCTCAACACTTCACTCTACTAAAGTATTGCACTTATTTAGAAAACAGTTTATTTTCCAGAACAAATTTAGTACAGATTTAGAATCAGAAAGCAAGAGCTGAGAGTGGCGGTGTATGCCTGTAATCTCAGCACTTGGGAGGCTGAAGCAAAACGGTCACATCGGGTTTACGGCTTACGGCTCTTCAACTACACAGGGAGACCATGTTTCAAAACAAAAATAAAATAATATATATATTTTTAAAAGATCAAGTTTTTTGGTGTTTTGAAACAAGGTCTCATTGTATGTAGTTCAGGCTCGTCTTGAACTCACTGTGAGCTCAGGTTGGCCTCAAACTCACAGCAATCAAGCTGTACCACTAGGAATGGCTGAAACAGTCATTTCTATTTTCTGCATTTTACAAAGGAACTAAGCAAAATGAAACTTCTCTGGGGCCAGAGAAACAGTAATGGCAGTCAGGATTTGAACACATATGTTTAACTCTAAACCTTTGCTCCTTCCCCTATAATGCTCTTTTTATGTAAGTTATTTCATATATAAAACAAAAACATGAAATCATCCACTTGTCATTTGTCTTTTAAAAAGCGAAAAAAATTTTTTAATTAAGATGAGAAGATGGTATGTATTTTGGGGTGAATCAGTTCCTAAAAAAAATCGATAATTATACATACAGTAGTAGAATACATGACTTTTAGAACACATTCTTTTTTGGATGCTCTTTCAAGGATAAAATATTGGACAAGAGTTGACTGAATGAGCACAGAAGGAGAGAATTAAAATCCTAAAGTGAATATAAGCCATAGGAGAAAGTTATTTTAGTTCTAGTTCTAAGTCAAAACCCCTTTTTTTTCTTCGGTACTAGGGATTGAACCCAGAGCCTTCACACTAAGCTACATCCCCAGCTATTCATTTATTTAATTTTTTGAAACACGGTCTCTCTAAATCGCTAAATTACTCAGGCTGGGCTTAAACTTGTGATCTTCCTGGCTCTGCCTACAAAAGCGCTGGGATGGGATGGGGATTTAGCTCAGTGGTGCTGCCACCTGCCTCGAAAGTGTAAGGTCCTGAGTTCGATCCCCGGTATCAAAAAACAAAAACAAAATCAAAAGTGCTGGAATTACATGTGCGCACCACCATGCCAGGCCAACAACAAAATCTGGTCACCGAGTTTCACCGTATTCTCTGCGAGTTTTATACCACTACCGCTGTCTCTCCAGTTTATAGGCCTCTCGTTGCCCTTCCAAACGTAGAGGGATTGAGGGTGTGAATGGGACAAAATAAAATAAAATTTAATTTAAAAAGAACTTTCCCCAGATTGTCCATTAAGCCTTCCTCACAGCATCACTACAGCTAACCATGTATCATCAATCATCCTAGACGGAAAAATGCTAACAGAACTGAACTGGTAAACTTATCAGACATTACAAAAAAAAAAAAAAAAAGGAATTAAAAATGTAACAGGATTTAAAATTAGGAAGTGTTTGATACTCTCAATCTGGGTACAGAGCCTCTTATTTTTTTAGAAGGGACACTGTTGGCTCAGAGAGAGGAAGTGACTAGCCAGAGGATAAAGCAAGAGTTGGCAGCAAAGTCAAAGGTTGAAGCTGGGGCTTAGGACAACATCCCTCGTCAAGCATCACAACGCCTCAGGCTGGCCCTGCCCAGGGGCCTGCGTGGACTAGGCAGAGAGCGCTCCGCAGCTCTTAGGGACTGAATGTTACACCCCGCCCCTCGGGAAGCTTTCCAAGGTACACACGGATCAGGTGAGAACCGGGAGTTTAGGCCGTGCGGAAAGAAAAAAAAGTTGTCTCGAGCAGCCGCACACGACGTCAAGCCAAAACCTGGGCGCCTCTGCCCTCACCCTCCACGCCACCGGCTGCACCGATCTCCGTGCGCAGGGCTCCGAGGCTGAACGTCCCGGTCCCCTCTCCCAGTCCACTCCTTGGTCGCATTTGGCCCCCAAAACGTTTAGAAAGAGGTGGCGCGGGAACAAAGCAACCCCGAGTGGGTCCCCCGCGGAGGTGGCCCCGGGCTCCGCGCCCTGAGACGCAGTGCGCCGTCGCCCCTCGGCCTCCGCCTCGCGAGCGGCGCGGTGGCCGCCGGGACGCGTAGTCCGCGGCGGGGGTGAGGGGCGCGGACCGCCAGCGCGGCGGCTCGGGCCGGCCGCGTCCCGTCCAGCTCAGCAAGCCGTCGCCGCCCGGCCTCACCTCCACGATGCGGGCGCATTGGGTCCCCTTGCCAGCGCCGGGACCGCCGAGGACGAACACGACCAGCGGCTTCATGAGGCGAGGAACGCAGAGAAGCGGCCGGCAGGTCAGCAGCGGGAAGCTCGGGCCCAGGACTTGCAGCAGCCGGCAGCGGCAGCAGCTCAACATACACTACGTCTCTGACAGCGCGGGAAAAGGGGCGGGCCGAGCGGGCTCCGGACCCCGCCGCGGAGTAGCCCGCGACCGCCGGGGCCGGAAGGGGCGGAGCCTCCGCCAAGTGTGTACGTCACCGCCGGTATGCCGCATCGCTCCTCTGCGCGGGTTCCTTCCGCCTTACCCGTTCCGTGACAGCCTGGGAGGGGAGGAGTGGGGCGCAGCTGATGACTTTAGGCCTGGAGCCCTTCGTCCAAGGCCACCACGGATCCGGAGCGTGGCCAGAGGCTGACTCGAGACACCCGGCAGCGACAAAGCCCTTGTACTCGCGTGGAGTTTCCGCTCCTGGAGGAGACGGTCTGCATAAATAGGCACAAACCAAGGAAAAACAAGGAGCATATAACTCCGGTAGTCACCGGAGGCCTCTTCAGAGGTGATATTTAAGCCAAAACGTAAGGATAGGAAAGACCCAAACCAGGAAAAGACTGAATAGAGTGCCCCACCAAGGGAGGAAAGCGCGGAAGGCCCGTGAGATCAGGGCTGCGTGAAGTGAGAGAATGGAGAGTGAAGAGCCAAGGGAGCTCGTCAGTCAGGCCTTTTGGTTATAGAAAGGAATTTGGGTCATATTCTAATTGCAGTGGAAAGCCCTTAATTGTAACTCCATTTTCCTGCCCCCTTTATTATGGTAGTAAAGCTTAAGGGAGAAAAAAAAGAGTCCAAAGAACTGAGCCTTGTTGAACGCTGTTATAAACGGTACACGTGAAACCATTTGCTGGAGATAGGCTTTTGTGAGGAAAGAAAAGTTTATTCCAGTGAACAGGGACTAAAGTCAGGGATAAAGTCTAACACGTGGGTGGGAAAAGCCGAGTTTATTACATCTTTGTGTGGATGGGCTGACATTGAGAGAAATAACAACTGGGAGGGATTTCATCTGTGGGTGGATGGACTAACAGACATTAGCAGTTAATTGGGAAAGGAATTAGGCTTCTACAAGTATTGAAGGGACTAAGAAATCTGGGGTGAAATGTTTATGACTGAGTCCAAGGACAGTCAGCACAGATATGTAGACAATCACTTGACTTTTCCTTACCGGAGAGATTTTCTTCTGTTTACTGAGAAATATCCTGTCGTTTGCTGAAAGTAGCTTGTTTGGCCTGTTTGCTTGTGAAGATCCCACTTAAGTCAGGCATGACTTTGAACAGAAACCTTTTAAAGATGGAGAAAAGAGGAAGAGCCTGAGAAGGAGTCAAAGAGGTGGAGGAAAACCAGGAGAAAGCAGTGCCCCCCTCCAAGAGAAGACAGTATTTGCAGTAGAGTTGTGTAGTGTTAAAGTATTGAAAACCGATGAAATGACTTTGGCAACAAGCCAACACTGATCTTGCCCAAAGGAGATCACACGCTATATTTAATTTGAAACTATTGAAAGAGGAGTGGATAGGAGATGAGTGAAAACAGAAAGAGAGAATGGACTCAAGGAAAGTGTATTAAGGATAGGACATAGGAGCCATGCTGTCCAAGATGGTAACCAGTAGCCACATGTGGCTATTTAAATTAATTGCATTAAATAAAATTAAAAGTTGAGTCAGGCATAGTGACTGCATTTCAAGTGCTCAAGAGTAACATAGCTAGTGACAACTGTATTGGACAGGGTGCAAACAACTTTTCATTCTATCGGGCAGTGCTATACTAGAGCTTGTATTTAAATTCCTGCAAATGATTTGATAGTGAAGGAGAGGGTCAACTTCTTGAAAAGAGAAATCAGATGTGTTTCAAAGAATATGAGGCAACATAAAATGTTTTTTTGAGACAAGGTCTCACTGTTCACTAGTTCAGGCTAGTCTTGAAATCACTATGTAGAACAGGCTGGATTCAAACTTGTAGGGATCCTCCTGCCACAGCCTCCTAAATCCTGGGATTACAGTCATGCACCACCATGCCTGGCTTTGCAGAAGGTCTTCAAGAGGAAAACATTTATTTGTAATAGGAGTTGCAGGAAGGTTTGAAGGTTGTTGAAGATAAGGAGAAGTACCCTATCCAATAACTTATTTTCTCAGTACAGAAAAGGCAGCAGCATCTGAGGATAAGGAGAAAAAAAGGGAGTAGGATGCTTGAGGAAAGAAAAGTTACAATTAAACTGATAACTTCTGAGTGGAAAAGTCATTTTCTAAAGAAAGCTAATCATAAAACTTATGGTTAATGTTAAGAGCCCACTTGTTACATGAGGTGATGTATTTAAAATAATTGAATTTAGCCAGGCACGATGGCTTTTCCTTGTATTCCCAGCACTCTTGGAGGCTGAGGCAAGAGAATCATGGGTTCAAGCCCAGCTTGAGCAACCTGGCAACTTACTGAAAACCTGTTTAAAAAAAGTTCAGGGATGTAGCTCTGTACAATTCCCAGTCCTCCAAAAATAAAACAGTTAATAGAATAAAATAATTGAAGATGTTTGGCTATTCAGGTGCAGGCAGAGAGAGCAGATTCAGTTCATTTAACATGAGTTTTACTAGCAAGTACAACAAAGAGAAAGCCAAGAAAGTTGAAGGTATTTGCAAGAAAATTTTGTTTTGTTTTTTGAGACAGGATCTCACTGTGTAGCCCAGGCTGGTCTGGAATTCTCAATCCTGCCTCAGCCTCCCATGTGCTGGGATTACAGGTGTAGGTCACCAGGCCCATTAAGAATGTTTATGATGATCTGTATAGAATCAAAACCATACAGAAAACCAAGTAGTCACATATATAGACTTCGGGATGGCAGAGAAAAGGACCAAGGTATTACTGGAGCATTGACTGGACAATGGTTGCAGTGGAATATTTGAACAAGTGAGTTGGCAATACAGATGCTACTGGTCTAAGTGTAGGCTATTTAGAATTGAAATTTCAGGGGTTGTGAGTTGCTATGATGCCCAGATCCAGGGTAAGCCTAGGTAAGATGAGACTGAGAACAGAAGGCTGAGGAAGAGTATATGCCTTGTTAGAACCGAAAGGCCAGGGTGTTAAATGTATCATCCAGGTAGAAGTTAAATCAGATACTGCAGTAAAGAGAAACTATGGCATAGAGACTAAGTTGTTGAGGGCAGAGTGACCAGGAGGTTGGTAAGTGATAGCAAACAGGACAAGAAGATAGCATTCTAGCCCTATGGCTGACTAGTCTCTCTCTCTCCTTTAACTTCTCCTTTCTTCTTTCACCATACCTGTCCTGGCCTCCTTCCCATCTCACTCTGCCCTCTCTCCTTCCTAGCCTGTTTTCTTTTTTTCTTCCTTTTTATTGCCTTCTTTCCTCCACTTCTATTCCCATTTGTAACTTCTTCCCCTCTTTCCATCTGCTTCTCTTTTCCCTTCTTTCAGTTCCTATTACCTTCTTTTATACAGTGTCTACCTTTTCCTTCCCAGCATGGAAGGCAGAATGGGACATTACAGATTATCACAGAAGTATTATTATTAATAATTTATTATTAATAGTCCTTCAAATAGTCCAGTGTTTTTTTTGTTGAGCCCTATCATAGCTATAGTCTCACTGACATAGTGATGTAGTTACTATTAGGTAAATTCATTTTGCAGATGAAACCTGAAGCCAAAAGTTGTGCAAGGGCAAACAGTAAGCAGCAGGAGCTAGAATTCAGATCATCTAACTCCATGTCTCATGTCCATATTGCTGTAGAGCTAGGTATCCTCTCATGTAAAATGTAAAGCACATTGGAGTTAAAAAGAATACTGTATAGGGGCTGGGGATTTAGCTCAGTGGCATCATGTCTGCCTTGCAAGCACAAGGTCCTGAGTTCGATCCCTGGTACCAAAAAAAAGTACTTTGTACAGTTTATAAATCCAAATCCTTCATGCTACCAATAAGAAGAAAGTACTTTGTTCAAGATATTGCTATACTTTAGCACACATATCAGGACTGAGTGGGAATGAATATTCACGAAGCTTCTGACCAAGAGTAGGAAGACCTCTTAAGTTTAAGTCTGTATTGCTGTTAATAATTTTCTTTGTAGGAAACTCCTATGAGTCTTTGAACTTCAGTTGTCGTCCACCCCTTTACACTGGGAAATGGAGAGAAGGTTAAAATGAAAGCCTTGGTGTAAGAGGCCTACCATGTTTATATATTTTTTGAAGCAAATCATTGATACATTTTAGAAATACATAATGATAACATTCATCATAGGAAATTTGTCATTTTTATATTTTTGTATTAGAAAAGAGCCAGTTGCTGCTCCTGAGCATTATGAAGTTATGTCCCTGGTACCTAGCCCAGGGATTTGCCAACTTTTTCTATAAAGATTCAAATAATAAATATTTCAGTTTGTGTGACCCACACTCTTTCTGTTGCAACTACTTAGCTTTGCAAATGCAGCTTCAGACAATATATTAACAAAGGTGGTTATGTTCCAAAAAAGTGTTTAATCAGACACTAAGATTTTTTTTTTTTTTTTTGGTACTGGGGATCAAACTCTGTTCCTTGTACCTGCAAGGCAGGTGGCGAAACCACCGAGCTAAATCCCCGGCCTGGACACTAAGATTTTTAATTTCATGTAATTTGCCCCTGTCCCTGTATTTTTAAAAATTCATTTAAAAATGTGAAAACAAGCAAGATTCAACATGGCTGAGGGGCCAGAGATTTAGTTCAGTGGTTCCAGCACCTGCCTTGCAAACACAAGGTCCCAAGTTGGATCCCTGGTACAAAAAAAAAAAAAAAATGGCTAAATAGAGGAGGAAAAACATTGGAGCTACTCAGAGAAAATCAACTAAAACCACAGGTAATTGGACGAAAGGGAAGGAAATAAATCCTGATACCAACATCAGTCTGAAATAAAAGACTTGTATATCAAACAAACCATAGACTTAGGACTTATACAATGGCAAATCAGCCCACAGGGCTGCTGGTCACACTGCCACCTGTATGTGGAACAAGAATCACCATACTGGGAGGTCTCCAAGAAACTGATGGACTGCAAAAGTGCGGCTAACTCAAGCCACACAGGATAGATTTGGGATGCCCCTTGCCTCTTCCGCCTTCCTCCACACAGAGGATGCTGCAGCCTGGCAGCAAATTTCACCAGCACACACAGGTGAGTGACCAAGAAACTCCCATGGGATCCAGGCCCTCGGCTAGATTGTTTAGGCTCTTGTGTGTGGACAGATGTCTTGCACTACTCTGCATTTTTGGGTGGATATTATAAAATAACCCTACTACTTCAAGAACCTGTACCCTAATCACAGAAGAAATGAACAGATTCCTAGACATATATGAACTACCAAAGCTGGATCAAGAAGATATAAAAATTCTAAATATCAGTCAATGAAATTGAAAATGTAATTAAAAACTTACCAATAAAAACCTAGATCCCGATGGATTCACTGCTGAATTCTACAAGAAATTTAGAGGTAGGGCTGGGGATTTAGCTCAGTGGCGCTGCACCTGCCTCACAAGTACAAGGTCCTGAGTTAGATCCTTGGTACCAAAAAAAAAAAAAATTAGAGATCTAATGCCACTACTTCTCACTCTAATGAAATTGAAAGAGAAGCATATTCCCAAATTCATTCCCAGAAGCAAGTATTATACTGATAGCAAAAACCAGAGAAGGATCCAACCGAAAAAGAGAAATACAGGCCAATCACTAATGAATATAGATGCAAAAATCCTCAATAAGATACTGACAAACAATGTAGCAAATCATCAAGAAGGTTATACACCATGACTGAATAGGATCCACTCCAGGGATGCAGGGATGGTTCAACATACAAAAATCAATAAAGATAATACACCATATCAACAGAGCCAAAGACAAAAATCACATGATCATCTCAATACATGCAGGAAAAGCACTTGACAAAGTCCAATGTCCATTTATGATAAAGCTCCTACAGAAAATGGGAATAGATGGTCTTTATCTCAATCTGGTAAAAGCCATCTATGACAAATGGCCAACATTATACTATATGGTCAAAAACTGAAAGCTTTCATGCCAGAAACGAACAAGACAAAGATGTCCACTACCACCACTCTTTTTCAATATAGTTCTGGAAACATTAGCCACAGCAATTAGACAAGAGAAAGAAAAGGAATAAGGATAGGAAAGGAAAAAATTAAATTATTATTTGTAGATAGCATGATACTCTACAGAGAGGACCCCAAAAACTTCACCAAAGGACTTCTGGATTTAATAACCAAATTCAGCATACCTGGATACAAAATCAACAATAAAAAAACAATAGAATTCCTGTACACAAATAACTAACTCACTGAGAGAGAAATTAGGGAAACAACAACATTCACAATAGCATTGAAGAAAAAATGAAATACTTAGGAATCAATCTAACAAAAGAAGTAAAAGATCTTTACATTGAAATTTATAGTACTCTGAAAAAGGAGATCAGAGAGGATATGAAAACATGAAAAGATACCCCTTGCTCTTAGGAAGAACCAGTATAGTGAAAATGGCCATACTCCCAAAACTGGTATACAAATTTAATGCAATCCAAATGAAAATACCATAAAGCATACTTCACAGAACTAGAAAAAACATTCCTAAAATTCATTTGGAACCAGAAGAGACCTAGAATAGCAAAAGCAATTCTGAGCAACAAAGGCAAGGCAGAGGGCATCACAATCCCTGATTTAAAATTATACTACAAAACAACTGTGATAAAAACAGCATGGTACTGGCAAAAAAAAACAGACCTGAAGATCAATGGAACAGATTAGAAGATGCACAAACAACCCTAAACACACTCTGCCACCTTATCTTTGAAAACGGGGCCAAACATGTTCACTGGAAGAAAGATAGTCTCATTAATAAATGGTGCTGGAAAAACTGGCATTCCACATGCTGAAAACTAAAACTAGACTCATGTCTCTCACCATGTTTAGAGACCCATGTCTCTAAACTAAAATCAAACTGAATCAAAGTTCTAAATTTTCTTTTTTGGTACCAGGGATCGAACTCGTGTCCTTGCATTTGCACAGCAGGTAGCGAAACCACAGAGCTAAATCTCCAGCCCCAAAGTTCTAAATATTAAAACAGAAACACTAAATCTGCTGGAAGATAGAACAGGTTAGAACTCTTGAAGACATGGGTGTAGGCAAAGATTCTTTGATCTTTTTCAAAGTACTATAGTTTTCTATGTAAAGGTCTTTTACTTCATTATATTTACTCCTAGATATTTTATTTTTTTGATGCTATTCTGAATGGTATTGTTTCCCTAATTTTTCTCTCAGTTGAAACGCACATTTTTAAAATAACATTCATCACAGGGAATTTGTACCTGTACATGATATATCTTGCTTCTTTTTTTCCCATTCCCCTCTCCTTTTGACCCCTCTTCCCTTCCTTATTTAAGAAAAGCTTTGTTGGCTGGGGATTTAGCTCAGTGGTTCTGCCGCCTGCTTCACAAGCATAAGGTCCCAAGTTTTTTGTTGTTGTTGTTGTTTTGGGGGGTGGGGTGGTACCGGGGATCGAACTCGGGACCTTGTGCTTGCGAGGCAGGCACTGGAACCACTGAGCTAAATCCCCGCCCCATGGTCCCAAGTTTGATCCCCAGCACCAAAAAATAAAAATAAAAATGAAAAAGCTTTGTTTCTAGATTCAGTCTTCTGCATGTGGATAGCCAGTTTTCCCAGTGAAGAAGCTATCTTTCCTCTCGCGTGTTTTTGGCCCCTTTGTCAAGATCAGATGGCTGAATGTGCCTGGGGTAGTTTCTACATTCTCTGTTCTGTCCCATTGATCTGTGTGTCAGTACCATCCTGGTTTTTTATAACCATAGCTTGGTAATATAACTTAAATGCCAGGATTGTGATACCTTCTGATTTGCTCTTGTTGCCCAGGATTGCTTTTGTTATTCTGGAACTCTTCTGGTTCCATACAAATTTTAGGATTGTTTTCTCTAGTTCTGTGAAGAATGCTGTTGGTATTTTGATGGGGATTGTTTTAATCTATGTGTCAGTTTTGGAAATATGGCCATTTTGACAATATTAATTCTGCCTATCCAGGAACAAGGGATAACTTTCCATTTTCTGATGTCTTTTTTGATCTCCTCTTTTAGAATACTGTAGTTTTCATTATAGAAGTCTTTCACCTCCTTTGTTAATTCCTAAGTATTTCATTTTTCTGTACAGCATTGTGAATGATATTATTTTCTTAATTTCTTTCTTGGTGGGTTCATTATTGGTGTACAGGAACACTATTGATTTTTGTGTATTGATTTCTTTCTTTTCTTTTCTTTTTTCTTTTCTTTTTGAGGCAGGGTCTCACTATATAGTTCAGACTGGCCTAAACTCACTACGTAGTCCAGGCCGACCTCAAACTCGCAGCGATCCTCCTGGCTCAGCCTCCCGAGTGCTGGGATTATAGGTGTACGGCACCACATCCAGCTTTGATTTCTTATTTTGCTACTTGTTTGAACTTATTATTTCTAGGAGTCTTTCGGCAGGTTTTTGGAACTTCTATGTAAAGGATCATACTGTCTGCAAACAAGGACAGTTTGACTTCTTTCTCTCCTATACATATCGCTTTTATTTCTTTCTCTTGACTGATTGCTCTGGCTGAAGTTTCAAGTATAGGAATGTTGATAGTAGATACTCTTGTCTTATTCTTAATTTTAGAGGAAAAGCTTTCAGTTTTTCCCCATTTAATATCATGTTGGAAGTAGGTTTGTCATAAATGGTCTAATGGCTTGTATTTAGATGACTCCCCAAACGCTCATGCATGCATAGCTGGGGGTTTTTTGGAAGTGGCTGGATCTAGGGTGTGTGAATATGGATGAAGAGTGTGCGGTAACTGGATTAGTCCACTGATTGGTTTAGCATAGTTCTGGGTGTGGATAATTAGAAGCCCCATCCTGGGTTTGGGTGGCACCAACCAATAGGTTTGTAGCCTGGATGAAATAAAAAGCAGAAGAGAGGCTTGCTCTTTGCTGTTTTGCTGCATCCTGCCATCATGGGCTATTTCTCCTCTGCCATGCCCCGCAAAGCTGCTCTGCTTTGGAGCCAGCTGACTGGATTAAAACCTCTACAAACTGTGAGCTCCAATAAACCTATCCTCCTTTAACTTTGAGTATTGGGTATTTTGTCCCAGCAACCAAAAAGTAACTAACACTAATGACTTTTATCTGATTTACCTAAGGTTTTTCTATACATATTTTCTTCAGGGTTTTTTATCTTGAATGGTGTTGGACTCCGTTGAAGGCTTTTTCTGTGTCTATTGAGACAATCATGTGATTTTTGTCCTTGCATCTATTAATGCGATGTATTACATTTATTGATTTGTGTATGTTAAATCATCTTTGCATCCCTGGGATGAATCCTGCTTGGTTATGATTTATGATCTTTTTAATGATGTGTTGCACTTGTTTGCTGCTACCTCTTTGAGCATCTTTGCATCTATGATTATTAAAGAGATTGGCCTATAGTTTTCCTTTTCTTTTCTTTTTTTTTCCCAGTACCAGAGATCAAACTCAGGACCTTGAGCTTGTGAGGCAGGTGTGGCACCTCTGAGCTAAATCCCCGGCCCTAGTTTTCGTTTTCAATTGAGTCTTTGTCTGGTTTTGGAATCAAGGTAATGCTAGCTTTCAGGAATGAATTTGGAAGTACTCCCCTTTCAGTTTCATTGGTTTCTGGAATAGTATTATTAGGTCTTCAATCAAGTCCTTGTAGAATTCAGTGGTGAATCCACTGGGTCCTGGACTTTTCTTAGTTGGTAGGTTTTTCATTAATGCCTCAATTTCATTGCCTATTATTCAAGGTTTTTATATTTTCTTAGTTCAGTTTTGATAATTCATATATATCTACAAATCTATTTCTTTTGAATTCTCCAATTTAATGGCATATATAGGTTTTTGAGGTAGTTAGTAATAATCTTCTGGATTTCTGCAGTCTGTGTGATTTCACCTTTTTCATTTCTAATTTCAGGTCTTTTTCATTTTTTTTTGTTTTTTTGAGACAGGGTCTCACTTTGTAGTCCAGCCAGGCCTCAAACTCATGGTGATCCTCCTGCATCAGCCTCCTGAGTACTGGGATTAGAGGTGTGTGACCATGCCTGGCCCTTCAGCTCTTTTTTTTCCTCTCTCTCTTTCTTTCTTTCTTTCGCTAAGATTGGCTAAGGATTTGTCTTTTTTTTTTTTTAAGAACTACCTCTTCATTGATTCTTTGAATTTTTTAGTCTCAATTTCATTATTTCTCTTCTGATCTTTATAAGTTACTTCCTTGTACTAGATTTGGATATGGATTATTCTTGTTTTTCTAGGATCTTGAGGTGTATCATTAGGTTATTTGGGTTTGCTGTGTTTTTCTGATATGAGTATTCATAGCTATAAATTTCCCTCTTAGAACTGCTTTAATTGTATCCTATAGGTTCTAGTATGTTGTACTTATATTATCAAAAGTTGCCTTTTTAGCCAGGAATGCTCACGCAGTCCTGTAATCCCAGCATTTAGGAGACTGAGGCAGGTAGAATGCCATGATTTCAAGGTCAGTGTGGGCTACATAGTGAGTTTAAGGCCAGCCTGAACTCCATAGTGAGATCCTGCCTCAAAAAGCCCAGACAAACAAAAAAAATTGCCTTTTAGAGATAGATTATCTATTCCTGTATTGCCATCCCACTTGAGTTAGCTATATTCTACTCATTTTTCAGGATTCAGCTACATTTCCTCTAGGAAGTTTTCTCTAAATTCTCAGGACTAGGTTAGATATACCTCCTTTGTACTTTACCCTCCTCCACCAAGTCCCTTATTTTCTTGCCACATTATGTTGTACTGGGTATCACTACACTAGATTTTGAGCTCCTTGTAAAGACTGTAATTACTCTTTATATAGCATTCGACCAAGTGCACCATGATGTTATTATGATAGCATGATTCATTCTCTTAAGCATGTAGGCTACCTGCCCATATTCAGGCCTTCATAACCATCTATTATATTGTAGTCTTTTCCTGCAGCAATGTCTAGCCCATTGTATAAACTGATACTTAGTGGAGTTTCTAAAGTAACGGTTCCTTCCATTCACATTTGTCTAGTCATTGCTGTAAGATTCTATCAAAGATTCTGACAGCATTAGTTAAAGGAAACATCTGATGTGCCATATCAGGCAACATGCTTCAATATGTTTACCCTCCTGGGTGACTTTGTCAGATGAGCTTAGTGAGTTCCATAATGTAGAACTGCAGGCCAGTGAAAAGAGACCTTTCAGGATCTTTACTCATAAAACTGCAAGTTTAGGTTGGCTAGTATACCTACAATTTTCTTGTCTGCAAAGCCAGGATGATCATACATTAACTCAGTTTAGTAAATACTTTTAAAGCAATTACTAATATGTGATAAAATATCTGAAAGGGATTTTGCATAAATTGATAGATTAGCTTCCCCCATTAAATATGATATTCCTTAAAAGGAAAGCTGTAGTTGTTTTTGAAAAGCAGTAATACAGGAGATAGTGTGGTGTCACATGTCTATAATCTCAGCACTCTAGGATGCTAACACAGGAGGATCTCAAGTTCAACCCCAGTCTGGGCAATTTAGCAACTTAACCAGACCCTGTCTTAAAAATAAAAAAAAAATAAAGGGCTGGGGATGTAGCTTAGTGTGAAGGCCCTGAGTTTCATCCCCAGTACCACACACATATGAAGTAGTTCAACTTCACTCAGAAATGTAAATTGAGAAAGGGAAAGTTGGGTGTTTTGAGAAATTTAGTAAATAAGTTACAGAATAAGGAAAAAGAAAATAATTGGTTCCAGGTTCCTTGTTCCTGGTGATAACAATAGCTCTTTAATCTTCACAGCCGGCTTGTTAGGTCTGCCAGGGTTTATAACACTGAATATTTACTTGGTCTAATCATAAAGACCATGTCACATAGACAGCTACTGAAAAGAAGTAAGGAAAAACACTGACATGTTAGTGTTTTAGTCTGTTCAGTCTGCTATAATAGAGTACAGAGAGGCTTTTGATTTTTTCAGTACTAGGGATTGAATCCAAGATCTTCATACTGAGCTACATCCCCAGCCCTTTTTTAAATTTTGAGACAGAATCTCAGTAAGTCTCTAAATTGCCCAGGTTGGGCTTGAATTTACAGTCCTCTTGCTTCACCCTCCCAGAGTGTTGGGATTATAGACATGTGCCACCATGCTCAACTCTAAGAGGCTTTTCACATTTGATTGATTGATTGATTTTTGATGTTTTGAGACAAGATCTCACTATATGGTTCAGGCTAGTCTTGAACTCAATGTTTTGGAATCCCGGAAAGAACTGCACAGAGACACAGAATTCGGGTCAAATAACAAAGGTCTTTACTTGCTAGCAAGCCGAGACGCCAGAAACTGGTCTGGTCAGAGTCCCCGCCCTGCGTTCTTTGTCCATCACCTTTTATACTTTTGTCAGTCATTATCTCATCCCTAGTGGTCTTTGTTAAGTAAATAAAGTTCCAATTCCTGTTTAATGGTTAGACACAGGTGGTTTCTGTCACTGATTACAGTCCTGAACACATGACAGTTAAGGCACATACATCACAAGTTTGTTCAAGGATTCCCACTTTGTTCTTCAGAGCTAGGATATTATCTATAGTGGATCAAAGGAGCTATGTAACCTTCACTTTAAACAACAAAAGCAACGGGCTAAGGCAAGCTTTTAAAGGGATACACTACCTATTTTGCTTTCACAACTACTTTAATAGCTAATCTACTATACTTACTTTAAAACTTCTCCCTATCAAATACTCACAGTGATCTTCCTGCCTCTGCCTCCCAAGTGCTGGGATTATAGGCATGTACCACCACATCAGGCTCTGAGTGGCTTTTAAACAGCAGAAATTTGTTTCTCACAGTTTTGGAGGCTAGGAAGATTCCGACACTGGCAGATTCAGTATCTGGCTTCACTTTTCACAGCCATCTTCTTGTGACTTCATGTGGTAAAGGCACAGGGAGCATTCTGATGATTTCTTTTCTTTTTTTGGCGGGGAGGAATCTTCCTATGTATTCCAGGATGACCTAAAACTCACAGTGATCCTCCTGCCTCAGTATCCCACATTATGAGATTACAGGCATGTGCCACCATGCCTGGTTTTAATTTAATAGTTTTGAGGTACACAGGTCAGGTATTTTATACGAGAATTTGTCCAATTCTATCTCATGAAGAGACAGAACTATAGATTCTCTCACAAGACAGAACTATAGGTTACTGGAAGATCACAGACATAAAATGTCATTTTCATCACATCATATCAAGTGCAAATACCATCAACACGATTTTCACTCTTTCACAGGGGTGGGTGTTATTCTAAACAAGAGACTCTACAAATGTAGCTCACACTTTAAGACGTTCTTAACAAAGTAGTATTGAACAAAGTAAGAGATGTTTAGAATCCCGACTGCACTAGCTATGAGACCTATAACATTTACCCCACCCACTTTTGCTATTAGGAAACTCATACACAACCGGCCCTCTGTATCCACAGGTTTTACATTCAAATTCAACCAATCACACACTGAAGATATACTGAAAAAAAAACTTTACTAAACATTTTCACACTTCTTTCCTGTCATTATCCCCTAAAATTGATTTACATAGCATTTATGTTGTATTAGGTATTTATAAGTAATCTAAAATGATTTAAAGTGTACATGGGGGATGTACATAGGCAATATGCATGCACATCATTTTATATACAGGACTTGAATATCTTCAGATTTTGGTATGGGAGTTGTCCTGGAACCCATTCAGAAAACCTACACTGTGAGCCAGACTGAGGTTGGCACATACCTGTAGTCCCAGATACAGTACGCAGAAGGCTGAGGCAGGAAGACCTGGACAATATGAAGCCTGGGCAACATATTGAAAACCCAAACTGACAATAGCTTTGGAGACAATGACCATACCAATATTAATGCCATATATAAATACATATAATAGTTATACAGTATTGGTTGTGGAGATAAATGTCTTATAAATTTGTCACACTCTTTTCTGTTTGACGGGAAAGAATTTTTGTTTGAGACAAGGTCTCCCTGTGTACTCCAGGCTGACCTTGAAATTGCTTTGTAGCCTAGATTGGCTGAACTTGCGATTCTCTTGTCTCAGCCTCAGGAGTACTGGGATTTGAGGTGTACACCACCATGCCCAGTTTAGGATTTTTGTTTTGTTTTGTTTTGTTTTTTGAGACAAGGTCTCTTATGTAGTTCAGGCTGGTCTTGAACTCACTATGTAGCCCAGACTGGCCTCAAACTTGTGATCCTCCTGCCTTTGTCTCCCGATTGCTGGGATTGCAGGTATGCGCTACCACGCCTGGCTAGCCGGTTTACGATTTTTTAAAAATTTTGTTATTGATAGGACAGGATCCTCCTCAGGAAAGAAACTGTAAAAAGCCTAACTTCCTTTCCTTTTTGTCCATTCAAGACAAAGGTTTGGGAACTGTTCTTAAAGAAACCAAAACTGGCCACTTGGCGACCGCCTAGGCGGTGAACACTTCCGGATTTTCCCTCACGGCCAGTTATTGCGGGTGCGCACGACCCGCCCCACACCGGAACTTAACTGTTAAAAAGGAAGGTTTTTAAATCTTGGGAATCCTGATCCTGGAGCACTGGTAGTTTCCTCAATTCTCCAAAGAGCGTTGAGATTGGTCAAGCGGGGGACTGATGCGGGACTCTGATTGGCTGACACGCCTGCACGTCGCGGCAACCTTCCAGCCCGCCTCTGCTCCATGATTGGCTGGGCTTCTAACCAGTCAGCAGGCGAGGCGCGCACTTCGGTTTTCGAGCTGCTGTTTGCCGCCGCGATTCCCGCGACCCCAACGTCCCAGAGGCGGGGCGGGAGTAGGCGGAGGTGCTCCTTGGAGCCAGCCGCTGTTCTGCCCCAACAAATAGACCCCCAGCTCCGCGAAGGTAAAGTGAGTGGGGCTCTGTGTTCCTGGTGGGCCTGAGGGGCAGAGCAGGGCCTGGGGAGGCCTGTGGGCAACGTTCGGGGCCCTGTTGTGCATTCAGTGCTCCAGGAGCCTGGGCCGAGGACGCGAAGGGGAGGTAATGCGGAAAATAATGCAGATCGCGACTTCCTTGGGAGTTGTCTATATACAGTACTAAGGTTTGTGAAAGAGGTTTGTAGTCGAAAACGTGCCATTGAAGTTTGTTTTTACTGTGGAAAATTTTCGAGGACTTATATCTTGAATGCTCTATTCGTGCATTTTTCACAGTAGCAGACTGCTATATTGTGTAATGAGGAACCAGTTAATACTTGAAGTTCATGGTCCACTGGAAGTACTGTGTCTACAGTGAGGTGTGTACGTGCTGTGTGTGCACAGAAGCAGTAGTAACATTACCACGGTGTTCAGGACATTTCACAGAGGAGGTGACTTTCTACTTGGATGGTGCTAGACGGCGAGGTTTATCAGATTGTTCAAGTAGAAGGGGACGCCTGTGCAGACCCTGAAACGGGGCGACTGCAAGTTGTTCCGTGTGACTGGTATGCAGAATGACTGGATAGGGGTATGATTGGACTATTAGGGCAGGGTCGAATTTTGAAGATCCTTTGTTCTGTACATGAAGAATCATAAGAAGAATCACTTTTAGGCAGAATAACTTGACCAGAGTTATTTAGAAATAGCCTGCTGGTACCACTGGGGACTTTTCAATAAATCTGGCGAGAGCTGGTGAAATCAGATAAGGTTGTGAGATGGAAATAGAATTTATATGAGGGAAGAGGGAGAAAGAAGAGGTGAGGATTACTTGATGGTTTTCATTTGCTACACAATAATGACACTACCTAACAATATGTTCTGTTAGGTTTGCGTTTTATATGGTTTTAGTTTCATTACCTTTACTTGCATGTGTAATGCCATCAGAATAAACTACCTTTTGTATATTTTAAAGTGAGAAAAGATCAACATCCGTGTTTTCACATTAATACATAAAGAAAGAGACACATGTGGAATTTTAAAACTGTTTAAAGAAGAAAAATTGTACTTTGTGTATTTTGTAGAGGTAGAGTTACCAGTCTGAATGTTGTTACTCAAGACAACCACATGCTATAAGAAGCTGTAGACTTTAAAATCTGTATTCTGTAGAAGCTGCATTAAACCTTTGGAGTCCAGGTGTATCTAAGACAGACTT